>NC_053494.1:79727129-80069629 GCF_905171775.1 Rana temporaria | reverse complement strand
CCTCCCTTTCTTTCTTTCTTTCTCCTCCCTTTCTTTCTTTCTTTCTCCTCCCTTTCTTTCTTTCTTTCTTTCTTTCTCCTCCCTTTCTTTCTTTCTTTCTCCTCCCTTTCTTTCTTTCTTTCTCCTCCCTTTCTTTCTTTCTTTCTCCTCCCTTTCTTTCTTTCTTTCTTTCTTTCTCCTCCCTTTCTTTCTTTCTTTCTTTCTCCTCCCTTTCTTTCTTTCTCCTCCCTTTCTTTCTTTCTCTATCTCCCTGATCCCTCTCTATCTCCTCTCTATCTCCCTGATCCCTCTCTATCTCCCTGATCCCTCTCTCTCTCCCTGATCCCTCTCTCTCATCTATCTCCCTGATCCCTCTCTCTCATCTCTCTCCCTGATCCCTCTCTCTCTCTATCTCCCTGATCCCTCTCTCTCTTTATCTCCCTGATCCCTCTCTCTCCCTGATCCCTCTCTCTCTATCTCCCTGATCCCTCTCTCTCTATCTCCCTGATCTCTCTCTATCTCCCTGATCCCTCTCTCTATCTCCCTGATCCCTCTCTCTCTCTTCTCTCTCCCTGATCCCTCTCTCTCTCTCATCTCTCTCTCATCTCTCTCCCTGATCCCTCTCTCCCTGATCCCTCTCTCTCTCATCTCTCTCCCTGATCCCTCTCATCTCTCTCCCTGATCCCTCTCTCTCATCTCTCTCCCTGATCCCTCTCTCTCATCTCTCTCCCTGATCCCTCTCTCTCATCTCTCTCCCTGATCCCTCTCTCTCATCTCTCTCCCTGATCCCTCTCTCTCATCTCTCTCTTTCTTTCTTTCTTTCTTTCTTTCTTTCTACTCCCTTTCTTTCTTTCTCCTCCCTTTCTTTCTTTCTTTCTTTCTTTCTTTCTTTCTCCTCCCTTTCTTTCTCCTCCCTTTCTTTCTTTCTCCTCCCTTTCTTTCTTTCTCCTCCCTTTCTTTCTTTCTTTCTTTCTTTCTTTCTTTCTTTCTTTCTTTCTTTCTGTCTTTCTTTCTCCTCCATTTCTTTCTTTCTCCTTTCTTTCTTTCTTTCGTTCTCCTTTCTTTCTTTCTTTCTTTCTTTCTTTCTTTCTTTCTTTCTTTCTTTCTTTCTTTCTTTCTTTCTTTATCTTCCCTTTCTTTCTTTATCTTCCATTTCTTTCTTTCTTTCTTTCTTTCTTTCTCCTCCCTTTCTTTCTTTCTTTCTTTCTTTCTTTCTTTCTTTCTTTCTTTCTTTCTTTCTCAATTTCTTTGTTTCTTTCTACTCCCTTTCTTTCTTTCTTTCTACTCTTTCTTTCTTTCTCCTCCCTTTCTTTCTTTCTTTCTCCTCCCTTTCTTTCTCCTCCCTTTCTTTCTTTCTCCTCCCTTTCTTTCTTTCTTTCTTTCTTTCTTTCTTTCTCCTCCCTTTCTTTCTTTCTTTCTCCTCCCTTTCTTTCTTTCTTTCTCCTCCCTTTCTTTCTTTCTTTCTTTCTTTCTTTCTTTCTCCTCCCTTTCTTTCTTTCTTTCTCCTCCCTTTCTTTCTTTCTCCTCCCTTTCTTTCTTTCTCCTCCCTTTCTTTCTTTCTCCTCCCTTTCTTTCTTTCTCTATCTCCCTGATCCCTCTCTATCTCCTCTCTATCTCCCTGATCCCTCTCTCTCTCCCTGATCCCTCTCTCTCATCTATCTCCCTGATCCCTCTCTCTCTCTATCTCCCTGATCCCTCTCTCTCTCTATCTCCCTGATCCCTCTCTCTCTCTATCTCCCTGATCCCTCTCTCTCTATCTCCCTGATCCCTCTCTCTCTATCTCCCTGATCCCTCTCTCTCTATCTCCCTGATCCCTCTCTCTATCTCCCTGATCCCTCTCTCTCTCTCTCTTCTCTCTCCCTGATCCCTCTCTCTCTCTCATCTCTCTCTCATCTCTCTCCCTGATCCCTCTCTCCCTGATCCCTCTCTCTCTCATCTCTCTCCCTGATCCCTCTCTCTCATCTCTCTCCCTGATCCCTCTCTCTCATCTCTCTCCCTGATCCCTCTCTCTCATCTCTCTCCCTGATCCCTCTCTCTCATCTCTCTCCCTGATCCCTCTCTCTCATCTCTCTCCCTGATCCCTCTCTCTCCCTAATCTCTCTATCTCCTCTCTCTCCCTAATCTCTCTATCTCCTCTCTCTCTCTCATCTCTCTCCCTGATCCCTCTCTCATCTCTCTCCCTGATCCCTCTCTCTCATCTCTCTCCCTGATCCCTCTCTCTCCCTAATCTCTCTATCTCCTCTCTCTCTCTCTCTCTCTCTCTCTCTCTCTCTCTCTCTCTCTCTCTCTCTATCTCCCTGATCCCTCTCTCTCTCTCTATCTCCCTGATCCCTCTCTCTCTCTCTCTCTCTCTCTCTCTCTAATTCCCTGATCCCTCTCTCTCATCTCTCTCCCTGATCCCTCTCTCTCATCTCTCTCCCTGATCCCTCTCTCTCTCTCTATCTCCCTGATCTGTTGAGCTGTGTATCTGAGCTTATCATGTGCGGTACTATCTGTTGAGATGTGTATCTAAGCTTATCATGTGCGGTACTATCTGTTGAGCTGTGTATCTAAGCTTATCATGTTCGGTACTGTCTGATGAGCTGTGTATCTAAGGTTATCATGTTCTGTACTGTCTGATGAGCTGTGTATCTAAGGTTATCATGTTCTGTACTATCTGTTGAGCTGTGTATCTAAGCTTATCATGTTTTGTACTGTCTGATGAGCTGTGTAACTAAGCTTACCAGGTGTGATACTTTCTGTGAAGTTGTGCATCTCAGCTTCCAGATGTTGAAACAATTGAACTCTCAGCATGCCTGGACTGCCAACGGCTGTCAGGGCATGCTGGGAGTTGTAGTTTTGCAACATCTGCAGGGCCACAGTTTTGACACCACTGTTATATTGGCATTTATATAAATTATTAGGATATGTGCACTTTTTTTTTTTTGAAAGGTTATGCACTGATGACATGGTAATGAACTGATGACATGGTAATGGACTGATTGGCACTGATGAGCACAGGTGGGCACTGATGAGGAGATGCACTGGTGGGCACTGATGAGGAGATGCACTGGTGGGCACTGATGAGGAGATGCACTGGTGGGCACTGATGAGGAGATGCACTGGTGGGCACTGATGAGGAGATGCACTGGTGGGCACTGATGAGGAGATGCACTGGTGGGCACTGATGAGGTGAAGCGCTGGTGGGAACTGATGAGGTGATGCACTGGTGGGCACTGATGAGGTGATGCGCTGGTGAGATGCACTGGTGGGCACTGATGAGGTGATGCGCTGGTGAGATGCACTGATGAGGTGATGCACTGGTGGGCACTGATGAGGTGATGCACTGGTGGGCACTGATGAGGTGATGCACTGGTGGGCACTGATGGGATGCACTGGTGCATTGGTGGGCACTGATGGGATGCACTGGTGCATTGGTGGCACTGGTGGGCACTGATAGACACCAATGAGGTGGCCCTGATGGACACTGATAGGCTGCACTGGTGGGCACTGATGGGCTGCACTGATGTGGCACTGACAGGCTGCACTCCATCCTAAACAATTATCTCCTCTCCACCCTAGGTTTTTGGAGAGGAGGGGAAAAAAAATAATAAAAAAAAAAATATCGGCCTAAAATATCGTCCGCAAAAATCGGCAACACATATCGGCCATCGGCCGCCCCAATTTCCAAATATCAGCATCGGCATCGGCCAGAGAAAAACCCATATCGGTCTACCTCTATATTATCAGGCTAAGTGCATCCAGCGTTTGCAAAACTACAACCCCCAGCAATCACATAACATACCAGATGGTATTTCTAGTTATGCAAAAGCTATACACTCATTATCTTTTACACACACAAATAAAATATATGTGTGTGTGCGCATGTCTGTGTGTTGTAATAATCAGTGCCTCTTGCTGCATAACTACAAATAGCAGCATGCATGCTATGTGATTCATGGGAGTTGTAGTTTTGCAACTGCCGGACGCACTCGGCTGTGTATATATATATATATATATATATATATATATATATATATATATATATATATATATATATATATATATATATATATATATATATATATAAGCCGAGTGCGTCTGGCGATTCCATAAATAACAACTACAAGCAATAACATAGCACTCATGATGCTATTTGTAGTTATGCAGCAAGAGGCACTGATTATTACAACACACAGACATGCGCGCACACACACACACACACACACACACACACACACACACACACACACACACATATATATATATATATATATATATATATATATATATATATATATATATATATATATATATATATATATAAAAATGATTTATATATATATATACACATATATATGTGTGTGTAAAAGATAACGAGTGTGTATAGCTTTTGCATAACTAGAAATACCAGCATGCATTGGTATGTGATTGCTGGGAGTTGTAGTTTAGGAAATTTCTACTACCAGCAATCGCATAGCATGCTTGCTGATATTTGTAGTTATGCAGCCAAGAATCACTGATATATTGACAAAAACCATGTTTATTACATGAACTGGGGGCCTGCAGCAGTTGCTAAACTACAGCTCCTAACATGCACTGTATGGGCATGCTTTGAGCTGTGTTTTGCTAAACTTGGGGGCTACATGTGTGTATGTGTTATGTGTGTGTTTTTACTGTGAATGTGTGTGTCTGGAAGGGGTAATGGGAACTTTTAGTTGAGAGTTCAGGCTGCTTTCTTCTGCTGCACTGTATATTTATCTATGTGAGCAGCATGTGTACTCAAATAGCAATAGCTCCGTGCAGTCACAGGACACAGTGATTGGTGGAGGGTTTGGAGGGGTGGGATATTTGATAATTTTAGGGGCGGATGGCATGGCAGGGGAGGCAGGGAGGGGTGTGTATATTGAAATGAATGGGGAGGGGAGATACTAGGATAGGGGAGGGGAGGATGAGGAGAGAGGCATTGAGTGACAGGAAAGAAAAGCAAGGGAGCTTGGGTCATGACGATTTTTACATCATCCACCATGGCTCCATAACCAGGAAGTGGCTGAAATTCAGGAGGAGGTAGCAGAGGAATGGCTGGGCCGATTTAGGAAAGAAAGACATCGACTGAAAGGTAAAGCCTAAGGGAACATTATATTGTAAAAAAGAAATGCATTATAGAACTCCTTTAAGAGCGCGTAAGCATTTTTCAAACACTTTACTGAATTGGAATCTTGTTAATGGCATATTATTCTCATGAACAAACAATAATTTGTGACCAGCCGGACGAAAAAGCATGTAATTATGCAACAATCGAACTGGGCAAATTACTTTACTTTATTACCACAAGTCTACAGATAAACTCTCTCCTGTGCCCTCATCCTCCCCCTCTGTGCCCTCCTCCTCCTTTGTGCCTGTAAGGTGGCAAGTGCCGTCAGAATCATTGATGTCCCAGGCATTTTTCCAGACAGATCCTTCCCAAGTATAGCTCTAGTCACTACCTTCAGCAAACCCTTCCACGGCATGTGTAAAATTAGGGCTGCTTTTATAATGTGTAAATTTACACAGGGAAACTAACAGGTGCGCACAGGGCGGAAAATACGCCGCACACACTTAATTTTGTGGATCGCCCTAACTCCCTCATTTGCATATTTGCCTATCAAAAACAGCGGCGAGACTAGCGTAATTTGGGCCCGGGGATGCGCAGGTGTAACTATTTTAGGTAGGACGGAAAATCCGGAAATCTAGGCTTAACTCGTTTTGAAGATCGGGCGCAAAGATACGCGCCGTGTAAATTTAGAAAACGTTAGTTAAGTCTGCGTATCTCTTTTGAGAATTTGGCCCATTGTGTGTAATTCCTACTAGTTGGGTTAACCTCCCGCCATGTGTCAATCAATTTGTGTGTGGACAGTACGTTTTGTAGAGATTGGCTATGGGTATTAGAGATGGGTGTGGACAGGGATTTGTCTAAGAAAAGAAAAACGGTTGTATTCGAGTCTTCGCACAACACGACAATTCCAGCTTTATGTGTTTCCACCACCAAGTGTGATAGGAAGGCTTCCGGGTGTTTATTAGGGGCATAGTATGACACCAATGTGATTACATTATCTGCAAGAAGACCAGTGAGTAAAATATATCTTCCCTCGGGGGGGAAAAAAAATATATATAAAAAAAAATAACTTCTGAGTATAACTACTCCAAGAATGAAATTAACCTCTTCCCTACCGAGTCATAGTAAAATTACGTCGGCAGGAACCTTTCGTCCTTCAGACTGGGCGTCATATGACGTCCTTGATTTTCCGGGCGCTAGGGTGCCAGTCACATTTACACAGTAATCAGTGCAGTTTTATAGCACTAATCGCTATGTGAATGGTCCCAAAAATGTGTCAAAAGTGACCGACGTGCGCCGCAAAGTCACGGTCCCAATAAAAATCGCAGATCGCCGCCATTACTAGTAAAAAAAAATAAAAAATAAAAAATGCCATAATTCTATTCCCTATTTTGTAGACGCTAGAACTTTTGTGCAAACCAATCAAATACGCTTATTGCGATTTTTTTTTTTTTTAACAAAAATATGTAGAAGAATACGCATCGGTCTAAACTGAGGAAAACATTTATTTATTTATTTTTTAATTATGATATTTATTAAATCAAAAAGTAAAAGATAGTGTGTTTTTTTTTTTTTTTAAATTGTCGCTCTTCTTTTGTTTATAGCGCAAAAAAAAAAAACTGCAGAGGTGATCAAATACCACCAAAAGAAAGCTCTATTTTTGGGAAATTGCGCAATTGTCATTCAGATTGCGACAGCGCTGAAAACTAAAAATTGGTCTGGGCAGGAAGGGGGTGAAAATGCTCTGTATTGAAGTGGTTAACAGTATTCATATCATGGCCTGAGTTATAAAAAAATAAAAATACCTTATGAGTAGAACTACTCCAAAAATTATAATATTATTAGCAGTATTCATATCATGGCCTGAGTTATATATAAAATATTTACCTTATAATTTTTTGGAGTAGTTCTACTCATAAGGTAATTATTTTATATATAACTCAGGCCATGATATGAATACTGCTAATAATATTATCATTTTTGGAGTAACTATACTCATGAGGGTTTTTTTTATTTATTTTTTAATAACTCAGGCCATGATATGAATACTGTTAATACTATTATAATTTTTTGGAGTAGTTCTACTCATAATAGTATTAACAGTATTCATATCATGGCCTGAGTTATTAAAAAATAAATAAAAAAACCCTCATGAGTATAGTTACTCCAAAAATGATAATATTATTAACAGTATTCATATCATGGCCTGAGTTATAAAAAAAAAATACCTCATGACTACTCCAAAAATGATATTAACCGTATTCATATCATGGCCTGAGTTATAAAAAATAAAATACCTCATGAGTAGGGATGAGCTTTGAGTTCGAGTCGAACTCATGTTCGACTCGAACAACAAACAATTAGGGGTGTTCGTGGCAAATTTGAAAAGCCGCGAAACACCCTGTCAAAGTCTATGGGAGGAATCTAAAGTGCTAATTTTAATGGCTAATATGCGATTTATTGTCCTAAAAAGTGTTTGGGGACCTGGGTCCTGTCCCAGGGGACATGTATCAATGCAAAAAAAAGTTTTAAAAACAGCTGTTTTTTCGGGAGTAGTGAATTTAATAATGCTAAAAGTGAAATATTACTTTAAATTTCGTACCTGGGGGGGGTGTAAAGTTAGTATGTGAAATAGCGCATGTTTCCAGTACATAGAACTGTCCCTGCACAAAGTGTCATTTCTGAAAGGAAAAAAAGTCTTTTAAAACCGGACTTGCGACTATAATGAATTGTCGGCTCCGGCAATTCAGAGAGAATTCATTCATAAAAATAAAAAAATAGCGTGGGGGTCCCCCCAAATTCCATTACCAGGTCCTTCAGACCTGGAATGGATATTAAGGGGAACCCCGCTGTCAATTTAAAAAAAATTACGTGGGGTTCCCCCCAAATATCCATTCCAGACCCTTCAGGTCTGGTGTGGATTTTAAGGGGAACTCCACACCAAATTTAAAAAAAAAATGGCGTGGAGTTCCCCCAAAAATTCACACAAGACCTCTTATCCGAGCACGTTAACCTGGCCGCCCGCAGAAAATTGGGGGGGACAGAGTGCGCCCCCTCTCCTGAACCGTACCAGGCCACATGCCCTCAACATGGGTAGGATGTCCCCATGTTGATGGGGACAAGGGCCACATCCCCACAACCCTTGCCCGGTGGTTGTGGGGTTCTGCGGGCGGGGGGCTTATCAGAATCTGGAAGACCCCTTTAATAAAGGGGAACCCAAATCCTGCCCCCCCTATGTGAATTGGTAATGGGGTACATTGTACCCCTACCATTTCACGAAGGAAGTGTAAATAGTTGGAAAAAACACACACACACACACACCGTAGAAAAAAGTCCTTTATTAACCACTTCCGGACCGCCACATGTACATTTACGTCGGCAGAATAGCACGTCCCTGCTTAGACGTGGGTCGGCGGTCCGATCGGGACCCCCCCCCCGGTACATGCGGCGGTTCCCGTGGCTTCAGGAGAAATCCGGGACGAGGGGGCAGCTGTTCGTTTTTGTCCGCCCCCTCCGGATCGCTCACAGCCAATGCGAGCACTCCCCCGTGTGTCACTTCCTCCTCCTGTGTAAACACAGGAAGAGGGAAGTGATGTAATCTCTCCTCTTGGCGGTATTTTCAACTGCCGCTGAGGACAGAATACATCACACAGTAAGTCTGCACAACACTACACTGACACACACTACACACAGGCACATTAACCCCCCTGTCACAGTGTCACTGAATGCAGTGATCATATATGTACTGATCACTGCATTTAGTGTCAGTGTGACAGTTAGTGTTAGGTTCAGGGTAGCCCCCGTACCACCCCTAATAAAGTTTTAACCCCTTGATCACCGCCCTAGTTGACCATTTCACTCCCTATTTCCAGTGTCACTAAGCGATCATTTTTCTGATCGCTGTATTAGTGTCACTGTTGCCGCTAGGTAGCTAAGTTTTTTTTTTATTGCGATTTTTTTTTTACTAAAGACATGTGGCTGAATACATTTTGGCCTAAATGTTTGACTAAAATTTAGTTTATTTTAGGACTGTTACTGATCAAAATTTTTTCTGTTTGATTAATCGTTTTTTTTTTTTAAATCGATTAATCGACTAATTTCGATTAATTATAACACACATACAGATCCAACTACTTTTAGCTGATCTCCTTGGAGATAAAATTGATGTAGCTACATGAACTGTAAACATGGTGCGAGTAATACCAAACGGTAGCAAAAGCAGTCATAAAAACATGCAGCTAAGTATGATACTGGTATAAAAATGTGTACAACGATACCACTGCTGAATCCAGATGAGGAGAGGTTAACATCAGTCCATCAGCATTTAGATATCCCGTGAAGAGAACTATCACAACTCCCAGTGGATGGTTGTAGAATCCCAGGTTGATAGAGGGAAGTGTAACAGCCCTTGCGTGTGGCAGATCGTAAGGTCCCGCCGGCATGCAGATATGAAGGCACAGCAAAGGAGCCCTTCAGATGGACACGGCAAGCCCCGCCGGTGTCCGTGATGTCACCGGATCTCCGACGGAACTCCCTTAAGGCCCAGAAGTCGGCGGAGAGGTGAGTACCAATCAAAAGAATTTTAATCGATCAAAAAGATTTTGATCGATCAAAAAAATTAAAGATTAATCGATTAATTAAAAGTTAATTTGCACAGCCCTAGTTTATTTGATTTTTCTTATAACAAAAAGTAAAAACTACTGATTTTTTTTTCAAAAATGTCGCTCTATTTTTGTATATAGCGCAAAAATAAAAATCGCAGAGGCGATCAAATACCACCAAAAGAAAGCTCTATTTGTGGGAAGAAAAGGACGCAAATTGTGTTTGGGAGCCACGTCGCACGACCGCGCAATTGTCTGTTAAAGCGACGCAGTGCCGAATTGTAAAAACCCTTTGGGTCATTTAGCAGCATATTGGTCCGGTCCTTAAGTGGTTAATACAAAAAGATCCATCCATCCAGAGCGCAGCCACGCCGACCTCCTCTCTCGCTGGACACAGCCCAGCGAATGACGCGGCTGACGATGTGACATTTCTTACATAGCGGAGGCAGGGCCACCCGTCACGTGACCCCGCACCCTCTGACTTACCCTCTGCTACGTCACTGGGGAAGCCCAGCAAGAAGGAAGACTTCCACAGTGACGTAGCAGAGGGTGCGTCAGAGGGGGTGGAGTCACGTGACGGGTGGCCCCGCCTACCCTATATAAGAAGTGTCACAGCTTCAGCCGCGTCATTCACTGGGCTGTGTCCAGTGTTGAGAGGAGGTCGGCGTGGCTGCGCTCTGGATGGATGGATCTTCTCATCGCTTGACCGGAGATCACCGACCGTCGCTGGATACAGACAACGTTGGAGCAGGAAGCCGGGAACGAGTGGATTATCACTGCTGGATTTTTTTTCTTTTTTTTTATTAATCAAGGACTTTTTTCTACGGTGTGTGTGTGTGTGTGTGTGTGTGTGTGTTTTTTCCAACTATTTACACTTCCTTCGTGAAATGGTAGGCGTACAATGTACCCCATTACCAATTCACATAGGGGGGGGCCAGGATCTGGGGGTCCCCTTTGTTAAAGGGGTCTTCCAGATTCTGATAAGCCCCCCGCCCTCAGACCCCCACAACCACCGGGCAAGGGTTGTGGGGATGAGGCCCTTGTCCCCATCAACATGGGGACATCCTCCCCATGTTGAGGGCATGTGGCCTGGTATGGTCCCCTAGGCAGGGACGTACAGGTACGCCAATGTGCCTGTCCGTGCCATTCTGCCGACGTAAATGTACATGTGGCGGTCCGGAAGTGGTTAATACAGGACTTTTTTCCACGGTGTGTGTGTGTTTTTTCCAACTATTTACACTTCCTTCGTGAAATGGTAGGGGTACAATGTACCCCATTACCAATTCACATAGGGGGGGCAGGATATGGGGTCCCCTTTGTTAAAGGGGTCTTCCAGATTATGATAAGCCCCCCGCCCTCAGACCCCCACAACCACCGGGCAAGGGTTGTGGGGATGAGGCCCTTGTCCCCATCAACATGGGGACCTCCTCCCCATGTTGAGGGCATGTGGCCTGGTACGGTTCAGGAGAGGGGGGGGTGCACTCTGCCCCCCCCTCTTTTCTGCGTCTGGCCAGGTTAACGTGCTCGGATAAGGGGTCTGGTGTGAATTTTTGAGGGAACTCCACGCCATTTTTTTTTTTTAATTTGGGGTGGAGTTCCCCTTAAAATCCACACCAGACCTGAAGGGTCTGGAATGGATATTTGGGGGGAACCCCATGTCATTTTTTTTTTTAATTGACGGCAGGGTTCCCCTTAATATCCATTCCAGACCTGAAGGGCCTGGTAATGGGATTTGGGGGGACCCCCACGCTATTTATTTTTTTATGAATGAATTTGCTCTGAATTGCCAGAGCCGACAATTCATTATAGCCGCAAAGCCGGTTTTAAAAGACTTGTTTTTCTTTCAGAAATGACACTTTGTGCAGGGACAGTTCTATGTACGGGAAACATGCGCTATTTCACATGCTAACTTTACACCCCCCCTAGGTACGAAATTTAAAGTAATATTTCACTTTTATTGTTTCACTTTTAGCATTATTAAATTCACTGCTCCCGAAAAAACTGCCATTTTTTAAACTTTTTTTTTGCATTGATACATGTCCCCAGGTCTCCAAACACATTTTAGGACAATAAATTGCATATTAGCCTTTAAAAATAGCACTTTAGATTTAAAATGTTCGAGTCCCATAGACTTTAATAGGGTTCTAAAGTTCACACAAACATTTGGTGTGTTCGCAAGTTCTGGTGCAAACCAAACAGGGGGGTGTTCGGCTTATCCCTAGTTCTTACACATTAAGCACCATTCCGACAAATTGACTCCAAAGCCGTGAGGGGTTTATGAAGTTGACTTTTATCTGCCTGACTCCCTAGGTAACTGCGAAGTTGAAAATAAGCCCAAAGGGGCATGTGGGAAATGTCCGCCTCTTCCTTAAGTCGCGCCCAGTCTTTTACTGCACCCGCGGAGAAACAGTCGCCTGCCAGCAGGGGATAAGGTTTATTCCTGGATTGGAAGTGGAGGTTACACATGCCTGCCACAAAGTCGGGATTGTCTTTTAACAGCGTCAGGGGACCAGGTTGCGAGGTAATGTCTAGGGCAAGGCTCAAAATTTCAAGCCCTGAGCTACTAGCCAGGCCTCAAGAGTTACTCGTCACCAGTTGCCCTACCTAATTCATACACTGCTCCACGCCTAATTGCGCCCCTAAACACGCCCTCGTAGATTATCTCATGGAATGACACTGTTAAATGTTTTATGCAGAATCAAGTTACACAATTAAATATTATCAACAACAACTTTAACAAAATGGGACAGGGCACTGGGGACAGACCAGAGGGACAGGGCACTGGGGGCAGACCAGAGGGACAGGGCACTAGAACTGTGTCTGTTCCCCATTCTCTTGCTGTTTCATCTGCAACTCGCATCCATCCTCTCTCTCCCTCTCCTATTCATCTCATCATCAGGAGCCTGTGTGTGCGGCTCCAAGTTTGCATGTCCCCACTCCCCCCTTTTATTCAGGCTGGCAGTGAGGAGAGGAGCTGCAGCACAGCGGGAGGGAGTACAATCCAGCGCCGAGATCCACACAACTGCACAGCCGTTGACACCATAGCACAGCGCACATTGACACCGCACAGCACACATTGAGACCAGTCTGCTCACAGTGCTCAGGCTGAACTGGACACCTACATAGAGCACAAGGAGAAGAAAACTGCACAAACTAGAAGGCTGCCGCTCTCATGTCAGGGCAACTTTCAGTGAGTGCTGCACTGCCTACCTGGGACACCCGGAGTGGTAATTTTCGCAATCCTCCACCTGACTCATTACTTCCTACTCTCTGCTCTCCAGCTACATTGGTCGGGGGAAGGGGGGCAGGCTCAGAGAGGTCATACTGTTAGGTCCCATGGCTTAATGAGAATTTTAAGGAGAGCACCTGTGTACTGCTCTGCCTGTGCGCGGCTCACCAGACTACTTTTCCAGAGCATGCACCTTTCCTCTTCGGCCGCCAATCGCATCGGGGCTCTAAGTGTAGGCACAGATTGAAGGGACATTGGTCATGCAGCCCTGTCATCACTCGCCCCCAGCTTAAATCCACTCGCCAAATGCTAGCAGACGAGTGGAAATTTTGAGGGCTGGTCTAGGGTCTTGGCTGTTTTATGAAAGATCTCCAGTGTATTTCCAGTAAGGGGGTGGCGTTTCAGACTAGTCGGGCAACTACCCCAGGGGATCCACAGGGAGAATTTCAAGGGGATTGGGCACAGGGCATTTTCAGGGAGACCCACTCTTATGCTGCACTATGACAATGCCAATTGACAATTCTAGTCAGGTGGGTGGCATGATAATATGCTCTAAAGTCTAACTCTAGGCGTCTGTGAGTTTCAGAGGAATTTTAGGATGATGGACTTGAGTGATGAGAAGAAGGATGCAGGGATCCGTAGCAGAAGAGCATGTAAAAGGTAGAGCAATCTGGGAAGAATGGTCATCTTGATTATGGATGTGCGGCCAAACCAAGAAAAGTGGCCCGATTTGCCACCTGAGTAGGTCCTCCCTAACATTTTTGAGAAACGCAGGGAAGTTATGACCAAACATGTCCGTAAGCTTAGGTGTAAGCCAGATTTCCAGATACTTTAGGGCCTTAGGTTCCCATCTGAAGGGGGAGGTCTCTTTTACTTGACTGAGTAACCTGTCTGGCAAGGAGACATTCAGGGCTTCTGACTTGGAATAGTTAATCTTAAGGTTAGAAGCATAGCCATGAATGGCAAACTCTTAAATTAAATTAGGTAACAAGGTCATCGGGTTGGACAAAAAGAAAAGCAAATCATCCGCATAGGCGGCTACTTTGTACTCCTTATTCGACACCCTGAAGCCCTGAATGTCTGCATTGGCTTTAACAGTTCTAATAAAAGGTTCCAGGGTTAGTATAAACAGAAGAGGGGATAGAGGGCACCCCTGCCTGGTGCCATTAGTTATCAAAACTTTGTCTGACAGAGTGCTGTTTATCTTTAGTTGTACTGTTGGGGACTGATATAACACAGAGATCCTAGCCAGCATACGCGGCCCCAGGCCGACCTTTGTCCAAGTAGCTTTCATAAAATCCCATGCAACACGGTCGAAGGCCTTCTCTGCATCTGTAGACAGGAGAAGGCCCTCTATGTTTTCATTGTGAGCTGCATGAGTCAATAGCATAGCCTTGATAACATTGTCCTTGGTCTCACGGCCAGGCATGAAACCCACCTGGTCTGGGCCAATCAGGTCCGGCAGAATGGGGCTCAACCTGGAGGCCAGAATCTTTGCGAAAATCTTGACGTCAAGATTCAAAAGGGAGAAGGAGTGATAACTGGTACACTCTGCTGAATCTCTGCCAGTCTTGGGCAGAACTGTGATGTGAGCCGCCAGAAAATCAGGGGTGACCCTCCTAGGTTCAGACATAGAGTCCAATGCCTTTCTGAGTGGGTCTACTAAAATTTGACCAAAAGTCTTGTAGCAAATGGATGTATGTCCATCAGGGCCCGGGCTTTTGCATAACAAGGTGCTTGATGGTGAGTCCAACCTCTGAGGCAGTTATTGGTTCCTCTAAAAGTGAAATATCTGAGTCAGAGAGCACAGGCATACCACTTTTATCGAGGTAGTCCCGAATGATTTGTGACCTGTCCCCGCTCAAACCCTCCCATTTGTGATGGGGTGGAAGGTTATAAAGCCTTGTATAAAAATCCTGAAAATGTTTCACTATTGCATCGGAGGTTGCGTATAATCTGCCATCACCCTTTCTAATGCCTGAAATTAGCAGTATGTTCCTTTAGGGCCCTAGCTAATAGCTTGCCAGTCTTATTTCCAGATTTGTAGTAAATCTGCTTCTTAAAAAAAACAGGAGCCTCCTTGATGTATCATCAAAGAGCTGCTGAAGAGCTTTCCTATGTTTCAAATGTTCAGTGACCGAATGCGTGCTGAGGGATTGTTTGTGGAGATTTTCAAAATGTCTTATTTTATCTGTCAGAGTTCTAATGTCTTTCTCCCTTTCTCTCTTGTAAAGTGAGCCCATTTTAATTATTCCCCCCCCCTTATTGTGCATTTATGGGCCTCCCAGACCATGAGCTGGTCCATGTCCGGGATAGAGTTGCATTGGAAAAATTCAGTGACCGAGAAGGTCAACGTTGCCAGCAAGTCAGGGTCCATTAGAAGGCAGACATTTAGTCTCCATGTCTGGGGTCGCGGCGAGGGAGCGACTGCCTTCAAGGACAAAGAGATTGGAGCATGGTCCGAAAAAGATTGGATGCCTATATGCGTCTGTTACCTGGGCTAGGTCTTGCTGGGAGATGAAAAGGTAGTCAATGCGGGAATGTCTGTTGTGCGAAAAATGTGAAGTCGCGCCCATCGGGGTGATTAAACCTCCAGGTATCAATCAATTGTAGGCTCTGAAGCATGGATTTGAGCCGTTTGAGGATTTTGTAAACTATGCAGGTTTTTCCATTTGAGGTGTCAACTAGTGGATTGAGAGGCACATTGAAGTCCCCACCGAGGATTAGGCATCCTGAGGAGAACCCCATGAGTTTCCGTACTATGTTTTGGCAAAATGATACATGTGACTTGTTCGGAAATAGACATTAGCCAATGTCAGTGGTGCGTTATTGTACAGACCTTTTAGAAATACAATTCTACCTTTGGGATCTAGCATTTTCTTTTGTAGGGTAAAAGGAACGTCTTTACTTATCAAGGTGGAGACCCCCCCTGGCTTTGGATTTGTCATTTGTAGCATGGTGTGCCTCTGTAAAGAAGGTGTCTGTCACTCTAGGGACATGATGCGTTTTAAAGTGGGTTTACTGAAGAAACACAAAGTGTGGCCTACCTTTTTTGAGCTCTCGCAGCAATGTAGAGTGTCTAGGTGAAGTGAACTCCTGCGCTGTCTAAAGTGAAGGGACAAGTGAAAAGTGGGGATACTGCTGCAAATAAAAAGAGGTCTACCTCGATAGACAAAAGTGGTAAATGTGACAAGTGAAGTATTTGCGCTGTAAAATGTTATACAGATTAATGTGTGTGTGCATATAACCACATACATATACAAGTACAATGAAGGGGGTGGGAAAAGTCCAAAAAAGGGGTGACACTAATATACCAGTGAACAATAATGTTGAATAGTCCTTAAACAAGGGCACAGTGTTGAGGAGGTCCAGGTACAGCACAATCCAACCGTGTACAAGTGCAGTTCATCAATACTTGATCCAATCAATAACGTTGTAAAGTAAAAAATGTTGGACAACACAGCAATAAAAATTAAAATTAAAAATAAAAATAAGAGTCAAAGTGATTCAGAAGACGGAGGCCTTGTATCCAAAAAGGGTGAAAGACAGAGAGTGAGCCGTAACCAAGATCTCATATATGCACCTCTAGTGATCCCAGCAGCTCACCTCTGATCTGGCAAGCTGGATATAATCGGCCTGATCCTGATGGGTATGGTCCGGAGTTGGATATCGCATTCAGGTCTCCATAAAGTATATTACATGAAAAAGTAGAAGGGGTAAAAACCAAATGGTGTGATAATGTCACAGAGGGGGGTAGCAATGTCTCTGATCTTGTTTTATTTTTATTTTTTATTTTTATTTTTATTGCTGTGTTGTCCAACATTTTTTACTTTACAACGTTATTGATTGGATCAAGTATTGATGAACTGCACTTGTACACGGTTGGATTGTGCTGTACCTGGACCTCCTCAACACTGTGCCCTTGTTTAAGGACTATTCAACATTATTGTTCACTGGTATATTAGTGTCACCCCTTTTTTGGACTTTTCCCACCCCCTTCATTGTACTTGTATATGTATGTGGTTATATGCACACACACATTAATCTGTATAACATTTTACAGCGCAAATACTTCACTTGTCACAATGTAGAGTGTCTCTCAGGAATGTTCAGGCCCTTGACGTTATGAGAAATCAGTTGGGCCACGGCCGAGGTCGGAGTAGGCCATGTTGAGAACTCAGAGTGAGATGTGTCGGAGTATGCCTGGAAAACAAAACTACTACGTCAAATCGGTAACGGTACAGCCAATTGCACTAAATGAAAGACAAATCTACTATGCCAACAGTTAGAGAGTAAGAGGGAAAAAGAGAGAGAGAAATATAAAATGGTGGAGTAAATTGAGAAAATCCCTCAACAGGCAGGACTTACTGTCCTGAATAAGGAGCAATGTAGTGCGACCAGCACCCGGCTAGTAGGTACGGCGCACTCGTTGGGGGGAGAGGGAGATGACTGCCAACTGGAAAATGACCAGTCACTAGCCTCTGATAGCTTTAAACTGTGCTAATAAAAAAGTATACCAAAACAAATAAGTGGGGTGTAACACAACACACACAGCCTGCTTAATAAAGCTAGTACAAATTTCCCCAAGACTAGGACAAAATCTATAAGAGTCCACCCGACCCAATAAGGAATGGGCAGTATGCCAATCAGAGAGATTCAACTATAGCAGCCTAATACAGCCCCCTTACCTCCCTGAAAAGTAGGTTAATCCCACACTACCATAGATCCCCCAAAAACTGTTCCTGTATTAAGCAAACTATATAAAAGAAATGTAAATCAAAGGGTGAATAATGATACCTGAAAGAATATATCAGAAAACTATATCAAAATTAAACAGGTAGCGCTAATATAAAACAGTAAAATAAACTATCTCTGATTCATCAGAAAAAGGGATGAATAGCAATTAAGATAAGTCTGCTTAAACCCAAGAGATCAGGAAATTGTGCTGTATACAGAAGATGACACCTCCACGCATGTGCTCATAAAAGTAAAGAGGGGGTTTGTGTGGATAGAGTCCCCCTCATGAGTGTTACCCCAGAGCGATTACATGTCAGCATGTAAAATGTGTACGATCCCAGCACAGGTCTCCGCTCACTTAAGTCAGCAACTAATTTGCCGCCCTCATGCGATTCGGGCTATAGAGTATCGTTTTTAAGCATAATATCCCAACATGTTTCGGAGTTTCACAATACAGTGTGATGTTCATTCTTCGGGGAAAACTTATACTGGTTGATTTACTTTTAGATCTGTTTAGCCAAAGTAGAGACAGCAGGCAGTGGATCTCCCTGCTGCAAGGAGATCCACTGCCTGCTGTCTCTACTTTGGCTTAAAAGATCTAAGAAGTAAGTCAACCAGATTGTGCTCTATAAGCCCTGACAAAGTTGATCACGGTGTCTTCCTGCCTTTCAAGTAAACTGTTCAACACTCTCTGTAAGGCCGGGATGATTTGGACAGATTCCACAGTCTCTGGAATGCCTCTCACACAAATATTGTTTCTTCTGCCCCTGTTTTCCAAGTGCCTATTCATGTCAATAAAGTGATGATTATGTGAGGCAGAGACCCTCTCAAGCCTGTGTATGGACTTGTCCCTGTGTCTGCCTGCCGATTCCGTCACCGCCATTTTCTCATTTAGGGCTAGCAGGTTAGATTTCAGGTCTGTTATGGTTTAATGTCGGCGGCAATTACAGACATGGCTGCGAATGTAAAGGGGTTGATCGGGGTGAGCTGTCCCCCTACCCGAGTCCTCGGGAGCCGATTAGGAGTCCTTGTTATAATCCTCCTCATGGGTACCGGCGCCATCTTTGCTTTTCCCACGCTGCTGTGGGTCCCTGCCTTGGCCTTAAACAGGTCAGAGATGTTCCAGGATGGGGTAACGGAGGTCCCTCTCCTTGTGCGTGAGTGTGAGGTGCTGTAGAGCCGCTTACCCGGCATCTGAGATCAGTGGTTTGGGTGTCCAGGCAAACGCAGGCCGTGTGTGTGTTATTGATTATTATCAATAAAGTTCATTTATTTTGGTAAATCAATTCAAAAAGTGGAAAAAATATATATAATATAATAATTATAATATAATATAAAAGTATTTTATATAGATGATTCTATGTATGATGCAGTGATATATTCCAAGCATATATTTCATTGAATTGTGATGATTATGGCTTACAGCTAGTGAAAACCCCAAATTCAGTCTCTGTAAAATTAGAATATTACATAAGACCAATTAAACAAAAAAGGATTTCCAATACAGAAGTGTTGGCTTACTAAAAAGTATATTTGTGTATGCACTCAATACTTAGTTGGGGCTCCTTTTGCATGAATTATCACATCAATGTGGTGTGGCATGGCGGTGATCAGCCTGTGGCACTGCTGAGGTGTTATGCCCAGATTAGAGGTCGACCGATATGGGTTTTTCTCTGGCCGATGCCGAGATTTAGAAATTGGGGTGGCCAATGGCCGATATATGATGCCGATTTTTAGGCCGATATTTTTTTGTGGTTTTTTTTGGGCAAGTGACACTGACAGGTAGCACTGGTTGGTATGGGCAGATGGCACTGATTGGCATGTGGCACTGGTTGGCAGGTGGCACTAATTGCCACTGGAAGGTGGCACTGGTGGATGGCACTGATTTGCAGGTGGCACGAACTGTGACACTGGCAAGTGGCACTAATTGGCACTGGCAGGTGGCACTAATCACTGGTAGGTGACACTGGCAAGTGGCACTGATTGGCAGGTGGCACTAATCATCACTGGTAGGTGACACTAATTGGCACTCACAGGTGGCACTTATTGGCACTGGATGGCACTAATTGGCACTGACAGGTGGCACTGGATGGCACTAGTTGGCACTTGCAGGTGGCACTGGTTGGCACTGTCAGGTGGCACTGGCAGGCAATGGCAGGTTTCACAGCCGTGTTACTGCTCTCTGCAGCACCGCGGTGTGTGTAACTGTATGGAGAAAGAGGGGAGCTGACAGATTCAGCATGATGTTGGAGGTGGGCGAGACCCGGGGTGGGCGGGACCCAGAAACTATCCAGCCAATGATTGGGCTGTTTAAAAAAGGAGTGGGGCCACATAAACGTAGCGGCCCACCCAGATCCCATCCCATTGGTTGGTGTTGGATATCTGCCCCCCCCCCCCCAACATCCAACCTCAATTATGACAGCTCCTCTCTCTCCATAAGGTTTCACAAACTGTGGCGCTGCTCTGCCGACAGTGTGTGAAGAAGGGAGGAGCCCACGTTCCTCCTCCCTTCTCCACACACTACTTGCAGAGGTGAATCCAGTGTTTAATATCGGCCCAATTTGGATAATAATCGACCAATGCAGATTTCTCCAAAATGGCCAAATATTGGCCGATATGCCAGCCGATATATATATTGGTCGACCTCTAGCCCAGATTGCTTTGATAGCAGCCTTCAGCTTGTCTGCATTGTTGGGTCTGGTGTCTTCCTCTTGACAAAACCCACAGATTATCTATGGAGTTTAGGTCAGGCGTGTTTGCTGGCCAATCGAGCACAGTGATACAGTGATCATTAAACCAGGTATTGATACATTTTTTGGCAGTGTGGGGAGGTGTCGAATACTGCTGGAAAATGAAAATCAGCAACTCCATAAAGCTGGTCAACAGAAGCATGAAGTGCTCTAGAATTTTCTGGCTGACTTTGGACTTGATAAAACACAGTGGAACAACACTAGCAGATGACATCGCTCCCCAAATCATCGCTGACTGTGGAAACTTCATACTGACCCTTATGGAACTCTTCCTACAGACTCTGGGACCTTGATTTCTGAATGGAATGCAACATTTTTCACATGATGATTTGGAGAGCCGTGTTGGTCCACTGTGTTTTATCAAGTCCAAAGTCAGCACAGCCCTCTACAAGGTATTCTAGAGCACTTCATGCTTCCTTCTGCTAACCCAGCTTTATAACGACGCTGATTTTATTTTCCAGCAGGCACTTGGCACCTGTCCACAGGCTACCACTGCGAAAGGTACCAATACCTGGTTTATTGATCATGGTATCACGATGCTTGATTGGCCAGAAAACTTGCCTGACCTAAACTCCATAGAGAATCTGTGGGGTATTGCCAAGAGAAAGATGAGTGACACCAGACCCAACAATGCAGATGAGCTGACGGCCACTATCTGGGCTTCCATAACACCTCAGCAGTGCCACAGGCTGATCACCTCCATGCCACGCCTCATTGATGCAGTAATTCATGCAAAAGGAGCCCCAAACAAGTATTGAGTACATACTATGGGCATACTTTTCAGTAAGCCAGTGTGTCTCTATTATTTATTTTTATTTTTTAATGGTCTCATGTAATCAAATTTTCTGAGATATTGAATTTAGAGTTTTTACTAGCTGTAAGTCACGGTAAAAATTAAAATAAATGTTTGACATATATCGCGCTGTGTGTAACACAACTATATAAAATATGAGTTTTACTTTTCCAATTTAGTTACTGAAATAAACACACTTTTTGATGATATTTTAATTTTGTGAGATGCACTTGTATATACAATTATATAGCCAGGGAGAACAGGTCAGTCAATTTTTTTTGGTCCACTCAGAATAATTTTCTGCACTCGAGTGTGGTGCTTTAGGGCTTGTTTGACTCTCCACTTGTACCAACAAAGAGAGGGTGCATTAACTACTTGCCGACCAGCCGCCGTCATTCTACGGCGGCAGGTCGGCTCTCCTGGGCGAGAGCCCGTCATACTACGTCGGCTCTCTTTGCGGCCACTAGGGTCCGTGACTCCCGTGCGGGTGCCCAGCGGGCGCGATCGCCGCCGGGCACCCGCGATTGCTCGTTAGAGAGCGGGGACCGGGAGCTGTGTGTGTAAACACACAGCTCCCGGTCCTGTCAGGGGGGAAATGCTGATCCTCTGTTCATACAATGTATGAACAGAAGATCAGTGTTTCCCCTAGTGAGGCCACCCCCCCCACAGTAAGAACACACCCAGTGACATACTTAACCCCTAGTGTTAACCCCTTCACTACCAGTGGCATTTTTATAGTAATCCAATGCATTTTTATAGCACTGATAAAAATGCCAATCGTCCCAAAAATGTGTCAAAAGTGTCCGAAGTGTCCGCCATAATGTCGCAGTACCAAAAAAAATTGCTGATCGCCGCCATTACTAGTAAAAAAAATATATTAATAAAAATGCCATAAAAATACCCCCTATTTTGTAAACGCTATAACTTTTGGGCAAACCAATCAATAAACGCTTATTGCAATTTTTTTTACGGAAAATATGTAGAAGAATACGTATCGTCCTAAACTGAGGAAAAAAAATGTTTTGTTATATATTTTTGGGGGATATTTATTATAGCAAAAAGTAAAAAATATTTTTTTTCAAAATTGTCGCTCTATTTTTGTTTATAGCGCAAAAAATAAAAACCGCAGAGGTGATCAAATACCACCAAAAGAAAGCTATATTTGTGGGAAAAAAGGACGCCAATTTTGTTTGGGAGCCACGTCGCACGACCGCGCAATTGCCAGTTAAAGCAACACAGTCCCAAATCGCAAAAAGTGCTCTGGTCTTTGGGCAGCAATATGGTCCGGGGGTTAAGTGGTTAACCTAGCGCCTTACCTTTTACACATTTATTTTTTATATAATAACAAAACAAGTGATACATTCACAAACACATGACATAAGAGAACATATCATGAAATGCTAGCGAGACTGCCTGCAGGTCCACAGTGCTTAACCGGTGACATGGGAAAACCTTTCCGTGTCCACAGCGGCTTATGCATTTCAAGGGATAAACCCTCTTCCTCAAAGTCTGGAGTGCAGAATAAGGCTGTGACATTTTTTTTTTTTTTTTTTTAATTTTTGACAATTGCTCCAGAATGATTTATATTTTGTGACAGTTACTCTAGGTGTAAGGTTATATTACAGCCACTCACATGTTCCTGTGTTTGTGTTTGTTTTGTTTTTGTGGGGTTTTTTTGTGTGGGAAACTACAAGCTTTTACTAAAATCCACTTTTTTTTTATTTTTAGGATTACATTAATTGTGCAGAAGTTTGGATTGATTATACTTGCAAACATTTTTCGGTGAGTTTTTAGTCCAGTTGTAAGACATGCATAAGATATAACTGCGTATGACTCTTTAACTACTGGTCAACAGCTTTAAAGAACCAATTAAAAAAAAAAAAAAAAAGTGTTTATAAACACAGTGAATAATGCATGCCAATATTTTCTATTATGAATGCAGGAATGATAGGATTTTTGACTTGCTGTAAAATCTGTTTCTCTGAGTTCATTGACCGACACAGCCTTCTTTATTTAGAACCATAGGGTTATATCGCCCCCTACAGGAGTAGGACACTAGGCAGACAGAAGACTTGGCTACGCCCATGGGTAGTCCTAGGTGATATACACCCCCCACTCTGCTACAAGCCTTTAATTATGTAACAAGCAGTATCAGAAGTATTTAAACTCCATAGAGGGGCGGGTGCTGTGTCTGTCAATGAACATAGAGAAACTGATTTTGTGGTAAGTAAAAATTCAGATTTATTTATTTTGTTCATTGACGGACACAGCCTTCTTTATTCAGAACCATAGGGATGTCCCAAAAGCAGTGCCACACATGAGGGATGGGACAGCCAACAAAAACAAACAAAAAACCAGGCCAACCAGACGACCTGGAGCTCAGTGAAAACAACCTAGAGCCCACCTGACCAGCAAAAAAACCTTCACGAGGGGAAAACCCTCTAGATCGGAGAATGCAGAACATTCAGCCAAAAGAAGCATCTGCAGATGCCAGCACATCCACTTTGTAAAATTTTTCTGAAAGTGTGCACCGACGACCAGGTGGCTGCCTTGCAAACTTGTGTTGCTGACGCCTGATGACCAAAGGCCCAGGAGGCACTCTGTGCCCGAGTCGAGTGCACCTTCACTGGGAAGGGAGGAACCTGACACTTGAATAGAATAGGCCTGAGTCACCGTTTACCTGATCCATCTAGAAATGGTCGCCGAGGAAGCAGATAGCCCCTTCTTAGGCCCGTGTGTGATCACGAACAGGGAATCTGACCTTCGAAAAGACTCAGTGACCGCCAAATACACCCTGACTGCCCGTACCACATCTAAGGTGTGCAAGACAAATTCCCTCGGATGTTGCGGCCGGGGACATAGAGAAGGCAACACAATGTCTTAATTTAAATGGAAATCGGAGACAACCTTTGGAAGGAAAGAAGGACAAGGACGAAGCACCACTTTGTCCTTGTGAATCACCAGGAAGGGCGTGCGACAGGATAGCGCCGCCAACTCTGACAACCTGCGAGCAGAAGTAATAGCCACCAAGAAGGCCACCTTTTGTTATAGCGTGAGCAGGGCAATTTCTCGAATATACTCAAATAGAGGCTTCTATAGAACCGAAAGTACAAGATTCAAGTCCCACGGTGGCAAGGGAGATCACATTGGTGGAACCACATGTCGCACTTCCTGAATGAAGGTACGCAATAGGGAACGCAAAGCCAGGGAGAGTTGAAAGAAAACTGCCAAGGCCGACATATGGCCCTTGACAGTACTCAATGCCAAATTCTTTTCAACGCCCCTCTGAAGAAAAGTCAAAATCCAAGCCACCGAAAAAGAACATGGGTGAAACCCCACTAACTCCCACCATGAAATATACACTTTTAATTTCCGATAATATACCTTCGTGGAAGAAGACTTTCTAGCTCTGAGCAGCGCCGGAATCACCGACACAGATAAGCCCCTATCCTTTAAAACCTGGCTTTCAATAGCCAGGCCGTTAAAGCCAGCGATGGTAAGGGTGGGAGATTGGCCCTTGGGATAGCAGATCCACCCTGAGAAGCAGCCGCCCTGGGGCGTTTGCGACCAGACGCACCAGGTGGGCGTACCAGGACCGACAAGGCCAGTTCGGGGCCACTAGAATGACAGCCGTTGCAGAAGCTTGAGAGGAGAAAAGGCGTAGATCAGATGATACTGGCCCCACGGAGCCACCAGAGCATCTGAGGTGTCCCGAAACATGGCCACAAACCTCTGAACCTTCCTGATGATTCAGGATGCCATCACATCTACCTCTGGAGATCCCCAGCGTAGGCAGATCTGTTGAAATACCTCCTGATGGAGAGGCCACTCTCCTTTGTCCAATACTTGACGACTGAGGTAATTTGCCTTACAGTTGTCAACCCTCAGAATGTGAACTGTGGAGATGGGAAAAAAGGAGGGATATGGGAACACTTTTGCTGTACGAGGCGGCTTGTGAGTGCCAAAGAGGACTGGTGTTCTGATGAGAAGGGCCCCCGTCGGATAATGCCCGCCCTGGACTGCGCAGGCGCAGAATTTGTGCAATAGGGAGAACAGTGCAGCCGAAAATCTCCGAACTAGAACAGCTGTTCATCAGCTGTACACGGCTCATGTGCAATCAATACGACATTGTACCACATGCTTCTGATGCTTGTGCAATTCTGCAAGGGGCGAGTTATTCATTGAACATAGCAAGGGGCGACTGCATGGATGTATTATTGAGAAGCATGTAATGCCTACAGAAGAGGCTGTATTTTACAATGATGGGCAGAGCTGAAAATTTGGGGGTAGTTTTCTCCATAAACTACACGTCTTTGCGGGGCGTGTTTACACAATTTAAGGGATACGACCTCTTCTGTAGCATTACACGCTTCTCAATAATACATCCGTGCACTCCTATTGTATGAGCTCTGCCCATCATGCAGCCGCCCCTTGCTAATAACCGCCCCTTGCAGAGTTGCACGAGCATCGGAAGCGTGCGGCACAATGTTGTATTGATTGTGCAGGTGCCGTGTACAGCTGTTGATCAGCTGTTCGAGTAAGGAGATTTTTGGCGGCTCCATTGTGCTTTGTACTGCGCAATTCCTGCGCCTGTGTAGTACAGGGTGGGCATTACCCGACGGGGGACCATTCTCGGCACAACACCGTCACCTCTACTGCAGCCGTGGCTGCATCCTCCATCTTTAAAGTTTCCCGTACAGAAGCAACCGGTGTGTCCACCAGCGCCGCCTTGTGCGCAGCCACTGCGGCCGAAGAATCATCCTCACTGTCCGAGAGATCTAGGAGCGCAGCCGCAGACCCCGCAGGGTGGGCCCTGTCCATAGCAGCCGAATAAGTTATAGGATCTGACGAGACAGATGAAGCAGGGGAAGGCAGGGGATGCTTCTTACTAGTCCGCTACCCAAGAGCTACCTCCACCTGGGACACAAAGGACTCCAGGGCCGCCATCAATGTGTCAACGGATGACAGGGACCCAGAGGGACCTGCAGCCTCTAAAAGGGGGTCAGAAGTGAGGGGTCGCCCTTCGAAAACGAGTTTGTTACATATGTCCATACGTGACAGAAACTAACACATCATTGGACGTGCTCGCCAGGCATGTGAAGTAACGGTATAGTGAGAGGGTGCTGTAGAATGATGTGATAGAGAAACCTGTGAACTACACACCTGACTGATGCTCTAGTAGCGAGTGAGGTCCTGGTTAGGATCGAAACTTGGTCGCCTGGGAACACCTGCAGTAGTTGTGACACAAGTGCCTTTTTTTTTGGTATTTTTTTTTTTCTTTGCCCCCCTCGTATCCAACTGGCCCTGGTGAAGCTGCAAACATAGCATGTTTTATATTTTTTTTTACCTGGGAAATTACGTCCAACCTGGTACAGAATGGAACCTAAACTTGACTGTCCTGAGGGGGAGAAAAGACAGGCGGAAAATGAGTGGCTTGCATAAATGCCACTGGAGACGAGTGGCCGATTAAGCACCAGTAAATACGAAGTGTGGTTGTGTGAGCGCTTGCAGTGATTGCAAGGAGTTATGCAGAGATGTCTACTTGCAGTGATTGCAAGGAGTATATGTTGAGATGCATGTATTTGCAGTGATTGCAAGGAGTTTATACTGAGATGCATGTATTGCAGTGATTGCAAATAGGTAAATGCTAAGGTGTGTGTATTTGCAGCGATTGCAAGGAGTTTATACTAAGATGCATGTTTTGCAGCGATTGCAAATGGGTATATGCTGATATGCTTGTTTTTGCAGCGATCACAAGGAGTTATGGTGAGATGAGTATCTTGCAGCGATTGCAAGAAAGGTCAACTACTGATAGGCAAAAAGGATAGCAGAAATTGTATATATAGGAACAAACTGCAAAGTAGCATACGTAGAAAAAAAATCATAAATTTATGATAAGGATTGAAATGTAGCTGCCGATGTCATGTGAATCAGATGGAAAATGATATAGATAAGGAATTGTAGAGTATGGGAAGAACGATATCGGTGTGTGGGTGTGACTGATGCAAATCCTTGTGCAGCCAAGACTACTAGGTTTAAATCGGAGTGATATTTATGGCATTTAGGTAACATGAATTGGTGAGTAACAACAAATCGTTTGTAGGGTACAAGGGTGAACGGTATGAATCGTTGCAGGATATATCCGATGCAAACCATTGTGCTGTTGCTGCGACTAGGTTTGAATGGACTGTGGTATGTTTGCAATGCATCCAATGTGACTCTGAGAAAAAATCAGTGAACAGGCCTGTAACTGGCCGGCAAACTAATGACTGCGTAGTGGAGACCTACAAACAATTTGTACGTTTCACAGCGGGAAACAGAACAAACCAGATGGGGAACATAACTAGAACAAAAGCTGGTTGGACATGATATGACAAGGGGGGTTGTGAATCCTACCTGTGACAGCGAATGAGACTTGATCGAAAAAACACAAATAAGCATCCGCAACAAACTGTATTTGTAACAACAGACTCAAAAACATGCAGTGAGCTGAAGAGTCAGCCTGGTGACATAACGAATCATGCACTGGAACTGACAAATCACAAATGTGAGTGGTCAGCTTAAATACCATCTGGGCTCCTCCCATAAATTCTAATATATTAATATATAAATAAGTATATATCAAAAAAATGTTTGCTGCTTTGTGATAATCATTCTGGTCTAGTAAAGAAACATTTAACTATAACATATGGCATTAAAATCTGTAACCCCTTCCCCTTTTTTGTTTTTGTATATGTTGACTCCATTAAAGCTATTAAACATCAGATGAAATTCAGTTTAGATAAACATGTACATTTCCATGTGCTACATGTATGAACATGACTCAAAATAGAGGACTTCTATTTTTTTATTTTTTTTGCAGGTAAACAGCAAGCTCTCCACTATCAGAGGGTATTTAGGTCTTTTTGATATAAACAAATGTGGCAATTCCATAAAAAGTGTTTAGTGTAGTTATTATTTCAATCTGGAATATGGTTTGTAGGCTCAATAGCTAAAGAGCCACTGTTACAAATGTTATAGAAACCAGTAGTCAGAACCTTTAGATAAGATGGATAGCAGCAACAGAGTTCAGTCCATGAAGCGGTGTAAGCATTTATGTAGCAAGTCTAAGCCATTTTCCAAAAAAATAAGAGCTGAATCTGTAACAAGCCAGCTTCAGGGAGCAAAGAACAGGCTCTTATTACTTATACATATGTGAAAGCAAGTGTATCCTTGAATACAAAATAACTGTAGCAAAATAACAATCAACAACCAAATGTTCAGATTTGTTTGATTGTGTTTGTTATTTACCACTGTGAAGCAATCAAATATACTCACTGCAATTGTGGGACCTTGAGACATTTTGTAACAGGTCTAAATGCACTTAAAGTGGATGTAAACCCTCTCCTAGACCCAGTGAAGTGAACAGCCTAAGATGAAACACCTCTCCCTACATAAGTTTTACATGTATATCTGCTGTCTTCAGTGTTATATATTCTTTAGAAAGTGCACATTGTTTTAGAGATTTTAGCCTATTGTTCAGCACTGGGAGTAAATTATTGGCATATAGCCAAGACTGCTGATTGGAGGAAAGGCCCACACCCCCACTCTACAGGCAGAGACTTGCAGAGCTGTGCTTTAACAAGTCAGGCTCTCTGCTAATCTATTTATGGCAACCTCCCTCGACACCAAATTCTGGCTGTTTTTATCTTGATTGACAGAGAACTTGTCAGAAGTTATCATGCTGATAACAGCAATGTAACAGCAGAGACACACAGGACTTAGTGCTTTGGAGAGATATAAGAAAACACTACAGATATATGTGCTTAGGTCAAATTTCATGAATCAGGTTTACATCCACGTTAATTTTGTTGACCCTATTAGTGGGATATTCTTCCCACACTTTTACTTATGTCATGGAGAAATAAAGCAGTTCCCATTCTCAGATGCCCTCTTGAAATGAAAATGCATATGGTGTTGTTTTTAAGTTTGATACTTGTCCTGGACTCGCTTCCTGTACTCCCGGAGTCTATGGGTAGCTATCTAGGCAGATGACCTTTCTCTGCGCACACAATAATAGACTGCTGTTTCTTATCTTGTGTCTTTATTGGCACGTTGCAGATTTCAATATACATGTGGATAACACACGTGATATGCGATAAAACTAGAAATAACAAGAATGGTATAAAGTGACAAGTGCTTTTGCGCTAATACATACCCTCAATATGCAATAACCTCAACAATATAAATACAGTGCAGCAAAACCTAATAGTGTTTACAATACACAAAACAGAAATCCATAATAAGTGGGATTCTGCGCAACGTATCACACAGATATGATATGTGTAACCACAATGGGGACCAAACTATAAGTGGTAAGTGATTAATATGATACAGTAGTAGTAATAAGAGAGCTGACAAGCTCAGTGATGAATGAGTCCAACAATAAAGTGCAATAAAATCACTCAAAAGTGAATAAGAACAAATATAGCACTAATGCTAAATACAAATAATAATAATAATAAAGTGATGATGTGCAAAATAGTCCCAAAATAGATGACATATATGAGTGCTGCCAAATGGAAACGCTGGAATTGCTGAATTTCCACTCAATAAGATGCTGGTGATTAACAGATGGTAAAACGTATCTTTCACTAGGCTCACAGGACTCTTACCTCCTGGCCGATAGTAAAAGGCATCTAGTATACACCACACTGGCAGTCCTCTATGGATAATCCCAGCTACTCCTTCCTTCAGGCTGGTCACGTCTCCTTAACTGATCCAAACAGTGCTCAGACCCAGATGGATAAAAAGAGAACAAAAAGGAGGGGCTCCAATAGTAAAGTACCGTAAGACTCAGGGATAGTTTATTAAGAAAAACCTGTGCTTACATCAACATAACTAAAATCGTGCAGCAATTTTAAAAACGAGCGGCGTCCACAGCGCCAGCTTACGTCACTCCAAGTGTACGTCCGTCCAATCCCTACGCATTACGACACGGGGTCACGTGTCTTCGTCTGGGGACTCGTGACAAAGACACGTGACCCTGTGTCGTAACGCGTAGGGATTGGACGGACGTACACCTGGAGTGACGTAAGCTGGCGCTGTGGATGCCGCTCGTTTTTAAAATTGCTGCACGATTTTAGTTATGTTGATGTAAGCACAGGTTTTTCTTGATAAACTATCCCTGAGTCTTACGGTACTTTACTATTGGAGCCCCTCCTTTGTGTTCTCTTTTTATCCATCTGGGTCTGAGCACTGTTTGGATCAGTTAAGGCAGTGTTTCTCAATTCCAGTCCTCAGGCCCCCCCAACAGGTCAGGTTTTCAGGATTTCCCTCAGATGAAAAGGCTGTGGTGATTACTAAGGCAGTGAAACTGATCAAATCACCTGTGCAAAATAATGGAAATCCTGAAAACCTGACCTGTTGGGGGGGGGGGGGCCTGAGGACTGGAATTGAAAAACACTGAGTTAAGGAGACGTGACCAGCCTGAAGGAAGGAGTAGCTGGGATTATCCATAGAGGACTGCCAGTGTGGTGTATACTAGATGCCTTTTACTATCGGCCAGGAGGTAAGAGTCCTGTGAGCCTAGTGAGGGATACGTTTTACCATCTGTTAATCACCAGCATCTTATTGAGTGGAAATTCAGCAATTCCAGCGTTTCCATTTGGCAGCACTCATATATGTCATCTATTTTGGGACTATTTTGCACATCATCAATTTATTATTATTATTTGTATTTAGCATTAGTGCTATATTTGTTCTTATTCACTTTTGAGTGATTTTATTGCACTTTATTGTTGGACTCATTCATCACTACTACTACTTTATCATATTAATCACTTACCACTTATAGTTTGGTCCCCATTGTGGTTACACATATCATATCTGTGTGATACGTTGCGCAGAATCCCACTTATGATTGAAGAATGGTATAACATTACTATACGATAATAAACACATCATATAAACATTATCAGAGATGGCTAACTACCTCCCTAAAAGCCTGTGGAGGAAGAAGGAGATTGCTTACCTCCGATGCCATGGATGGGGACAGATTGCATGCAGGCCTTGCTGCCTTTATCTTAAACATGGAGATACTAGAAAGACCTTCACTTCCTGGCTAAAGAGGATATGACGATTTTGATGTCACAGCCTATAGAAGCTAGATACGAATATTTACAACTATATTCATGTTTGGCCAGTAGATGGCGCAAGCATAACAGCTAACCTGAGACAAACATACCTCTGGCTTACTAATGCAATAATACATTGTACACACAGTGAATTGTCCTTTTTGAACCTGAAAGGTATCCTGGAGACACAACAATACTGCTTATTCACCTATGCAGGACCACAACATATGTTTTGAACATTTTAAATTTTTGATGACCTATTTAATGATATTTTGTGTTGTCACAATGATCAGCTATTATTTGATTGGTACCATGTCTTATGAATGTATGTAGAAACGGGAGGTGAATACCATTCTGGCTGATGTCATTAAACACATGACTCCTGACCGGGCATTTGAAGATGCATATCCACAGGTAACTATTGTTTTTTTTTTTTTGTTTAACCAATTGTACCAAGAATGTCTCTCCAAAACTAGTGACAGTCAGCCTGGGTTCACACATATGTGATGTGGGTACCAACGTGATTCCAGTACTGTTTCCCTCATCGCATCTCCCCCACAGGCAGTTCACACTGCCCTCTGAACCACTGTGGGTGTCAATACAAAGTGGACACCCATGCAATCTGATTCCAGTACGGGGGGAAATAAAGGTCCCTGCACCTTTTTTGTGCAAATCCAATGTGAGTTCAGCCATACAACTGTATGGCTAAACTCGCATTGCACAGACGTCGCATGTGATTGGCACAAGAATGTGGGTGTGAATCACATGCAATGTCTGTGTTTGCATATGTGTGAACCCAGGCTCATAATCTCATAAATACATGGTCAGTAAGGTTGAAAAAAGACACCATTCCATCCAGTTCAACCTGTGGTGTTTGAGTGTGCTTGTGTTTATGTCAATAGTTAATTGTATATTAATGTATGTTGTGATCGTTAAGGTACCCAATTTTTAGGGAAATGTTTAAAAAAAACGGTGCTAGTGTCCACTAAAACCCCCTTTTTTTTCTATGTTAAAATAAACATTTTGAATGTGTTGACCTGGATCAATAAATACAATTTAAAGGTTATGTTCACCTTTTGGAACGTTACATGCTAATTTAGGGTGGAACATGTAACATGTGCAAGCTCCTTCCGCCAGTTTCCCCTCAACCCCTTTGTTGTGACACAAGGCAGAGGATCTTCTCCGTCTACATGGTCATGTGATTTCTTCAGTTTCCTGTGAATAAATGAGCTACAATTATGGTCAGCCACTGCAGCTGACAGCTTATAGTTCTGAATGAATGAGGGCATTAATGAGCGCTCTCGCAGTTCATTCACAAACCTTGCCGCTTTTGACAGCACTTGTGAAAGTATGGGCAGAAAGGGCTTGTACTTTGTTTTATTTATTTATTTATTTTTCTTTCAACATATACTTTAAATTGGAGAAAAAAAAGTCAGTCCAATATTTAAAAAAAAAAATGCATGCATGCGCACACCCTAATCACCCTGTGCGCAAAACACAGTGGCATTGGAATGGTGCATCTCTTTGTACCTGCCATAGAATGGATGACTGTACTTTGGGTGGTGGGGCTTTTTTTCAGCCAGAACTTGGTGGAAATTTGTTTTGCCACCTCCAGTTCTGGCCCCTTGCATTATTGTTAACTACATTCAATTATAAACCCAGCAACCAGTGATAGTACTTCTCCCCGGGTGGCACACACAAAACCCTCCCTGTTATGCATATACGAGAGAGGAGGGGTGGGGTATGCACATGGTGCTCTAGCAAATCCAAAAGCCTACACTGGCAGCTTTATCTCCCATTGTAAGTCGTAGATTTGCTTTTGCGGTGGAGAGGAGAACTGAGGGTACTGAACAGGAAGGTAGGAGAGCTCTGTTGTGGAAGGGGAGTAGAATAGAGCTCATTGCTGGAAGGAGAGGAGAGTTTTTTTTTTGGGTGACAAATTTTGAGCAAAAAAATCTGTGCTGGGGGGTTTGCACTCTCCCCCTGCACTCTGTGCGCAGCACACTCCTCAACCCTGCACTCTCTATGTAGAGCACTCCTAAACTTTGCATTCTGTACAGTGCCTTGAAAAAGTCATTATATCCCTTGACATTTTCCACATTTTGTCATGTTCCAACCAAAAATGGAAATTCATTTTATTGGGATTGTATGTGATATAGACCAACACAAAGTGTTATGCCCCTCACTACACGTGACTGAGGCGTATTCAAGCACACTGTTAACTCCTCTCATACCAATGCATTCCAGTAAAAATAGTAAAAAAATATATTGCGCAAGCCACTGGGTGTCGTGAATCAGGCAGCCAACATAACAAAGTGGATACTAAGTAAAAAATGCTGTAAATAAATGTAGCGCCCAAAGTGAATAAACCCTTAAAAGGATATAAATAAAAGGAACCTGATAGTCAAATGATCTGCATCACCAACTAATCAAATCCCCCTAAATATGTGAACCTGTGAGGTAAGCACAAATGCATAGACCAAAAAATAATCAAATAAAGGTCTATATGATAATGCCAAGAAAATATTGTCAATATTTACAGTGCTGGGACCAAAAAATGAAAATAATATCTGTAAGGATTCAAAATGGTCCCCGAGAACAAATAAGATAATGTGCAAAGATAACGTGTAAGTGATCAAAAAGGACAAGTCCTTAACAAAAAACAAATATAATAATAAAAATAAATTGCAACAAAAAAGGGGGGTAAAAACCCCTTAAGTGATTCAGTGACTGAATAAGTCAGTGAGCGTGACACCATAACAGTGTTTAAGGAAACCAAAGTCTTTTAAAATGCACATAGAATCTTCAATTGTTGGAATGGGGCCACAATCTTCAAGACATATAACAATCTTCACATCTGGGCATTGATAAAAGGGTGGGTACTCTTACCAGAAAAGGTGGACCCTCAGACTACACCGTACGGTGGGAGGGTCATTAGAGCTTGTACAGACTCGCGTCTGGATCTGGGAGTCTCTCCTTCAGATGGTCAGAACCAAAGATAGCCTCAGGTGTGCTCGATTGTCCAGGACAGAGTTGCTGAAATCAACTCATCAAAATTGCTCCAGATATCCCAATAGTTATGCAAAGAAAAAACATATAGAGGTGCTCCTCATAGTGTAAAAAAGTTTTTTATTTGCACTCATATGGCAAATTTCAAGATTAAAATCAAAATAATGAAAAAGGCTTACAAAGCCACACTGCAGGTAAAAAACAAACAGCAAACTAAAAAATCCAGAGTAAAAAAACCACAGCAAACTGGTGTAATAGCAGCAGATACTCTCACTTCAGATGGATATGAGAGAATTTCCAAAAAAGTCAGCAATGGAGTTTAAATAGAACTATCACCCGACCGGTTTCGTCTCGATAGGACTTCAACTGGGGTACTGATAGTCTACCAACTCCACTGCAATAAATACCTGTTAATCCAGATCCGTGACAGCCAACACCTGGTCCCCCTCGCTACACTGGCGTGCGTTCCATATGCAATAACGAAATCCCATTGTGCGTTGCAGAGACCGGAAGTGGTCATAGGCAGACGCTGATAGAGCTAAGAAACTGTCCATCATTATGCTAGCAAAGGATAGGAAAACGCATCTATCTGAGCCAGCCAATGGGCGTCGGTATGGGCAAAAACGCGATGACGTCAAGACGTCAGCGCTGCGTTCCAGGATCATTCATAGGCTATGTGGTTAACCAGGTCTCACCCCTCTCCACCAATAAGAATGGCAAGAGAATGGAGGTGTGTCAGACCGTCAGTCACACTCATCCACACTCCCATGTCTTAAAAAGCGCCAGACACATCAGCGCTGCGCTTCAACATGCGTTCCAGGGAGTCATTCTTCAAACAGTATAATCTGCAGAGAATGTAATGACTCATTTGTGTGCTAACGAGAGACATCTATTCCAAAAAAGGGGGAAAAAAAAACGGATCATTCCTGGTCATTCCCACAAGCCAAAGGTGAAATATATCCATAGATTATATTAAAATTAAAATGTGTCAGCGTCATGGGGGTTGGGAAATGGCAAAACACGGAAATGGATAAACAGAACATCTAGCAATCTTATCTAAGCATAGACATCCAAAAAAAGGGGAAAATATACACATACATGTTAGTGAAATGTTCCAAAATACATATGTTGAAACCACATACAGTATATATGTATCAATAATAAGGACAAAATATCAGAAAAAAGAGAATATACAGAAATGTAAATATATGAATATAAAAGTTACTCTATATAAAAATCAGCAGTTTCTGATATTTTATATGGTTTCAACATATGTATTTTGGAACATTTCACTAATATGTATGTGTATATTTTCCCCTTTTTTTGGATGTCTATGCTTAGATAAGATTGCTAGATGTTCTGTTTATCCATTTCCGTGTTTTGCCATTTCCCAACCCCCATGACGCTGACACATTTTAATTTTAATATAATCTATGGATATATTTCACCTTTGGCTTGTGGGAATGACCAGGAATGATCCGTTTTTTTTTCCCCCCTTTTTTGGAATAGATGTCTCTCGTTAGCACACAAATGAGTCATTACATTCTCTGCAGATTATACTGTTTGAAGAATGACTCCCTGGAACGCATGTTGAAGCGCAGCGCTGATGTGTCTGGCGCTTTTTAAGACATGGGAGTGTGGATGAGTGTGACTGACGGTCTGACACACCTCCATTCTCTTGCCATTCTTATTGGTGGAGAGGGGTGATACCTGGTTAACCACATAGCCTATGAATGATCCTGGAACGCAGCGCTGACGTCTTGACGTCATCGCGTTTTTGCCCATACCGACGCCCATTGGCTGGCTCAGATAGATGCGTTTTCCTATCCTTTGCTAGCATAATGATGGACAGTTTCTTAGCTCTATCAGCGTCTGCCTATGACCACTTCCGGTCTCTGCAACGCACAATGGGATTTCGTTATTGCATATGGAACGCACGCCAGTGTAGCGAGGGGGACCAGGTGTTGGCTGTCACGGATCTGGATTAACAGGTATTTATTGCAGTGGAGTTGGTAGACTATCAGTACCCCAGTTGAAGTCCTATCGAGACGAAACCGGTCGGGTGATAGTTCTATTTAAACTCCATTGCTGACTTTTTTGGAAATTCTCTCATATCCATCTGAAGTGAGAGTATCTGCTGCTATTACACCAGTTTGCTGTGGTTTTTTTACTCTGGATTTTTTAGTTTGCGGTTTTGTTTTTTACCTGCAGTGTGGCTTTGTAAGCCTTTTTCATTATTTTGATTTTAATCTTGAAATTTGCCATATGAGTGCAAATAAAAAACTTTTTTACACTATGAGGAGCACCTCTATATGTTTTTTCTTTGCATAACTATTGGGATATCTGGAGCAATTTTGATGAGTTGATTTCAGCAACTCTGTCCTGGACAATCGAGCACACCTGAGGCTATCTTTGGTTCTGACCATCTGAAGGAGAGACTCCCAGATCCAGACGCGAGTCTGTACAAGCTCTAATGACCCTCCCACCGTACGGTGTAGTCTGAGGGTCCACCTTTTCTGGTAAGAGTACCCACCCTTTTATCAATGCCCAGATGTGAAGATTGTTATATGTCTTGAAGATTGTGGCCCCATTCCAACAATTGAAGATTCTATGTGCATTTTAAAAGACTTTGGTTTCCTTAAACACTGTTATGGTGTCACGCTCACTGACTTATTCAGTCACTGAATCACTTAAGGGGTTTTTACCCCCCTTTTTTGTTGAAATTTATTATTATTATTATATTTGTTTTTTGTTAAGGACTTGTCCTTTTTGATCACTTACACGTTATCTTTGCACATTATCTTATTTGTTCTCGGGGACCATTTTGAATCCTTACAGATATTATTTTCATTTTTTGGTCCCAGCACTGTAAATATTGACAATATTTTCTTGGCATTATCATATAGACCTTTATTTGATTATTTTTTGGTCTATGCATTTGTGCTTACCTCACAGGTTCACATATTTAGGGGGATTTGATTAGTTGGTGATGCAGATCATTTGACTATCAGGTTCCTTTTATTTATATCCTTTTAAGGGTTTATTCACTTTGGGCGCTACATTTATTTACAGCATTTTTTACTTAGTATCCACTTTGTTATGTTGGCTGCCTGATTCACGACACCCAGTGGCTTGCGCAATATATTTTTTTACTATTTTTACTGGAATGCATTGGTATGAGAGGAGTTAACAGTGTGCTTGAATACGCCTCAGTCACGTGTAGTGAGGGGCATAACACTTTGTGTTGGTCTATATCACATACAATCCCAATAAAATGAATTTCCATTTTTGGTTGGAACATGACAAAATGTGGAAAATGTCAAGGGATATAATGACTTTTTCAAGGCACTGTACAGAATGCAAAGTTTAGGAGTGCTCTACATAGAGAGTGCAGGGTTGAGGAGTGTGCTGCGCACAGAGTGCAGGGGGAGAGTGCAAACCCCCCAGCACAGATTTTTTTGCTCAAAATTTGTCACCCAAAAAAAAACTCTCCTCTCCTTCCAGCAATGAGCTCTATTCTACTCCCCTTCCACAACAGAGCTCTCCTACCTTCCTGTTCAGTACCCTCAGTTCTCCTCTCCACCGGCCTGAAGAGGAAGATGCAAGGCATGCTGGGAATGAAATATGGAGGCTTGCATGGGCCAAACCTAACCAGCTATTCTAACTGACTGCTTGTAACATAAATAGTGCAGTTAAACAAAATGGCCATTAGATGGCAGCATAGATTTAATTTAGTTAAATCAAAGTCAATGTAAAGATTATAAGCCTTGTTAATGAAGGCATGACACTCCCTGCCTGGTTTCCCACGGATACCACATATCATGGCACTCCGGAGGAGAGTAACAAAATAAGTTCAGAAACAGGTCTGAGGAAAAGTTTAGGCTGGCCTTGCCTAATGACTTTGAGTTCAACTTTCCTGACATGTCCATCTTCACTGGGAAACACTTGGGCTATCAGACCCACTCGTTTCTCCTGGCTTGAGAGTCTTTCATGAGAACAATGGCACCAGGCTCTAGGTTGGGCTTGCTGTCTTGCCATTTGTTCCTGGTCTGTAGATTAGACAAGTATTGTTTCTCCACTTGTTTCAAAAGGTGTCAGCTAACCATTGTATCCTTTTCCATTGGCATCTGTATAAGTCCTTTGGATCCAGATTGACTGAAGGAGCTGTGATCACCTGGACTTTCTGAGTGAGCAAAGTGGAAGGTGTAAGCAAGAAAAGATCTTCAGGATCATTGGGTATAGATGTCAAGGGTCTGGCATTCATTATAGCTGATACTTCAGCCATGAAGGTTGTCAGTCTCATGTGTGAGTTTTGAAGTTCCCAATTGTAGAAACATTGAATCTAAGATTCTTCAAGCTATACCAATCATACGCTCCCAGGCACCTCCCATGTGAGTAGAGTGTGGAGAGTTAAATGACCATGTACAACCCTGTTCTGAAAGGTATCTCAACATGTTCTGTGTCAAGGTTTGAAGTGATATTCAATTCTTTGCAAGCTCCAACAAAGTTGGTTCCTCTATCAGAGTGTATGTGCTTGACGGGGCCTCTAATAGAGATGAAACGTCTCAGGGTATTGGTGAAGCTGGATGTGTCTAAGGACTCAATTACTTCTATGTGTACAGCTCTGATGCACATGCAAGTAAACATGACAGCCCAGCGTTTGCTGTTGGCGCTGCCTCCTCTGGTTTGACGTGTGATAACAGCCCAAGGCCCAAACACATCAAGAACGACATTTGTGAAAGGGGGTTCTGTACTGAGTCGGTCTGCAGGAAGGTTGGCCATTTTCTGGGTTTGGAAAATACCACAAAGCTTACGACAGGTTATACATTTGAAAATGGTTTTACTCACAAGTCTTGTGGCTCCCACAATCCAGAGTCCAGTCGTACGCAAGGCTCCTTCCGTGAACAAACGTCCTTGGTGTTTTTTGTGTGTGTTAGTATTCCACAAGTAAAGAAGCAACATGGTTATTTGGTATAATGACAGGATTGCTTTTGCCACTATCAAGTCCTGCATTAGAGATGCGCCCTCCAACTCTTAACAGTCCTTCATTGTCTATAAAGGGGGTTGAGTTTCCTTAGAGCACAGTTCTTTGGAATGCTCTTGCAATTTTGAAGACATTCTAGTGTTAGTGCATAAGTCTCTTGTTGGATACAGCGAATGATTACATTTTTAGCTTCTGTGAGCTCATCTACTGTATATGGCTTGTGACAATAATGCCAACCTTTGCAACAACTTGGTCTTGTAGGGGTGCCTGTAAAGGATCTGGCTATATGAACCAAGCAAGCTGTAGCTCTTTGTAAGGATTTCCAAGTGGAGAACTTATGGAAACGCTTGGATCCCAACAGTTGGTTAGAAATTGTTGTATGTAGTGTGGAAACCTGTGGACGGATGTCTGAGTCAGATTCAGGTTCTAACAGTTCATATGTCTCCTTTTCTGAAGTGGTAGGCACTGACTTGTACAGGAAGGGTGGTCCTGTGAGCCATGTAGTGTCTTTGAGACGGGATGCTGGCACAGACCTTGTGGCATGATCTGCTGGGTTATGATCAGTTGAGACATAACGCCACTGGGTGGGCTGTGTAGACTTCCTGATTCTTAAAGCTCTGTTGTGTACATAGACATAGAATCTCCTACTTTTGTTGTAAATGTAGCCCAACACTACCTTGCTGTCTGTGTAAAACTATGTATCCTCAAGTTTTATATGCATCTCAGATGTAATAATTTCTGCTAGTTGTTCTACTGCTAGTACAGCAGCACACAGTTCCAATCTTGGAATGGTGGTTTCAGGACATGGTGCTAGCTTGGCCTTGCCCATAACAAACCCAATATGAATTTGGCCCTCGATGTCTACTGACTTGAGGTAGGTTACTGCTCATATTGCCTTGACTGAAGCATCACAGAATACACAACTTTCTAGACTAAACCCTTTCAGGAGGAAAGTGGGTGTATGGTCTATGTATGTGTAGGTTGGATAAAGTCTTTAAAGAGTCTCTCCATGTTACCCATAATGTCTCTTTCTCAGGAGGTAGTGGAGAATCCCAATCACATGTGTCTGCAGTAAGCTCTCTAAGCAGAATCTTACCTTGGACGGTCACCGGTGCTGCAAACCCGAGTGGATCATACAGGCTGTTGATGGTGGATAAGACACCTCGCCGAGTGAAGGGTTTTGGCTCTTGGTCGACCTGAAAGGTAAGGGTGTCAGTCTTGAGGTCCCAGTTGAGTCCTAGGCTGTGTTGCATAGGAAGGGAGTCTGTGGCCAAGTCCAGATCTTTGAAGTCACTGGCGTAATCTTGAGAAGGGAAGGCCTCCATGACGACCTTGCTGTTTGATGCTATCTTATGCAGTCTAAGATTTGAAGAGGCAAGTGTGCTTTGAGTCCTCTTGAGTAGACTTATTGCAGCTTCGGGTGCAGAAAGTGATTTCAGACCATCATCTACATAAAAGTCTCTTTCAATAAACTGTGTAACGTCTTTCTAACCTTCTTGGGCAGATAGCTTAAGTCCATAGATGGCAACAGCAGGGGATGGACTGTTACCAAAAATGTGCACTTTCATGCGGTATTCTGTAATGTCTTTAGTAGGGTCATTGTCTTTGAACATAGGAATCTCAAGAAGTTCCTGTGTTCTTCCTTGACTTGGAAGCTGTGAAACATTTGCTGTATGTCTGCAACTATGGCAACTGCTTTCTTGCGGAACCTGATGAGAACACCAAGAAGTGTGTTGTTGAGATCTGGTCCTTTTGGGAGGACATCGTTTAGTGAGACCCCTTCATGCTGAGAGCTGGAGTCAATTATTACCCCGATTTTACCTGGCTTCTTGGGGTGGTAGACGCCGAAGATTGGTAGGTACCAGCACTCTTCATTGTCTTTTAGAGGTGGGGCTATCTCTGCATGGTCATTCTCAAACATCTTACTCATGAATGAGAATAAATGTCCTTTCATGTCTGGCTTCCTTTGAAGATTGCGTTTAAGGGAAGAAAAGTGCTTTAAAGCTTGTTCTCTGTCTGGCTAGCGATGGAGTAGGACGTGGGTCATAGGAGCTCCATTGTGCTGCAAATCATATCTACCATCATGAGTCACAGATTGAACTTATAACTACTCAAAAGCCTGCCTGGAACCTCTGGGACTGGAGCGACAGATGTCCCCACCGAAGAAATCGTCCACGGCGGATAAACTGGCCAAGTACTGACACGACGGAGGAGAGGAGCAGGCCAAAGATGGCGCGGACGAGGCTCAGGGGGAGGATCGCCATGCGGCGGAGACAGCGAAAGTGCTAGAAGCTACAGCCGCACTTCAGGGCACCCTCGCAACTAAAATTGATGAGGTAAAGATCGACATATCCCTCATGAGACAGGATCTGTCCACGGTCCGGGAGAGAGTCTGAGACGGAGGCCCGCATCAGCGCCGCAGAGGACATACTACACCCCATGCAACACGATGTGGAGGACATGCAGCGGCAGATTCATCAGCTACACTCCCACCAAGATGAAATGGAGAACAGGCTCCGCCGCTGTAATTTGCGCTTCATAGGTTTACCGGAGTGTGTGGAGGGCAGAGAACCGGCTGAATTCCTGGAGAACCTCCTAATTAAAGTGTATGGGAGAGAAGCATTTTCACTGATGTTTGTAGTGGAAAGAGCGCACAGAATACCGGCAAAACCCCCGCCTGAAGGGGCACCCCCCCCCTTGTACATTTATTGCCAAATTCCAAAATTTCAGGGATAGGGATAAAATAATGCACTTATCCAGGGGAAAGGGAAACATGCGAGTGGAAAATGGCCAGGTGGCGGTGTTTCCGGACTTCTCCAACGAGGTGCAGAGGAAGAGATCACAGTACCAGGATGTGAAGCGTCGTCTGCGTGTCCTGAACCTCAAATATGCCATGCTGTTTCCAGCCAGGCTGCGAGTGGAAGAGGATGGCCGGGTACAGTTTTTTGACACACCAGCGTCGGCAGCAGCCTGGTTGGATCGGAAAGGGAGGCAAGCATAGAGTCGGTTTTGGATGCGTGTGAGTACTATTTTTTTTTTTTTTTTGGGAAGCCGTGAGTGAGCAAAGACATGTGCCTCTTGACTGCCTTCATGAGGCCCAGATGTGAGAGACTACAGATGTCTGCCTAGGGCTCTTCAATTACTACTTTATTTTTTACTTTTATTTTTGCAAGTTTTGGCCTGGCCACAAGTGGGGGATCTTACCATGCTTCTATATTATCCTATGAGAGATCATTTGGAATGGGGACGGCTCCCTTCGGGATCGGAGGGGGGAATCAGACCCCCTATTTGAATATGTTTGCCCCCGGCGGCGGATGGGTTTGAGATCCGTAAAGGATATTGGTGCAGAAGTGTGGTATGACATGGTGGGACATAAGTTGAACAGCAGGAGGAGCGGGTCCTTAAAAACCTCATGGGAATGGTTACTTGTTCCCGCTTCAGCTCCACGTGCAGCTTAGTGAACAATCGCCCCTACGGGCTTGACTGTGTTTGCCATGCCATGATGTACACAGAACCAAAGTTATGTGCCTCCAGTCAGGTTTCTCTACTACTGGACGTTTTTTTTTTCTGGAATTGGTTATATTTTCTGGGAAACTAATGCTCACATCAGGTTGGGGAGGTGATGGGCTGGGAGGGGGGATATAAGTTTACAGGGCCACCGTTGTGACCCTATTTGGTTGATGCAATACTTTCTGTGCTGTAGAGATGTAAGGAGAATGACTGTATTTGAAGGTGCAAGTAACAGTGATAGGTTAAAGGAAAGGATGCTTATAATGTTTTAGCGGATTGTCACCCTACTGGTCCGGCCGAGTAGATTTTGACCGGTGATCCCATGACCTCGGTTAAAAGCCTGACTTGGAATGTGCGGGGCGTGAGAAATAAAATCAAGCGCACAGCTGCCCTGGCCTATCTCATATCACAGAAGGCTAATATAATGGCCCTGACGGAGACGCATGTTACAGGTCATTTGCAGTCTGCACTAAAGCGCCCATGGATAGGCTGGGCTTACCATAGCACCCATACCAGCTTTTCTAGGGGAGTTTCGTTATTGGTGTCCAAGGCCACTCCATTTGAACTAGTGTCTTTGGAGTCTGACCAGCAGGGGAGATATCTGTTCCTACATGCCCGCATTGGCGGAATCCCTATTTTACTGATTGCTTGTTATATCCCCCCTCCGTACTGCTCGGAGGTCGTCACCACGGGCCTGGCATTTATGGCCAGGTACCCGACGGTACCAGTGTGTGGATGGGGGATTTCAACATGACTATGGATCCACTGGCACGTCCCGAGGGAACACCAGGGGGATCCAGACTGACCAGACTGGGCCGCCTGATGAGGGAATTTGCCCTGGTGGATGTGTGGAGGCTGCGAAACCCAATGACTTGGGCTTATACTTGTCACTCAACTAGCCATGCCACTATGTCGCGCATAGACTATGTTATGGTCTCTGCTCCACTCGTGCCAAGGGTGAGCGGGGCGGGTTTTGCACCTAGGGCCTTATCAGACAACTCACCATGTTGGGTTCAGCTGTCCCTCTTGGGGGAGGCTCCTAGGAGGGTGTGGAGACTCAGCCCCTACTGGCTGACGGCTTTGACGGACCACGACAGTATAGAACGAGAATTAGTTTTTCCTTTCTGACGGGCAGGGGTCCACAGTAATTAACTCCCGGTGGGATGCATTTAAAACACATGCAAGCAGAATTTTGGACATCAGGATTAACAGACTTAAACTGTCTTCAAAGGTTGTAGTGAGCAGAGCTGAGGATGCGCTACAGAACTTAGAGGAAATGTATAATGTACAGCCCACGCCTGAGAACTTGACGAAGGTACAATTGCAGACTAGAGTTGTATCACAATTGCATATGGAAAAGGCCAAGCAGTGCATATTCTTCTGTAAGACACGGGTATATGAACACGGGGAGAAGGCCGGGAAAGTGCTGGCATATTTGGCACACCTAGAGGATAGGCCACCGGTGGTGGTATCTCTGGCGGAGCCGGATGGCTCAGTGGTCATGGATCCTCCGCTGGTGGCGGACAGATTTATGAAGTTTTACAAGGACTTGTACAGCTCCCAATGTAGACACACTCCACAGGACATACAGGTGTATCTACACACACTACAGTTTCTAAGGTTAAGTATAGGCCAGGTACAGATGCTGGAAGCTCCCATTACCACTCAAGATGTTGCTATAGCAATATCACAGTTGGCCAAGTGTAAGGCTCCAGGGCTGGACGGCCTGCCCCTGGAGTTCTACACCATATACTCGGAGACGCTTGTCCCTAAGCTGAGGGCACTATTCCAGTCCATATTTGATCCTGGCATGCTTTCCACCTCCATGCAGGAGGCTCAAATTATTGTCCTTCCTAAACCGGGCAAAGACCCACAATATCCAGAATCATATAGACCTATCTCCCTATTAACAGTGGACATTAAAATACTAGCAAAGATACTATCATCCAGGCTTAATACAGTTATTCTCTCCCTGATTCACGCAGATCAAACAGGTTTTATGCCGGGAAAGAATACCGCCATGAATATCAGGAGGTTATTCATGAACGTACAAGCCCAGCATGAAAACAGCGGGACCAGGGTAGTGGTTGCCTTGGACACATCCAAGGCTTTCGACTCAGTCGAATGGGTTTATCTATGGGAATGTTTGGAATGTTATGTATTTGGCCCGAATTTCATTAAGTGGGTGCAGCTCCTATTCCAGACCCCAAAGGCCAGAGTATTTGTGAATGGGTGGCTATCAGAACAGATTTCCCTGGAACGGGGTACGAGGCAGGGCTGCCCCCTGTCACCACTGCTCTATGCGTTGGCAGCTGAACCATTGGCTATTGCTATTAGAATGAGCCCGAAGGTAATAGGCCTTAGAAAGGGAAATGAGTGGGAAAAAATAGGTCTATATGCAGACGACACGATCTTGTATCTAGCGGATCAGGGTCCATCGTTACAGGCCGCTTTGACTATTATTGAGGAGGTGGGCAAGTACTCAGGCCTAAGGATTAATTGGGACAAGTCCCGAATTCTCCCCCTTGACCAGTCCCCCCCCCCCCCCCGGTAATGTCCCAGGAGTTACCTTTACAAAGAATAGCGGAAGTTAAATATCTAGGGGTGCGGGTAACCAGAGAGATTATGTCCCTCTTAATGTAGAACCTCTGTTTGCCATTATTAAGGCTAGAACCCAGGCCTGGGCGAGACTGCCCTTAGGGGTTATGGGTAGAATTAACTTAGTAAAAATGATTTTGCTGCCTAAAATTGTATATATGGTATGGCATGCTCCCTTGTACATACCTCTTAAAATATTCAAACAGTTGGAGGCGATCTTAAACTATTTTGTTTGGGGCATAGCCCGTCATAAACTAGCGTGGCATATACTTAAGAATCCTAATACAGAGGGAGGATGTTCTCTTCCTGATGATCAGGATTATTATGTAGCGTCACAATTGTCACATATGTATTATTCCAACACGACCGTATCCCAGAGGTATAGAGCATTGGTATGTAATAAGCCGAGCAGCCCTTTTTTACACTCCCGCACAGGCAATATTTAGGAGGGGACATGGGGGTAGTAGGTCATCCCGATTTAGTGCTGATATCCTGACTCACCACCAAAAAATATGGGATATTGCTCTTAAAAAATAGGGGCGGACACATATGCACACCCCGCTATGGAACAATGGTCTTCTGCCCGAGCTGAGCACAGTGCCGGATCAGGGGTTATGGGCATCATATGGGGTGCTATTTGTATCTCAGGTTCTGACGAGTTCCGGTCCCAAGCCCTTTTCAAGTATCAGAGAAGTGTTTTCCCTTCCACCACAGTTCCTCTTTAGGTATCTGCAGCTTAGACATGCGCTTAGATCACAGCTAGAGTCTGTCACAGTTGACTTGAGGACCCCGCAGGTGCTGGATGTGGTTTTTGGAACGGACTCAGCAAAACTCACGTCCAATCTCTATTACATTGTCCGACAGCGTAGAAATGGTAGGGTTTCACAGGCAGCAAAGACGAAGTGGGAGCAGGATGTAGGCCCTATAGATGACGCTGACTGGGGAGAGATTCTGGAGGGGGTTAAGACTGCATCCCCTAAGCTGTCGGACAGGTTGACACAGCTGTACATAGTTCACCGGGCATATATCACACCCCTGAGACTGGCAAAGTTCCAAGCCACGAGAAGCCCCTTTGTGCCCCATGTGTGACTCTGCTGCGGGCTCATTTTATCATTTGATCTGGCATTGCCCAGATGTGCAGGCTTTCTGGCTACAGGTGACTCAATTCCTTCATGACAATATGGGCTCCCCTGTGGGCATGGACCCTAAGCTGTGCCTCTTGGGATTGCTACCAGATGTAGATACAGACAAGTACCAGGCTATCTTTATATATGAATCACTATTCATGGCTAGGAAAGTGGTGTCCAAGGCTTGGATGCAGACGAGGGCTCCAACTCTGGGGGATTGGAATAGGGAGGTGAATGCCACTCTCCCATATAGAAAGATGATATATGTGCACAGGGGGCGACCACAGAAGTTTTCCAGTGTATGGGACAGGTGGCTGGAGGACGGTGAGACTTGTATGGTCTGAGTTAACATATGAATATGCACTTTGGGCTCAGGGGGAGGGGGTGGGTGGCTCTGGACAATCCAAATGTATTTTGTGTGGTGGACCTAAGTTGAACTGTTGGGTTGAGCCTTAGTTTTATCTCTCCGTGTTCCTCTACACAAATGTTTTCTGTGTCTAACTAATGGTTTTGATGCACTTCTGTATATATGACCACGTATGTAATGAACAGCTCGCTAGTGCCTACTATGTTTAGCTCAAACCTTGTACCGCTAAATGTTTGGATGATGTTGGTCCACAATTTTTTTTTAATGTATGTATGCCATCTTTTTTGCATCTCAATAAACTTGGAATTTCATGGTTAAAAAAAAGCTGGTTCTCTGTTGTTAGCAAGACAGGGTCTCTGTGCTTTGAAAGGCAGGGGTGCTACCCAGCAGTTGTTGTTTTTGTGGAATCCCTGTCTCATTATGTCCAAGAAGATATGATCTTCAATAGATGGGGCAAGTTTGTGATCTTCTTTAGTCCTTCGGAAAACTGAGCATCCTAAATGATCTCTGTCTTGATCACAAAGAACATTAGCGGTGTAAGGGTTGGAATGGATTACAGTGGCAGGCTTCTCTCTTACAAGGAATATGTTGGTGCAAGGCTGAAATAAGGATGGACGCCCACCCTCTAGTGTCTTTGTAAAGAGAGAGTTCACGCTGGTTGGTTTGTGAACACTCCCTAGGCATATGTTGCCTATGATGACCCATCCGAGATCTAGCTTCTGGGCATAGGGGGAGTTGTGGGGACCATTGATTATTTTCTCACCTTGTGAACTCTGATGATGTCCCTCCCGAGGAGAAGCGCTATCTCAGCCTGGGGATCCAGTTCAGGGATGAGGTGTGCTATGCCCTTCAAATGTCTGTGATTAAGTGCCACCTCTGGTGTAGGGATCTCCTCTATTTCAGTTGGGAACTGATTGCACTTGATTAGAGTTGGCAGAGGCATGTCTGTCTGACCATCAAAGGATTCGATTCGGTAACCGATGGCGCTTCTCCCAGTTTCTTCACTTACCCCTGTACAAGTCTTGAGTAAGTATGAAGAGCTTGCTTCTTTGATTTTGAAGGTTTCAAAGAAGGTTGAGCTGGCGAGTGATCTGTTGCTTTGATCGTCCAGGATCACGTATATCTTCACTGCTTTTTCTCTGTGGCCTGTGGGGTAAACGGTAACAAGACAAATCTTAGAGCAGGATTTGTTAGACGAACCTTCTCCACATACTTGAGTGCACTGGGTGTAACTACAGGAGGTACTGTGTCTTGTTGCTCCCCGCCGTGCTCTTCCACCTGGGGTGAGGGGGTAAGAGTCCATGGCGCTGGCCCTGGATGTAGAGCTGTGTTGAGCTCTGTGCTGTCACAATCCGAGCAGTTGATGCCCACCTTACAGTCTTTACCGATGTGAGAAGTTGATGCGCAGCACCTGTAACAAATTCTGTTTTCTTTGAGGAAGGTTCTGCGATCTTGGAGAGTGTTTTCTCTAAAACATCTGCACTTTGACAATGAATGAGGCTTCTTGTGGAGAGGACACTCTGTTTGGATTCTCAGCTGGAGATACACTTGTTTTGCGTACTGCAACAGGTGTGTCTTTGAAGTTGCGTGTTAGAGCAGGCTTACTTGACCTAGGGAAAGCAGAGGTCAAATGATGAGATGACAAAACTAGGATCATTATTGACCTTTGCTTGATGACGAATAAAGTCCACAAAATAAGAGAATGGTGGGAAGGGGACGTTGTGCCTTTGCTTATAGTTGGAGCCTCGTGTAGTCCAGGCTTCTTAAAGGCTGTAAGGTAGCTTTTGCACTATAGGGTTAATGCCACGGGCTGTGTCAAGAAAGGCAAGGCCTGGCAAGTCTCCTGCTTTGGCTATTTGGAGTCCTGTCACTAGGTCACTTAATTCTCTCAGCTTCTGGTAGCCTTTGTTAGGAATCTTGGGAAAGTCCTCTATTCTTTTAAAAAGAGCATTTTCTAGAACTTCTGGGGAACCGTAACACTCATCCATCCTCTCCCATATCATACTCAGCCTTTTGGTTGGGTAATTAGTGGGAATGCTTTAATAAACATTCCCAGTATTGATATTCGTTTTTTAGTGGGAATGCTTTAATAAGCATTCCCAGTATTGATATTCGTTTTTTATTCTTTTTGTTTTCTTTTTTTTCCCACAAAAGGTTTTTATCAAGGCAAAATCAAGAATACAATACAAACGTTTGTCAAGTTGCATATTTCCAAGACAAGTATATAAAGGGCTTCATTGACAAACCCGTAACAATATATGTATCAAACAGAACATTGGAGCATAAATCAAACAACAAAGAACATTAGGAAGCATAAGGAACCTGGAGACCAGATCATGGTGCACAGGTAGAAAAGTACATCTGACATATAGTTTACGTAGGGCAGAACTGCCCCGGATGTTGCAAAAGTTGTCCCATTGTAGGAAAAGTAGCTTAGTCTACCCATATCTGACTTGGAGATGCAGCAGGGGTGAATAGGGGTAGATAAATGTGCAATTCCTGAATAAACAGGTAGTCAGAGTGGGACATCAAGTTGGACACAGGTCCACTGTCAAAATGGGAGCAAATTCCAGGGGTGGGATGGTGGATTAGAAAAGAAAGGAGAGGACTGGGAGAAAGAAAGAGGGGGAGGGGAAAGAGGGGTGTGGACTGGAAAGAACAAAGGAGGGGGGGAGACAGGAGCGGAAGGAGGGGGGCCACTCCTCCATCGCAGCATTCCCAGACACAGCAGCCTGGGAAAAGGGTATATAACGTTAAGCAAATTCACGAAACCTCGGGGTGAATCACGTTTTAGATGGGGAAGTGGGATTTGTAGCGGTCAGAGAATGTGAAATGGGTCCAACAAGCCCAGGTTTGTGTGAAAAGTTGTAGCCGTTCCTGAGAGATAGCGATCAACTCCTCTAATTCTGCTGTTTTTGCTACTCTAGACAGCCGTTCCCTAATGGTGGGTGTGGCCGATGAGCGCCAATGTGTTGGTATGCAGAGTCTAGCCGCGTTAACCATGTGCATGGCTAAAGATTTGTGATATTCACGTTTAGAGGCGGTTGTGTGATGGAGGAGGTACTGTGCCAGGCTGTAATCCAACTCATACGTGGTAACGCTTTTAATGATGGAGTGTACCTCGGTCCAGAAAGGCTGGACGGACCTACACTCCAACCAGATGTGAATCATCGATCCCACATCATCATTGCATCTCCAACAAATATCCGGGATGGCAGGCGAAAATTTGTGCAAGCGTGAAGGGGTCCTGTACCATTTGGTTACAATTTTGTATCCATTTTCTTGGATCGCAACATTCATGGAACCTTTATGTGCAAGCGTATAGATGTTTCCCCAGTCTTCTTCATCAAGAGGTATTTTAAGGTCTCTTTCCCAGGACTCGTGCAGTCGTTTAGACGCCGAGTGAAGGGAATCTACCTGGAGGAGAGCGTAGAGGAGAGAAATGAGATGTCTTTGTGGTGGGAGGCGCAAGCACAAAGCTTCAAACGGGGTAGGCTGTCTAGACCAAGTCGTGGTCGGGGTTTTAGTCGTAAGGTAGTGTCTCAGTTGTCTGTAAGACCAAAAGGGAAAGGTCTGAGTGCGTTGAGTCGGCCACCAAGTCCTCATAGGAACGAATGTTGCCTTTTTGGAAAAAGTGTTTCGCTAGAATGTCTGCGTGTGGCCATTCCTCTCGGAGGAATGTAGAGTCTCCTGGGGAGAAGTCTGGATTCCCTCTCAAAGGCGTCAACGGACTTAAGTGTGAAGAGATCTTATACTGAGCGACTGCTTTATTGAAGGCTGCTAGGGAGGGGTATATCAGCGGGTGGGCTTTAAGTGACTGGGGCCAGTGACGAGTTGGTAACCAAGGGGAGTATGTGTGTGGGTGTATGAACAAAGTGTCTTTCTAAGGTGACCCAAGCTTTCCCTAAATGGTGTATCTTCCAATCCACAATTATTGTCAAGTGGCACGAGAGGTAATATTTGTGGAGATCCGGTAGACCAATTCCACCCAGAGCCTTGGGGAGAGTGAGACGTGAGTATTTGATGCGTGGAGGTTTGTCGTTCCACAGGAAAACTGTACATGCTCTCCTATAAGACGCAAAGAAAGAGGGAGGGAGATGGATAGGGATCGACTGCATCAGATATAGTAAGCGGGGAAGGACTATCATTTTGATCAAAGCTGCCCGGCCAAACCAAGAAATATTCAGGTTGGTCCAATCTTTCAGGTCTTTCTGAGCTTTAGGGAGAGCCGCCAAGAAGTTTCGATTATAAAGGTCTTCCATTTTTCTGGTGATCCGAACGCCAAGGTAAGTGATTGCGGTCTCCTTCCACTGAAACGGGAAAGATTTCTGGCAGTGTGTAACTTCCTGTGGGGACAGAGAGACATTTAAAGCATGCGACTTAGAGTAATTTATTTTTAGGTTCGAGAGTTCTCCAAATTGGTGTATGTCTTTTAATAGATTGGGCAGGGAGATTCTGGGGGTCTGTAGGGAGAGTAAAATGTCATCCGCAAAAGCGGCTACCTTGAATTCTTTGCCTGCAATGGGCACACCCCTGACATCCGGGTTGCTGCGCAGTCTGTTCAAGAGGGGTTCCAGTGTCAAAACAAATATCAGGGGGGACAGGGGGCAGCCCTGCCGCGTGCCATTGCTGATAGAGAAGGCGCTTGACAGGAGGCCGTTGGTCTTCACCCTTGCCGAGGGACCGGAATATAGGGCGTTGATATACGTAGCCATGCGGGGCATGAGACCAATACCTTTTAATACCTCCCGCATATAGTCCCAGGCCACCCTGTCAAACGCCTTCTCAGCATCCAGGGATAAGAAAAAACCTTTGGAACCCAAGGTACGTAGCCAGTGCTGTATGTTCAGAGCACGTATGGAGTTGTCCCTAGCTTCCCTGCCAGGAACAAAGCCTACTTGGTCCAAAGTTACTAAGCCAGGAATGAGGGGGAAGCAGCCTATGGCCAAAATGTTGGCATATAATTTAATGTCTACGTTAAGTAGAGAGATTGGCCTGTAGCTGGAGGCCGATAGAGGATCTTTTCCCTCCTTAGGGATAACTGTCACATGGGCTTCTAAAAGCCCTACCAGGATGGACGTTCGGGGTCCGACAGCGAGTTAAACATGTTAAGCATCTCAGGGGACAAAGTATCTCGGAAAGACTTGTAGTATATTAAAGGGAGACCGTCTGGACCTGGGCTCTTAGCTACTTTCATTTGCTTTATGGCTAGATGCAATTCTGCTTTGGACACAGGGATTTCCAAGGCCTCAGCTTGTTGAAAAGAGATAGGTTTGGGACAGTACTCGGCTAAGAATTCACGCATCCGGGCCATTCGTCCGGTTGCCCTCGCGTCTTCCAAGTCAGTACGGGGTAAATTATAGAGGGCCGAGTAAAACTCCTCGAAATGTCCCGCTATTTCTTCATTTTTAGAGAGGAGGTGCACCATGTTTGTCCCGGATTTGGTGAATCCTGGAAGCGAGTTTGGCGTTCTGTATCGTGCGTGCCAGCATTCTGCCTCTTTTGTTGCCGTGTTCATAGAACACCTTTTGCTGCAAGACGTAACGTCGTCTTGTGCGTTTCCCTAGTTCATCTAGGAGCGTACATCTAGCTTGTGTCAAGTCCTGCAACACAGTTTAATAGTCTGAACCAGTGTCCTGATAAGTTCCCTGACTCTGTTTTTTGGCAGCTGACGCTAGGGCGATAAGTTTTCCCCGTAGAACGCATTTATGTGCTTCCCAGAGTGTAACTGGCGTGATCTCGGGGTTGGAATTTTCCTGGAAATAGCGTTGGATATGGGATCTGATCTGGTCAATCGTTGCTGGGTCTTTCAACAGGGATGGGTTTAGGCCCCACGTTTTAGTAGACTTGTTCACCTCGTGGAAAACAAGTGTTACGGTTATGGGATGGTGGTCCGATAAGTACATTGGTTCAATAGTGGCCTGAGATAAGAACGAGAGGTTGGTTTGAGAGACAAAGAAGTAATCGATCCTCGAGTACTTCTGATGTGGGGGGGAAAAGAAGGTATAATCCTTGTCATTCGGAAACGAGGTACGCCAGGTGTCGTGAAGTGTCAGGGCCTGTAGTTGTAATTTGATCTTCCGGATCGCACGGTATGGGAGTGCGGAGATTCCGGGAGGAGGAATCCAGGGCCGGATTCATTGGGGTGTTAAAGTCACCACCCAGGAGTAATAGACCTTCCTGAAAGGTGGAGAGGAGGTCACCCATTCTCCTGAAAAAGGTAACTTGGTGTTCATTCGGGCAATAGATATTGGCCAGGGTGATTGGCTTGGATGCGTACGTGCCTTTAAGGAAAATGCATCTGCCGTCAGGGTCGATGAAAGTGTCACTTAGTTGGAAATCGGCATGTTTAGGAATAAGGATGGAGACACCTTTGGTTTTGGATACTGGGTTTGTGGAGTGTAGTGCTTGCTTATAAACGTGGTTCGCCAGTTTAGGAATGGCGTCCGATTTGAAGTGAGTTTCCTGGAGTAGCAGGAAGTGCGCCCCATGCTTAGTTAACGCGGCTAAAACCTGAGATCGTTTTTTCTGGAACGTTTAGGCCCTTAACGTTTAGCGAAAGGCATTTGAGATAGAGATGTTTTGATTTGTCCATTCGACTGGTTCGGGTTATAGGACACTAGGGCCAAGATGTTATGGGTGGAGTAAGGGAGTAGACCCGCTCTGGGGTCTATGAGGCGGTTGATGGACGAGCCCGAGTGCGAGGAGGAGCGGCCCCCAGAGAGAGAAAAGAAGGGGGGAGGTAAGCAAGAGAAGGGTAGAGGAGTAAGGGAGGGGGGGGGAAGAGGTGAGAGAAGAAAATAGAACGAAGGGAAAGTGAGTGTATCGGGGAAAGAGAAGGGAGAGTAAAGTTTGAGGTACGAGGATGTGTAGAGGAAGTGTGGATCTAGGAGGGGGGAATCTAAGAGGGTTAGATCACGGTGGGGGAGGCCACGCGACCAATGGAAAAGAAAAAGTATCGGAGGTAATTACACGGATAACCGAGATACCTAAAGGAGGGACTCAACAAGGGGAGTGAGGGGAGAGTCCGGAATGTCAGCTGCAGTCCTGGTGGACAGCTGTGTGGGGATTGTAAACCTGGAGGGGGGACATACGGGTCGGCACAAAAGAGGACGTAGCGAGAATGAATAGTTGCAACCATCGAACAGTATGCTATGAAGCACAAAGTATCCTGGTTGCATTGGGGGGGATAACAGTACTATAAAACGGGCGAAGCGGTCAACAAAGATACGTTGCCTACAAGGGCGGGAAATTAGGACATCCCACGACGGATTGATAGTGATCAATATTCTATGGAGATCATAGATCAGTTAACAAAGCATAGAAACAAACAAGGCATAATTTTCCTAACACGACACCAAATCATATCTTACAACACATGAATAAACAGCGAATAATAATTTTCCAGTCTACTCGAATCAAGCTTGAAACAAGAGTGGTTGGAGGGGGGAGGGTAATGGGGGGTGGAGGGGTAAGGGATGGATAGGGATGGGACACAAGGGGGCGTAACTTTGCATTACTGCCAAGGAGGCCCAGACTATCATTGTCGTTAACGTGGTAGCAAGGCCCGGAGGGGTTATGGCTAGGTACACACCTCATATAATGCCATGGTTCCCGTCCAGGGTCCGCTTATAAGCAAGGTTAATGCAAGAGGCAAAAGATAACTCAGAAGCACAATGGTTGCATGGTCGGCACCCGACACTTCTCTGACCCCCTACTGTACTGGATATTCTGATCGTTCCGATGCTCCGAACCTGGGGCCACCGCCGGGCGAGTCAACAGAGTTTCATAGCAGCAGCCCGACATAGGGGACATTATTTTAGTTGTAGCCTATACCTTAGAGCAGCAGAACAAGACATATGTTAATCAAGCACGCCCAATCGAGGGCCAATTAGGGGCAGCATCATCCGAGCATAGGCCCAGGTCAGAGCTTTAGAAGTATGCAGAGGGCACGTATAAGTTGGCAGGTTGGTCACAAGGCCTATCAAGCAACCCATGAACATTCTCCCCCTCCCCTGAAAGAAATAAAAAAATAAAAATAAAAGGGTGGGAGGGGTGGGAAGGGGGGAGAGCATAATTCCATACTGCAAGACAATAAATCATTTAGGCTGATCAAAATTTTGAACAACAGGGTGAGGGGCCCGAACTTAGTAGGAGACACAGTCTTAAGATCCTTAGCCGATTTAAAAATCTAGGAGCATGGTTGAGGGCTGGCGTACCGTCCGTGCATCATAAGCGCGTACTTAGCCAACATGGATGCAGGCGGGGGCATGAACTCCAGCGGGGAAGAAAAAAAGAACACAAAAAAAAGGGGAACATTTTTTAGAGCAGGTGGCTGTCAAGGAGGAGGTGTCTTAACTTACTGATCAATGAATCTCAGAACATCTGTAGAGGCACTCACATGTCCCGGTCCCCTCTGCGGGGAGTATCAGCGTGGCCGTTTTTATTATTCTTAATTTTATTTTTATTAGTGGGAATGCTTTAATAAGCATTCCCAGTATTGATATTTGTTTTTTATTATTATTTTTCTCCTTTATTAGTGGGAATGCTTTAATAAGCATTCCCAGTATTGATATCCGTAAATGTATTATTCTTATCCTTTAATTAGTGGGATATCTTTAATAAGCATTCCCAGTATTGATATCCGTAAATTTATTATTCTTATTTTTCTCTTTTATTATTATTAGTGGGAATGCTTTAATAAGCATTCCCAGTATTGATATTCGTTTTTTATTATTCTTCTTAATTAGTGGGAATGCTTTAATAAGCATTCCCAGTATTGATATTTAGTGGGAATGCTTTAATAAGCATTCCCAGTATTGATATTCGTTTTTTATTCTTCTTCTTAATTAGTGGGAATGCTTTAATAAGCATTCCCAGTATTGATATTCGTTTTTTAGTGGGAATGCTTTAATAAGCATTCCCAGTATTGATATCCGTAAATTTATTATTAGTGGGAATGCTTTAATAAGCATTCCCAGTATTGATATCCGTAAATTTATTATTCTTAATTAGTGGGAATGCTTTAATAAGCATTCCCAGTATTGATATCCGTAAAATGGAAAATTGTATACTTACCTTTCCGTAATTTTCCTTTCCTGACGCATCTTCATGGCAGCACACACTGGGTTGTGACTCCGCCCCCACAACCTGACAGGATTGGTTAGCTATAAATTTGAAGGGAGACACCCGGCATTATTCTCCGTAAATATCATCATTGAACAGTAGGTGGGCAGCTGTGTGCTGCCATGAAGATGCGTCAGGAAAGGAAAATTACGGAAAGGTAAGTATACAATTTTCCATTTTCCTGACGCATTCATGGCAGCACACACTGGGAAATAACTCGCCAGTCGGGAGGGTTCAATGCAAAAGTATTTTATTCCCTAGAGAGCAGAAGAATTAGCCCTGATGACAGATCTGCCAAATTCGGCGGTAGCCAAGAGAGCGGCGTCCACCCTGTAGTGGGAGATAAAGGTATGCCTGGAAGACCAGGTTGCTGCTCTGCAGATAGTTTCCGAAGAAACACCACAATATGCTGCCCAAGAGGTTGCCACTGCCCTGGTCGAGTGTGCCCTGACGCCTTCCGGGATCTCCAGTTGTTGAGTGGAATACGCTTTTCCAATAGCCTTGACTAGCCAAGAGGCGATGGTGCGGGAAGTGGCCGCCTGGCCTCGCTGGCCCGTGAGGTATAAATCAAGAGGGCGTCTGTTGATCGAAGATGGGTAGTAGCGACAGATATTTGGCAATTGTAGACTTAATGTCCAAGGCATGAGGTTCGCCACTCTCTGCCGAAAGGCCATGGTAAGACGAAGTCCTGGCTGTAGTGGAAGGCCGAAGTAACTTTGGGAAGGAAACGATTGAAGGTCTCAGTATCACCCTGTCGGGTTGAAAAACCAGGTATGGCTCCTTAGGACATGAGAGCTTGCAGCTCCGACACTCTCCTTGCAGAGGCAATGGCAATGGAAGGATAACTTCAAGGTCAGATCCCATAGAGAAATCGAATTATGCGGGAAGAATGGTGGTTTGGAAAAGCCTCGAGGACCACGAAAGATCCCAGGCCGGGGAAGGACGGTCTTCTGGGCGGCCTGATCTTAATGCATGCTTTTATGAACTGGATGATCAAGGGATGCAAGGCCAATCTGATGCCAGTTTTGGCAGACAGAGCGGAGATCTGTACCTTTTAGGGTGCTTGATTTAGGCCTTTGTCAATTCCTGTTTGCAGGAATTCCAGGATCTGGTAAGGATCGGGCGAGATGGGATTCCACCTTTGAGTTGCGCCAATTGGGCGAATCTTTCCCAACCCTGGTGTAAATGGTGTTTGTGGAGGACTTCCTAGCTTGCATTAAAGTTGTTATAACCGCCTGGGAACATCCCTGTTCTCTTAGTCTAGCCCTCTCAACCTCCAGGCTGACAGGTGGAGCCTGTCTGGGGCTGGAGATGGAGAAACCGGCCTTGGTGTAGGAGATCCGCTGTCACTGGTAGGCGGATTGGAGGTCGGGTATTGAGCTGTAGGAGCATCGTTAAACCACGGCCTCCTTGGCCAGAATGGTACTACTGTGATTACTGTGGCCGACGCCTTCGGAGTCGGGATAGAAACCTCGCTATTAGAGGAGTCGGGGAAAGATGTATCCCAGATTGAAGTCCCATGGGTGAAGAAGGCAATCTGTCCCCCTCCGCTGATGGAAAAGGTACTCTGGAAAGGAACCTTGAGCATTTGGCATTTGCTGGTGTCGCGCCAGGTCTATCTCCGGAACCCCCCATGCCTCCGTCAGAACGGAGAACTGCCGGAGATTCAGAGACCACTCGTTGTTGGATAGCAGTTACTCTGCCTCAGGAAGTCGGCTAGCGTGTTCTGTGCTGCTGGAACATTAGACTGCTCTTAGGTCTAGAAGATGTACCTGGGACCATTCCATTATGGGACGAACTTCCTCTAGAAGAGCGTGGCTCCGGGTACCGCCCTCCCTGCCTCTGGATGTAGGCCACCGCCACCCTGTTGTCCATCCGAATTAGGACGCTCTTCCCTTGTAGCAGAGGTGCAAAGGCTAAGAGGGCCCTGGAATGCCGCTCGGAGCTCAGTATATTCGAGACTGTCCCTCGAGCAGGGAAGTGCCAGTGACCCTGGGCTGTCTGATCCAGGTAATGAGCCCCCCCAACCCTCTCTGCTGGCATCTGATGTCACTATCTCCGGCTTTGGGGGAAGCTATGGGCCTGAATCTCCTGAGGTTGGGAGGGTAAGTCCACCAAACAGAGAGTGCCTTACATGGTGGGATGCTGATGGGTTGGTGCATTGAGGCTCCGTCTCATTTGTCTGAGGAAGGTGTTCTGTAAGGTTCTCAGTGCCATTGGGCATTGTACCATGGGTATGGTTGATGACATTGAGCCCAGTATACTGAGGCAGGATCTGGAAGACGTGAGACTGGAGGACATAGAATCCGGACTTTCCGTATTAGGGGTTCACTTTCTCTAAGGGCAGTTGTACTCTGTTCTGCTCTGTATCCAATTCTGCCCCCAGGAATACCATAGGCTGTGATGGTTGCAGGCTGCTCTTCCGCCAGTTGATTAACCAGCCAAAACTTCTGGAGGGTCGAGATTAGGATCTCCCGCTGGAGGAGTAGAGTCTCCCCGATTTGCTGCTAAGAGCAGGATATCGTCCAGGTAATGATGTACCCGCAACCCCTTCTCCCTGAGAAATGCTATGAGGGGAGAAGGACCTTTGTGAATGTCCTGGGAGCTGAAGAGATCCCGAATGGTAGACATCGGAACTGGAAGTGATGTTGGCCGATGGAGAAGCGCAGAACTTCTGGAATGCGGGGTGAATTGGCACATGAAGGTAGGCGTCTGACAAGTCTATCGACAGCATCCAATCTCCGAGATTCACTGCCAGGAGGATGGATTTGGAGACTCTCCATCTTGAAAGCCTCTATTTGAATCCTTCTGTTGAGCCGCTTTGAGGTCCAGTACGGGCTGTAGATCCCCTGATTTCTTCCGCACCAAAAAGAGAGGGAATAAAACCCCTGCCCCCTTTGGTGCGAAGGAACCTCCACGATAGCTCCCTTCTGAAGAAGTTCTAGGATATATTGAGTGAGTAGTTTCCTTTTGTCTAGGAAGACGGTATTTTGGTGGGTTGGAAGGCTAGCGTGAGGCAATGCTCCCATAAAGTTCCCATTTGGTGCCATGTTTTATTGTAGAAAGAGTCCATGGGTCTTTTATGTGTTCCAACCCATACTTGTGCAAAGCTGCTGAGCCTGGCGCCCACCTGAGCTGGGTGGGCAGGCATACTTCAAAAGGACTTTTGTGGTCCCCTGCAGAAATAGCCCTTGGACTTCTGGCCCCTCGCAAAGGGACGGGCGAGGTAAGTAGGTCTCCAAACCCTTATGAATTCTTTGCCGGGGCGATAGGATCTGGCTTCCCTGTACCTCTCAGGCAAATTACGCCTGAAGGTAGGACCTCTCTGCGGCTTGGGCCTCTGTCGGAGGGAATAAGCCCGGACTTCCCCCCCAGTGACTTTGGAGATTGCCGAATCCAATTTCGTGCCGAACAGGTTTGTGCCATCATACGGAATCTTGCACCAGTTGGATTTTGAAGCCGTGTCAGCGACCCAAGGCTTCAACCATAAGGCTCTACGGGCCATAACTGAGGCCAACATGGACCCTGGGCGAAGAACGAATGACGTCCACGAAGCCCCTGCCACGAAAGGTCACCGGCTAGCCTGATCTCCCTGCAAGGGAATATTACGTTCCCCCCGGTCAGTACCTTCTAGGAGAGCCTTCTCAGCGCTGGCTGCCCATACGGAAATGGCCCTTGGCGACAGCGCTGTGGCAATAGTGGTCTAACATGCTCCTCCCGCGTGGAGTATGCCTTCTTCAACTCTAGGTCGATCTTGCGGTGAGAAGTCCCGGAACGAGACCGCGTCTTCAATTGGCAGAGTGACGTGCCTGGCGAGCCGCATAAGAGACGAGTCCACAACGGGAGCATTAATGAGGGGAAGCGATCTTAGAATCTTTCAGAGGGTTACAATTTGGCAAGTTTATTGGACAGACCGGGCTGTTTGTCCGGTTTTTCCCACTCCCCTTAATGAGGTCCTCCAATTCCCTCAATGAAGGGAAACAGTTCGGGATCCTCCTTAACTCGGGGAAGTATTTCCCAACCTTTAGTGGTTCCGCCACGGGTTCTTCCCAGCTATGTCTCCTTAACCGAGCGGGCAAAAGGTGTCGACCAGGGCCAACGTCAAATCCCGACACGAGCTCTCGGTCTTCATGATCGGAAAGAGCCTCCGTTAGCTGGGCATATGGGCCAGAAGCGGATGAAGTGCCTGGGGTGGGCTCATCACAGGCCAGAGGATCTGCGGTCCAAATTGGTTCCAGTGCTGGCTCCTCTATGTGATGTCGGGAAGAGAGATCTGTAGCCATCCTGGCGTCCGTCTCCTTTTCTCTAGTTGCTTCATTAAAGCAAGTACGACATGCTAGCTTTCCTGGCAAAGCAGTAGCACCGCACACCCAGCAGGCGTTTGCTGCAGGACGGGTATGGTAATGCTGGCGGTGAAATGAGGGAGACCTTCCGCGATGAGACCGGCTGTGACGGGAGCGGCTACGGCGTGATCGGCTATGCCTTGATCGATGGTAGCGGGAGGAAGATCTTGACCGACTTCTACGGGACCTCCTGCTTGATGCATGCCTGGACCTCTCCCTGCGCCGTGGGCTTGCGTCTCTTGGCCTGATGGGACTGCAACAAAAAGGCAGTGTTTAGCGGCCGGCTCTCTTTTTTGTCTCTTCTCTACTTACCTAATAACGTGACGGTCTCCATACCTCGTTTGCTGGTAGTGGTCTGCGAGGGCAGTGGGCTCCATGAAAGTACAGGGAAACAGCAGATGCGGATAGCTGGAGGAAAGCAGAAGATGGTTAAAATAAAGTATAGTGAGAAAAGAGAAGGAGAGCCTGGAAGGGGAGAGGCAGATGTATACCTGGACAAAAATCCTGTGCGATTTGGGCAAAGCAGCAGCCTTAGGGAAAAAAAAGAATTTTGAGCCCTTTTTGAATTCGGCGCCGCCGTCGCGGCGCTGATGACGCGTTCGCGCATGCGCAGTAGCGTCCCGGCGTCCGCGCGTCCCGGCGCCATCTTGGATGAGAGGCGAGAAAGGCCGCTGGCGTCATCATTCTGCTGCGCGCATGCGCAGACCGCCCGGGAGACGCGGCGGGGCTACGGGAACTACATGGCTCAGAGAGCCTGCTTGCTGCAGAAAGGTAAGGCGCTGAAGTTAAAAAGTAAGAGATGTGCAAGTAAACACTGGGCATAATAACAAACATAAAACCGAGGAAGGACACTGCTGATTTGAATGAAGGGAAACAGTGAACAGTGAGGGCAAATTTTAAAAACAACAAAAAAACGGGGGAAAACACCCAGGAAGCAGAGAGGGAGCCACACTTGTCTTGTTTAAGCTTATTTAAAGCTTGTACATATGCCAGGAACTTGTGCCGGGATTAACCCCTGAGACCACCAGAGCGGGGTTCCCCCTATAAAGCTCTATTAGAGACTGTACAAGGGGGACTTCCAAACAGGAGAGGCTGAACCTGCTGGGGCGATAGCGGTAGGAGATAAGCTGTACGTCCACGTCCTGTCAGGTGAGGATAAAAAAAGAGAATAATGCCGGGTGTCTCCCCTTCAAATTTATAGCTAACCAATCCTGTCAGGTTGTGGGGGCGGAGTCACAACCCAGTGTGTGCTGCCATGAATGCGTCAGGAAATTTATTAGTGGGAATGCTTAATAAGCATTCCCAGTATTGATATTCGTTTTTATTATTATTATTCCGTACGTTTTTTGGCTCTGCGTAACTTCGGCATACTTTCAGCTATTGAGACCATTCAACTATTAAAATGTTCGTCTCGTTCAGCTAACGATGGGACTTCTTCAAGTTTTTTTGTACTATTTATACTTTTTAGAATATTAAGCTTTTAGACACTTTTTTTTAACATTGAAGTCAATGAGAACATCCTTTTTCCCTTTGAAATCAACATGCCCTGCCAAAAGTTTCAGCTCCTTCATACTTTCACTTACAGACACCAACAAACTTTAAAGCGGTCACAAATATTCAGGTATCTGGCTATGACTTTTCAGATTGATATCTTTTACGGTTTTTGTGGAAAACGCCAATTTACGTTTAGCGATTTTTTCAGAAAATGGAATCGGTTATAATGTAACCCTATGGAAGGGATTTAGAGTGAGTCATGTGACCTTTAGAGTGGAGATGATTGAAAAAAAAGTTATCTTTAAAAAAAAGGGGGAACAAATTGCTCTCACGCCCACAAGATCTACTTGTCATACACAATTTATATATCAAAACGTAGGTATGGTTGTCTGGTTTCAGGCAATGTTATCAGTTTTGTGATACGTATTTTATTTTTAGTTCCAGGAGCTTCTAAAGGACAAGAGGGACAAATAAACTCTCATTGACACTCATGTTAAAAAGACTTTAAAATGTTTCTGCAAAACACACAAAGACGCTCTTTTCTAAATCGCTGACATGCCCACATTTTTAAGTTTATCAACATAAATTTCATATCGATGCGTTCACAAGGGCCGCGTCTTTCAAACGGTGAAGTCGCTGTATCGATCGCATGTACGGTTGTGGATTTATTACGTTTTGTTTGAAGGCTTCAATAACTGATTTTGTGTGTGGATGAAAGCGTTTCTAATGGTATTTTGATTCCCTAAATAGCTTTCCTTACCTCAGTGCAGTCCTCCTCCCCCACCTCATGTGGAGAAAGCCTCTTGAGGGGGGAGGGGCGACCAGGCAAGTCAGGACACTCTCTATATTGCAGATAGAGAAAGGAGCTGTGTGATATTAGGCTTTATAAGTACTGAAGGAACACTGCTTGTATGTCCTAAAGATACTGTAGTGGTTATGGTGAATGGCTTTTGTGCGGGCTCAGCAATTCAGCTATTCAGCATTCCCACTCGCATTTTCCTCAGGAAATGCATTGTCTAGTTATTCTTATTATTCCGTACGTTTTTTGGCTCTGCGTAACTTCTGCATACTTTCAGCTATTGAGACCATTCAACTATTAAAATGTTCGTCTCGTTCAGCTAACGATGGGACTTCTTCAAGTTTTTTTGTACTATTTATACTTTTTAAAATATTAAGCTTTTAGACACTTTTTTTAACATTGAAGTCAATGAGAACATCCTTTTTCCCGCTCCAAATCACACGTCCTGCCAAAAGTTTCAGCTCCTTCATACTTTCACTTACAGACACCAAACAAACTTTAAAGCGGTCACAAAATATTCAGCTATGCGGCTATGACTTTTCAGATTGATATCTTTTACGGTTTTTGTGAAAACGCAATTTACGTTTAGTAATTTTTTCAGAAAATTGTATCGGTTATAATGTAATCCTATGGAGCAGGTTTAGAGTGTGTCATGTGACCTTTAGAGTGGAGATCATCCACAAAAAATATTATCTTTAAAAAAAGGGGGAACAAATTGCTCTCACGCCCACAAGATCTACTTGTCATACATAATTTATATATCAAAACGTAGGTATTGTTGTCTGGTTTCAGGCAATGTGATCAGTTTTGTGATATGTATTTTAGTTTTAGTTCCTGGAGCTTCTAAAGGACAACAGCCTGAAATTTTCTCTCATTGACTCTCATGTTAAAAAATCTAAAAAATGTTCCTGCAAAACGCACAAAGACACTCTTTTCTAAATCGCTGACATGGCCACATTTTTAAGTTTATCAACATAAATTTCATATTGATGCGTTCACAAAAGCCTTGTGTTTCAAACGGTGTAGTCGCTGTATCGATCGCATGTATGGTTGTGGATTTATTATGCTTTGTTTGAAGGCGTAATTCATGTATTTGGTCTGTGAATTAAAAGCGTTTGTAATGGTATTTCTTTTCATAAATTGCTTTCTACCTCAGTGCAATATTCCTCCTCACTGACCTGGGGGGGAGGGGGGGAAACCTCTTGAGGGGGAGGGGCGACCAGGAAGTCAGGATACTCTCTACTTTGCAGATAGAGAAAGGAGCTGTGTGTCCTAAAGATAGTGTAGTGGTTATGGTGAATGGCTTTGGCGCGGGCTCAGCAATTCAGCATTCCCACGCATCGCATTTTCCTCAGGAAATGCATTGTCTAGTTTTAATTGTATTCCGTACGTTTTTTGGCTCTGCATAACTTCTGCATACTTTCAGCTATTGAGACCATTCAACTATTAAAATGTTTGTCTCGTTCAGCTAACGATGGGACTTCTAAAAGTTTTTTTGTACTATTTATACTTTTTAAAATATTAAGCTTTTAGACACTTTTTTTTAACATTGAAGTCAATGAGAACATCCTTTTTCCCGCTTCAAATCACACGCGCTGCCAAATGCTTCTTCTCCTTCATACTTTCACTTACAGACACCAAACAAACTTTAAAGCGGTCACAAAATATTCAGCTATCCAAAAATGACTTTTTAGATTGATATCTTTTACGGTTTTTGTGAAAATGCAATTTACGTTTAGTGATATTTTCAGAAAATGTTATCGGTTATAATGTGTTTCTATGGAGCAGCTTTAGAGTGTGTCATGTGACCATTACAGCACAGATCATCCACAAAAAAATTATCTTTAAAAAAGGGGGAACAAATTGCTCTCACGCCCACAAGATCTACTTGTCATACACAATTTATATATCAAAACGTAGGTATGTTTGTCTGGTTTCAGGCAATGTGATCAGTTTTGTGATACGCATTTTACTTTTAGTTTGTGGACTTCTAAAGGACAAGAGTCCCCAAATTTCTCTCATTGACTGTAATGTTAAAAAGTCTAAAAAATATCCCAGCAAAACGCACAAAGACACTCTTTTTTAAATCTCTGACATGCCCACATTTTTAAGTTTATCAACATAAATTTTATACCGATTCGTTCACAAAAGCCTTGTGTTTCAAACGGTGAAGTCGCTGTATTGATCGCATGTATGGTTGTGGATTTATTAAGGTTTATTTGAAAGCTTATTTCATGTATTAGGTGTGTGTGAATTAAAAGCGTTTGTAATGGTATTTCTTTCCCTAAATAGCTTCCTTTACCTCATTGAAGTCCTCCTCACTGACCTGGGGGGGGGGGATCTCTTGAGGGGGGAGGGGCGAACAGGAAGTCAGCATACTCTCTACTTTGCAGATAGAGAAAGGAGCTGTGTGTCCTAAAGATAGTGTAGTGGTTATGGTGAATGGCTTTGGTGCGGGCTCAGCAATTCAGCTATTCAGCATTCCCACGCATTTTTTCTCAGGAAATGCATTTTCTAGTTAATGTTAATGTCTCTGATTCTCCTTGCATGCTCTGATGACTCATTCCCCAGCCATTGGACTAAGAGATCAGCTTCATCGCTTGCTTTAAAACCAAGATCCCTAATTGCATTTCTGAAGGACGAACGCCATGCTCTGTAACTTTCAGGGCGATCGTTAAACTTTGCAAGTCCCTTTGCTAGCAGTTCACGGTGTGCTAAGAACTTGAAGAAATCTGACATACCTTGATCGTTGTGTGAGTAGCCAGGGGGCGCTCTGTTGTGCCAGGAACTTGTGGAGTAGATGCGGTCATCAGAGATGCTGTCGCTGTGTCTTTTAACCTGTTGTTCTTCATTTTCGATTTGGTCAACTGTGATGTAGTGTTTTGATAGCCTGGATGCAGAATGTGCTGAAAACTGACTGAGTGTGGGTTTTCTTTCTTGCTTGATATAAGGCGTGTGGATGGTGGGAGTTGATTCCGCTTTTGGCGCTGTAAGCAGGCAGTTGTCTGGGTCGACGTGTCGCCGGACATATTCTGAGGTACGCTCTGTACTGTCATGAGCAACAGGTTTTTCCCCAAGCACATTGCTGAGCCGCTCACTGGTGGGCTTTGCAAGTTCTTCTAGAATGTCTGCCTCGGCTGCAGCAGCCGCTGCCTCCTTCTCTGCAGCTAGCTTTTCTAATGCAGTTTCCATGCGTAACTTTTCTAATTTGAGTTGCGCCTCTTTTTCAGCGAACGCAGCCTTTACTTTCGCAGATTCTGCTTTTGCGTGGGCAATGGCGATTGTTTCACTTTTCACTGACCTCCTTGTGCTCGTGGAGTAAACTTCTGACCTTGTCACAAGGTGCTCTGACTTTATCTGTGACATGGTGTCTCGCTGTATACACAGACAGAATTCTCACCGCTCCAGGTGAGCCTCTTGATGATCAGGGGTTGTTGAACCACCAGGGTGCTGGCGATGCGGTAATAGCAAAAAACAAAAGAACAAAAGCTGGACAGCCGCACTCCAAAATTTTCTTTAAAAGAGATGTCTTTTATTTTCAACTGTGCATACAGTCACTGCAAGCCCACAAAAATCAGTATGGCCAACGTTTCGCACTGGCGTCAGTGCTTAGTCATGGCTAGCAAGGTTCACACTACAAATGAAATATATACACAAAACATACAATCATGTGATGAAAAGCCCTGCCTACAGCAGGGAGGAATCAATTAAGTCAATCAAGCAGTAAATCAAACGGCATTTTAAACAGCTGAAATATGGGTCAAACCTCCCTCAAGTGTGTCCCTTTGTAAAAAAGGGAAAAAGTGTGAAAAACACATATTGATTTGTGAAAAACCTGTGTATAAATGAAAATCAAAATAAAATGACAATGGAGATAAAAAAATATAAAAATAGAAATACCCATAAAATTACTTATAAAGTTTCTCAAAATCAGACCACAACATGTATGTATAGGTATAGTCTCAATTAAAAAATAAGAAATAATTATAATAATAAAGAAATTTTTCTATTATGTGTATACATGTACATATATATATATATAGAAGCGCTCTCATCCGTGGTCATTTAGTGACTCAAAAATGCATAAGTTATTAGAATAAATTAATTAGTGAAGCCAAAATAAACCTATTTTAGGGAATAAACTGTGAAATAGCAAAATCAAATAGTAAATTGATGGGAGAATCGCTACATGAATGGACATTAAGTTAAAGTTCAATAGTGAAAAAATGTTTCTTAAGGGTTAATTTTCTTGCAAATCTATTAACGTCCAATATGGTACCAAACAGGTTAAAATGGTTGGACGGACAAAAGTTCAAGCCTTTCGATAGTAGATGGAGTTCATCTGGGTTTAAGTCTCTTTTAGAGATGTTGATAACGTTGTTAGTTATTTCCTTCTGTTTCCCCGTAAAGCGTATGGGGTGCGTGTAGCCTTTGGATCTCTTGCCTCCCCTTCTTGTCTTTTTATGATGGGTTTTCGCTTCTTTGTGTCCTTGGTTCCGTGAGGGTGTCCATTGGGTTGTATATCATCGTCCGACAACGGACTTGGTGTTAATACGGGACGGTCCGGAGATGATTCGGATCCGGATGTAACCAAAGTGTCATATGCGACATCGTGCTCGATGTCGGAAAAGCTCACCTTCTTTGCTCTATTCTTGCGAGGGCGTCTGGACTGAAAAGGAACATGCGTGCGTATATAAACTTTATTACTCTCGTAGTCGGCACGGTCTCTCAGTTGCTTGCCCCTTTTTGTGTCGATGACGAATTTCTCAAGTTTATCCAATCTTTTATTTAATTTGCTGTCCAAATCGGCAAAATCTGGATGTGTTTGCAGCATGGTAAGATCTTTTTGAACCGCTGACATTTCGGTTTGCAATGAGCTAACTTGCTCAAGATTGGATTTGATGAGAATGCTCATTAAGGCAAAAGAGCAGGTGTTAAGGGTATCCGTCCACTCTTGTTGTAATGTCTCATTGGATAATATGGTGGTGGGGAATTTTTTAATTTGTAGTCCCCGGGGGATTTGCTGCATCGTGATGTAGTTAGAAAGGAAATGAGTGTCCCAATACAGCTTAATTTCTTTTGCCATAGATTGTTCCAATTGTCGGAACATGGCCAAAAGTGAAGCCCCATTATCCTGGCTGGGTGCCGAGGCAGTGTAGGTTCCCAATCGGAACGGGTTCTCGGCCGAGGGTTGAAGGGTTCTGCTAAAAACCGAATCTGTGGCTGCATTTGAAGGTGCACTGTGTTCCATGAAGAGACTGGTGGTTCCAAAGTGTCAACACTAGGTTCCCGTTGACAGAGGCTCCCGAGCTGGTGATCAAGGATGCACAATCCAGAGTAGACACACAGACAGAATTCTCACCGCTCCAGGTGAGCCTCTTGATGATCAGGGGTTGTTGAACCACCAGGGTGCTGGCGATGCGGTAATAGCAAAAAACAAAAGAACAAAAGCTGGACAGCCGCACTCCAAAATTTTTCAGAGCATAACCAGCTTCTTTATTATGTATACTCTTACATTCATGTATTAGACCCCTGAATGGATAAACATTTAGACAGATCGATTGCACATTACCACACTTGACCTCAGACTTTTGCACTAGATCATCATCTACCTAATGTTAAAATAACCGTTACCATGTTCATCACGATCACATTTATTGGGTAAGGCATCTTAACAGATGTTGTCATTACCTGCATGATGTTCACGCACATCATATCCATATGATTTTGTTTTCACTGACTCATTCATTATAAGGTTTTATTCACTATTGAACTTTAACTTAATGTCCATTCATGTAGCGATTCTCCCATCAATTTACTATTTGATTTTGCTATTTCACAGTTTATTCCCTAAAATAGGTTTATTTTGGCTTCACTAATTAATTTATTCTAATAACTTATGCATTTTTGAGTCACTAAATGACCACGGATGAGAGCGCTTCTATATATATATATATATATATGTACATGTATACACATAATAGAAAAATTTCTTTATTATTATAATTATTTCTTATTTTTTAATTGAGACTATACCTATACATACATGTTGTGGTCTGATTTTGAGAAACTTTATAAGTAATTTTATGGGTATTTCTATTTTTATATTTTTTTATCTCCATTGTCATTTTATTTTGATTTTCATTTATACACAGGTTTTTCACAAATCAATATGTGTTTTTCACACTTTTTCCCTTTTTTACAAAGGGACACACTTGAGGGAGGTTTGACCCATATTTCAGCTGTTTAAAATGCCGTTTGATTTACTGCTTGATTAACTTAATTGATTCCTCCCTGCTGTAGGCAGGGCTTTTCATCACATGATTGTATGTTTTGTGTATATATTTCATTTGTAGTGTGAACCTTGCTAGCCATGACTAAGCACTGACGCCAGTGCGAAACGTTGGCCATACTGATTTTTGTGGGCTTGCAGTGACTGTATGCACAGTTGAAAATAAAAGACATCTCTTTTAAAGAAAATTTTGGAGTGCGGCTGTCCAGCTTTTGTTCTTGTGTCTCGCTGTATATGGAAGCTGAGAACACTGTTGTCTCTTTGGCGTTCTGTATGGTAGCCGTGGTTAGAAGCCTTTGTTTTTATGGCGTTCTGTATGCTAGCCATGCTTAGAAGCCTTTGTTTTGCTGGAAGTTCTGTATGCTAGCCATGTTTAGAAGCCTCGGTTTTACGGTTATGCCCCTCACACGTGACTGAGGTATATTCGAGCACACTGTTAACTCCTCTCATACCAATGTATTCCAGTAGGCGCAGAATCCTTTTGAACTTTTATTAGTACAAGATAGAGTAAAACTGTAATAGATACAAACAAATATAAATTAATAAATGATCATATAATTAGTGCCTCCCTATCTAACTATCTAGCTAGAGGCACAAATGGTGAACATACCCGAGATGGATCTGGATGGGTAGAGTAGAACAGAACTCGGCAGTCCATCTGCTTACTTCCAGAGTAAAAAGGGAAAGGCCTGAAGAGGAGGATGCAAGGCATGTTGGAATGAAATATGGAGGCTTGCATGGGCCAAACCTAACCAGCTATTCTAACTGACTGCTTGCAACATAAATAGTGCAGTTAAACAAAATGGCCATTAGATGGCAGCGTAGATTTAATTTAGTTAAATCAAAGTCAATGTAAAGATTATAAGCCTTGTTAATAAAGGCATGACACAAAGTGTCACATAATTGTGAAGTGAAAGAAAATGATAAATGGTTTTCAAATTTGTTACAAACAAATCTCTAAAACAGTGTGGCTTGTATTTGTATTCAGCCCCCCTGAGTCAATACTTTGTAGAACCACCTTTTTCTGCAATTACAGCTGCAAGTATTTTTGAGTATGTCTGTCTCTACCAGCTTTGCACATCTTGAGAGTGAAATGTTGGCCCATTCTTCTATGCAAAATAGCTCTGTCAGATTAGATGGAGAGTGTCTGTGAACGGCAATTTTCAAGTCTTGCCACAGATTTCTAATTGGATTTAGGTCTTATCTTTGACTGGGCCATTCCAACAGATGAATATGCTTTAATCTAAACCAGGGGTCTCAAACTCAAATTACCTGAGGGCCACAAGACAAGTTTTTATATGCCATGGGGGGCCGCATGCAAACTTTCAAACTTCAAAAACAACAGTACTGGTGTCAGCGAACACATTATTAACTCCCAGCACTGGTGTCAGCGAGCGCATTATTACCACCAGCACTGGTGTAAGTCAGGGTTTGACAAATTTTCTTGGAATATAGGAGCCAGCTAAAAAAGTTAGGAGCCAGAAAACGCACCCCGTCCCGACGAGCTTGCGCGCAGAAGCGAACACATACGCGAGCAGTGCCCGCATATGTAAACGGTGTTCAAACCACACATGTGAGGTATCGCTGCGATTGGTAGAGCGAGAGCAATAATTCTAGCACTAGACCTCCTCTGTAACTTAAAACATGCAACCTGTAGATTTTTTTAAACGTTGCCTATGAAGATTTTAAAGGGTAAAAAAGTTTGTCGGCATTCCACAAGCGGACGCAATTTTGAAGCGTGACATGTTGGGTATGAATTTACTTGGCGTAACATTCTTTCATAATATAAAAAAAAATGGGGATAACTTTACTGTTGTCTTATTTTTTAATTAAAAAAAGTGTAATTTTTTCCCAAAAAAGTGCGCTTGTAAGATCGCTGCGCAAATACGGCGTAACAAAGTATTGCAACGATCGCCATTTTATTCTCTAGGGTGTTAGGATAAAAAATATATATAATGTTTGGGGGTTCTAATTAGAGGGAAGAAGATGGCAGTCTAAATAGTGTAAAATTACATTAGAATTGCTGTTTAACTTGTAATGCTTAACTTGTAATACCAACGGCCACCACCAGATGTCGCCAGCTAACATCTGGTGGTAATAACTTGTAATACCAACGGCTCACCACCAGATGGCGCCAGCTCACAAAAAAAAACTGGTCCGCGGGCCGCAAATGGCCCGCGGGCCGGTACTTGGAGACCACTGATCTAAACCATTGTATTTTAGCTCTGGATGTATGTTTAGGGTTGTTGTATTGCTAAAAGGCGGACCTTCATCCCGGTCTCAAGTATTTTTAGGACTCTTAACAGGTTTTCTTTTAAGATTGCCGTGTATTTGGCTTCATCCATCTTCCCATCAACTCTGACCAGCTTTTCTGTCCCTGCTGAAGAAAAGCATCCCCACAACATGATGCTGCCACCACAATGTTTCACGGTTGTGATGGTGAGTTTAGGGTGATGTGCAATGTTAGTTTTTCACCACACAGAACGTTTTAATTTTAGGCCAAAAAGTAAAATGTTGGTCTCATCTGACCACCACCTTCCACATATTTGCTGTGTTCCCTCCATGGCTTCTCTCAAACTGCAAACAAGACTTTGTATGGTTTTCTTTCAACAATGGCTTTCTTCTTGTCATTCTTCTATAAATGCCAGATTTGTGGAGTGCACAACTAATAGTTGTCCTGTGGACAGGTTTTCCCACCTGAGCTGTGGCTTTCTGCAGCTTCTCCAGAGTTACCATGGGGCTCTTGGCTGCTTCTCTGATTAATGTGCGTTTGCCTTGGTCTTCATGATGTTGTCTGTTCACTAAGGTTCTCTAACACAGTGGTCATCAACCCTGTCATCAGGGCCCACCAACAGCCCAGATTTTATGTATTACCTTGGGGAGATGCAGACTAAAATACTGCAATCACTGAGCAGCGAATGATATCACCTGTGATGTATTTCAGTTATCTTGCAAACCTGGCCTGTTAGAGGACAGGGTTGATAACTACTGCTCTAACAAACCTCAGAGGGCTTCACAAAACAGCTGTGTTTATACGGAGATTAAACTACACACAGGTGGACTCTATTTACTAATTTGGTACCACTAGATTTTAGTTAGGGGTATCAGAGTAAAGAGGGCGAAGTACAAATGCATGCCACTCTTTTTAGATATGTATTTGTAAAAAAATTTAAAAATAATTTATCATTTTTCTTCCACTTCACAATTATGTGCCACTTTGTGTTGGTCTATCACATAAAACCCCAATAAATTACATGTACATTTTTGGTTGTAACATGACAAAATGTGGAAAAATTCAAGGGGAATTTCATCAATAGACATACAAAAGGTGCCTATCTACACATTTCCATCTTTCACTCACATCAGCGCTTTCTGAACTCTGAGCATTCTCAAAGTGTTTCTGGCTCATTTGCCGACGAAGGGCATTCATGTCACAAGGTACGTGGACATTCTCCTGCTGAAGGACTTCTCTGTAATTTTCTCTGGTAAAGTTCAGAGGTTGATTCATTTCCCTCAGGCTCCATGCACACTATAAGCTAAAATAAGACAGAAAAATGCTGGATGAAAAACTTTCATAATAGCGTTTTTGTGCCAGCTTTTAGCAGCAGTTAGGAACATTCAGCATTGTTTTTCTGACGTCAAATTGCTCCCAAAAATTAAAAAAGAGCATTTACGCACACATGCGCTCTCAGCGTTTCAGAACAGCATGCTAATTCTGGGTGGCCATTTTAAATGTCCCCGTAAATCCCCCTAATTCACACATCAACGGGAACCTCCAAGTTGCCTTACAAAGCACTGAGAGCGATCAAAACACAACTTCAGAATCTCACACTGCACGATACATGGCGTACATTATACCCAAATGCAAAATATTGCACATTATATTCAGCACCTCATCATCGCTATTCCAGATTTTTTTTTTTTTTTACTTTATCTCTTAGATTGAAAGCTCGCAGGGCTTCTCTAACCCTCTTGTTTTGAATTGTATTGTTGGTGTAGTGTCTACCTACATTGTAAAGTTCTGCACAAACTGTTGGTGCTATATAAATCATGTATAATAATCTCACAAATAGATCTACAGATGCTAAAGACAGCCTCTTTAGACCCCATGTACTTGTCGAACCATCACCCTATGTCCCTAGAGTTTTCAGATACCCCAGTCCGACCCTTTTTATGGCATTTGGATCCCCCCTTACTCACAGACCACACCATAGTATCCAAGGTGAATAAACGTCTCTCTCAACACTTCCGAGAGAATAATTCTCCTGACATATCTCCAATGATAAGTTGGGAAGCCCACACATTTGAGGGGAACTTGCAATCATCTCACAGGCCAGACCAAGAGATAACACCACTCCAGGGTAGCTGCGGCTCACCACCGTCTATAGTAGATAGGAAAACAAAACAGAGGTCACACACTGGAACCGAAAGATTGCTTGATAAATCTTTATTGTCAAAGCCAGACAAGTCAACTTGTTGTCAAAAAGCAAGATACACTCTTGTGAAAAGGCAGAAAAAGGGCTGGAATGCCCTCGTGATCTCCTGACAGCTCATATAACTGTGATGCCTAAACAAACCAGGTAAAGACTGTCCCTAGTCAACCTATAATTTACTGAACATAGACCTCCTCAAACTTTTTGCTAGAACTCTAGACAATTTTCCTTTACCCTTATTATCTTAATGTGTCTGTCTGGACCAGGTAGGATTCATACCGGGAAGAGTGTGGCAAGAGACAATACCTTTGAAAGCAATTAATATCCCCAAATGGATAACATCGACTCGTCAAAATGTTTTTTTTTTTTTATCCTTAGATGCAGAGAAGGCCTGGGACTACATGTCAGAAGCTGTGAAGTCACTTGGCATCAGAGGACATATGTTAGGTTTCATCTTGGCCCTCTGTTCCTCTCCCTCCACCAAAGTTAGTCAACGGCCACCTATCAAATGCCTTCTAAATCACTAATTGTACACAGCAAGGCTGCCCTCTTTCCCCACTAATTTGTATCCTTACCCTGGAACCTTTACTATGCCGGTCTAACCCTAATATCAAAGGTGTTTCAAACCACAAGGCCACTTATAAATTAGCTGATTTTGCGGACAACATCCTTTTATTTCTAACAGAACCTCATACCACAATGCCCAACTTACTTAAGGACTTATTTACATTCAAATCCTTAACCAATTTACAAATCTCTCTAAATCATGAGCACTTGATATCTGACTACAGTCAGATACACCTATGCAGTGCCAAGCAAATTTCCCATTCAAGTGGAGCTGATCACCTATTGTCCGACTTGTACACTAAAAAATATCTGCCGATTCTTCAAAATATCCAATGTGACCTGGGGTCCTGGTCTGCAGGTCTGTTCACATGGTTTGGCAGAGCATCAAATATTAAAATGAACATTCTTCCTAGAATTCTTTGTGATGCAGACAATACCCATAAAACGACCTCAGGACTTTTTTCACATCCTATTGCAGAGTATGCACAGAATTCATTTGGGGGAAATCACACCCCAGAATTAGCTTTGAAAGGCTAACTGTTCCCAAACTGAAGGGTGTTTTGGTCTATTGCGTTTGCCTCGTTAAATCTACAGTAGGTGACCACGATAGTGTGTCAATCTCGCTCCTTTTCTCAGCGAGATTGACCACCAATGAGCCCTGTCGTGGAAGCCAGCGCTGAGCCAGGTGAAAAAGCCAAGATAGAAGCGATGGGGATCTGACTTGGATTCCCGCCAATTCTAGACGATGTGTTTGGTATGAATTATGAGTGGGAACGCCACGCCAAATTTGAAATAAAACGGCATGGGTTCCCCTCCAGGAGCATACCAGGTCCTTAGGTCTGGTATGGATTGTAAGGAGAACCCCACGCCAAAAAAAACGGCTGTATAAGGGGGCCCCCAGATACCGGCCCCCCACCCTAGGTTAATGAGTATAGGGGTACATCGTACCCCTATCCATTCACCTGGAGGAAAAGTGTCAACAAAATAAACATACTACACAGACTTTAAAATCATTTATTAGTCTGCTCCGGGGGTGATCTTCCAACTTCTGTGGTCTTCTTTGCAGCTCTTCTACTAGCGGCGCCTAGCCCGGTCTTCCTTGTCACTTTCTTCCCTCTTTTTCCTTCCGATGTTGACTCAACGCTCCCTTCTGCTGTAATGCCGGGTGTGCGGTGCGCAACGATTTATATAGGCCTCTTATGACGTTACAGTCCCATCATGCACCGGGTGGTGACGACATGAGGGGGCGGGGTAATTATGTTGTCACCACCCGGAGCATGCTGGGACTGTAACGTCAGACCAGGCTGGCCGCCGCTAGTAAAAGAGCTGCAAAGAAGATAGCTGTGCAGCCCGGCAGAAGGAAGAAGGCACCGGAGAGCGGGAGAAGAACCGGGGAGCGTGGAGATGACACTGGAGAGCAGAAGAAAAGAGCGGAGAAGACGAAAGAAGACCCCCGAAGTCGGAAGAAGACCCCCCGGTGCTGACTAATGATTTTTAAAACCTGTGTAGCGTTTATTTTTTTGACACTTTTCCTCCAGGTGAATGGGTAGGGGTACGATGTACTCCCCATACTCATTCACTTAGGGTGGCGGGCCGGTACCTGGGAGTCCCCTTATTAAGGGGGCTCCTGGGTTCCAATAAGCCCCCTGCCCGCAGACCCCAACAACCAGCGGCCAGGGTTGTCGGGAAGAGGCCTTGTCCTCATCAACATGGGGACAGGGTGCTTTGGGGTGGGGGGCACCCACCACCCCATGTCCCCTCTCCTTTCCTGATCGGCCGGGCGCATGCTCGGATACGGGTCTGGTATCTATTTTAAGGGAACCCCCGCGCCGTTTTTTCGGCGTGGGGGTTCTCCTTACAATCCATACCAGACCTAAGGACCTGGTATGCTCCTGGAGGGGAACCCATGCCGTTTTTTATTTAAAATTTGGCGTAGAGTTCCCACTCATGATTCATACCAAACAGTGTCTAGAATTGACGGGAATCCAAGTCGGATCCCTGTCGCTTCTATGTTGGCTTTTTCCCTTCCCGGCTTGGCGCTGGCTCCAGCGACGGGGCTCGTAGGTGGTCAATCTCGCTGAGAAAAAGAGCGAGATTGACACAATATCGTGGTCACCTACTGTAGATGTAACGAGGCAAACGCGATAGAGCAATACACCCTTCAGTTTGGGAATGGTTAGCCTTTCAAAACGAATTCTGGGGTGTGATTTCCCCCAAATTAATTATGTGCATGCTCTGCAATAGGATGTGAAAAAAGTCCTGAGGTCGTTTTATGGGTATTGTCTGTATCACAAAGAATTCTAGGTAGAATGTTCATTTTAATATTTGATGCTCTGCCAAACCATGTGAACAGGCCTGCAGACCAGGACCCCAGGTCACGTTGGCTATTTTGAAGAATTGGCAGATATTTTTCAGTGTACAAGTCGGACAATTGGTGATCGGCTCCATTTGAATGGGTAATTTGCTTGGCACTGCATAGATGTATCTGACTGTAGTCAGATATCAAGTGCTCATGATTTAGAGAGATTTGTAAATTGGTTAAGGATTTGAATGTAAATAAGCCCTTAAGTAAGTTGGGCATTGTGGTATGAGGTTCTGTTAGGAATAAAAGGATGTTGTCCACAAAAGCAGCTAATATATAAGTGGCCTTGTGGATTGAAACACCTTTGATATTGGGGTTAGACCGGCATAGTAAAGGTTCCAGGGTAAGGATAAAAATTAGTAGGGAAGGAGGGCAACCTTGCTGTGTACCATTAGTGATTTAGAAGGCATTTGATAGGTGGCCGTTGACTTTAACTTTAAGCACCCACCCCCCCATGTTGAGGGCATGCGGCCTGGTACGGCTCAGGAGGGGGTGGCGCTCGCTCGTCCCCACTCCTTTCCTGACCGACCAGCGTGCTCGGATACGGGTCTGGTATGGATTATGGGGGAACCCCCATGCAGCTTTTTCAGCGTAGGGGTGTTCTCCTTACAATCTATACCAGACCCAAGGGCCTGTATGCTCCTGGAGGGGAACCCATGACGTTTTTTTATTTAAAATTTGGCGTGGAGTTCCCTGTTAAGACCTGCAGTGGTTATGGTACTGTGGCCTTCTTTCCATCCCTCAATCGCCGAGCATAAGTGATTATCTCTACCATAGGAGGTAGAGGGATAGTGGAAATGAATGCAGTTTCCAGGATGATTCTTCCCAATGGTTAGAATATTCCCCCAAACATGAGCCAAGACTTGATGAAGGGTGTACCAGGCAAAGAACGTCTTTATTGAGAAGGCAGGCTCTTATATACACCAAAAAGAATACTTGCAGTAATCAAATGGACAATGACACACTCCACCCACAACATCATACAATGGGTACTAACGAGCCTCCAATACACATCCTTTAGGAGACATACATACTGTCTCCGAGATAATCTACATGAGCTAATTACTAATCATTTACCCAGACAAGGTGACTCCGAGATAAGCTCTTCTCACCTGCTATACAATACACATTTATCATCAATAGAAATTCACACAATACAGTGTCAATTAGCATCACACAATGAAAGGTTCTTGAAAGCCAGACTAAGGTTCATTTTAGGGTTGTCCCGATACCAGTATCAGGACCGATACTGAGCATTTGTGTGAAAACTCGTACTCGCGCAAATGCTCCCGATGCCAAACCCAATACTTTTTTCTAGTGAGGCGGGTGGAGAGGGGAGGGGGCGGAGAGCGGAGCCCAGCAGTCCTCAAAGAGAAAGCCAAGCCCCCCCCCGCCGCCTAGTTGATCAGCGCGGGGAACATTATAGCTTTCATTTGAATAGCTGTGTGTTCCCCGCCGGGCCATGTATAGACACTCCCCCTTGCTCGGATTGGACGGGTGATCTGTCTATCATAGTGCCCCAGCAAGGGGGAGTGTCTATACATGACGAGGCGCAGCGGGGAACATTACAGTTTTCATTTGAATAGCTGTGTGTTCCCCGCCGCGCCTCGTCATGTATAGACACTCCCCCTTGCTCGGGCACTTTGATAGACAGTTCACCCGTCCAATCCAAGCAAGGGGGAGTGTCTGTACATGGCGCGGCGGGGAACACACGGCTATTCAAATGAAAGCTGTAATGTTCCCCGCACTGATTAATTAGGCGGCGGGGGGGAGGGCTTGGCTTTCTCTGTGGAGACATGGCTGCATTTATGTGGGAGACATGGCTGCATTTATGTGGAGACATGGCTGCATGTATGTGGAGACATGGCTGCATGTAATGTGAGCATGGCTGCATGTATGTGGAGGACATGGCTGCATGTATGTGGAGACATGGCTGCATTTATGTGGGAGACATGCTGCATTTATGTGGAGACATGCTGCATTTATGTGGAGACATGGCTGCATTTATGGGGGACGTGGCTGCATTTATGTGGAGACGGTGGCTGCATTTATGGGGGAACGTGGCTGCATTTATGTGGAGACGTGGCTTGCATTTATGGGGGAACGTGGCTGCATTTATGGGGGGACGTGGCTGCATTTATGGGGGACGTGGCTGCATTTATGGGGGGACGTGGCTGCATTTTATGGGGGGACGTGGCTGCATTTATGGGGGAAGTGGCTGCATTTATGGGGGGACGTGGCTGCTTTTATGGGAGGACGTTGGCTGCATTTATGGGAGGACGTGGCTGCATTTATGGAGGACATGGCTGCATTTGTGGGCTCACATGGCTGCATTTGTGGGCTCGCATGGCTGCATTTAGTGGGCTCGCATGGCTGCATTTGTGGGCTGGCATGACTGCATTTGTAGCTCAGCATGGCTGCATTTGTGGGCTCGCATGGCTGCATTTGTGGGCTACACATGGCTGCATTTTTGGGGACACATGGCTGATTTGTGGGGACACATTTAAAAAAAGTATCGGTAATCGGTATTGGCGAGTACATGAAAAAAAGTATCGGTAACTTGTACTCGGTCCTAAAAAAGTGCTATCGGGACAACCCTAGTTCATTTATATGACAGTAGCAGACGACATTAACACCTTAACAGTCTGTGTTCCCACATTGAATGAGTCACTCGTTCTATTGACCGGTTGGGTTTAGAATCAACAACCTGTAATATTTCAAGATATCCTGGAATACTTTGTAAATTATCATTACTGTCCCATCTCCTGTAGTCCAAAGATATAATTTCTCAGTCATCCTATGAGAAAATACAGATTAAAGTCCTATTTTCTTCACATTCCCCCCTCATGATTCATACCAAACACAGCGTCTAGAATTGGCGGGAATCCAAGTTGGATCTCCGTCACTTCCATCTCGCGCTCACTGGAATGTGCTTTTTTTATTGCAGCGAGTGCGAGATGTCGACACCTTGTCGCCGAGAACCAGTGCAATGCGGTCGTGCTGGAAACGCATTCTCGCAGACAGGTACTGTACACCAGCTTCAATGGACCACGCCATCCCACATACCACCAAAGTGCAAAATACATCTGTTAATTGGCAACATGCTAGAGATTTTCAGATGGGCATGCCTCAAATTTAACATATTCACCTCACCGGCACCGTTAACTCCCATCCGTCACAATACGGAATTCCCCCCAGGTTTAACTGACACCTTTTTCTCAGACTTCAGACCTCTCCGACATCCAAGCAGAACATTTTTTCTCTAGGGGTAACTTTTTGACCCTACCCACACTGAACAGATGCCAGACCAGTCCTTTCCCTTCTGGACATATGTTCAACTAAGACATTTTCTAGATGATCCCTTGTCATCTGGAACACAAATGCCATTTGAAACGTAGGAAAAAAGACCCGCAAAGACATTTGATTTTATATGCTATCCTATTTTTCGACCACAATCCCAAATACAACATAGCAAGCCATAAATGAGAAAGGGAACTCATAATAGACTTTTCGGAAGAAGTCTGGGAGAACATTTTATCTTGCATGCACAAGGGCACGATTAATGTCTATGCGCAGGAAAATGGCTTTAAGATCTTTTCTAGATGGTATAAAACCCCCCTCAGACTTCATAAATCACCCCTGACATTGCCTCAACTTGTTGGCGGTGTTCAGATGTAGAAGGATAACTTCTACACATATGATGGTCTTGCCCCCTAATCCAACTCCTTTGGACAGAAGTCCATCGCCTCCCTACCCAAATTGTCTCTTACACGATTGATTTCTCCCTGGCCCAAATGCTCTTACACCATGCTTCTATCCCCAAAAAAGGATTATAACCTTTCTCTTATCCTTCCCTAATAAACACAGCGAAGATGTCTATGCCAGTCCAATGAAAATCGCCCAATCCTCCAACCATAGCAGATTGGTTCAGGCGCATTAACAAAATAGAGGAAATGGAAGACCTTATACATCAAACCAATGAGACATCAATTGGTCTTGTTGGCAACACTTCAGAACTACTACAGGGTACTCCCAACAACCAGTAGAGGGTTTGTACACATTTCCAGATTGGAGGAGGAGGAGGAAGATTTCCCACCCCTTACCCCCCTTGTGTGTCTTGTCTCTATCTTGTCTATACCTATTTGACCCCCTCCTCTCCCTAACTAATGTTGACCCCCTGATTACCCTACTCTTTCCAAAGAGTAACATAATTAGATATATTCTTCCCCTCTCTCCCACCCTGTCTGCTGTTTCGCTCCACATTTTTTATTCTACATGACACAAGCACTTTCCCAATATCCCCCTCTTCCTTTTTTTCTAATGTATATAGTAGTTACTCTTTGTCACCCCATCCAAGTAGCTTAATCCCCTGATTAGGCCTTCTGAAAGCTCCTTCTTCAGTATAGGTTGCTATGGGTCTATTGACTGCACCCATATTGATAACTGACAATTACAATACCCTGTCGCCGAGAATGTGTTTGCAGCACGACGACATCGCGCTGATTCTCTGCGACATGGTGCCGACATCTCGCACTCGCTTGTAATAGAAAAAGCCACATTCCAGCGAGCGCATCATAGAAGCGACGGGGATCCGACTTGGATTCCCGCCAGTTCTAGCCCCGGCGTTTGGTATGAATCATGAGGGGGAAATCCACACCAATTTTTAAATAAGAAAACCGGCATGGGTTCCCCCGCGGGGGGCATACCAGGCGCTTAGGTCTGGTATGGATTGCAAGGAGACCCCCACAATCCATACCAGACCCGTCTCCAGCACGCTGCCCGGCCGGTCAGGAAAGGAGTGGGGACGATGAGCGCCCCCCTCCTGAGCCAGTACCAGGCCGTATGCCCTCAACATGGGATGGTTGGGTGCTCTGGGGCAGGGGGGCGCCCTGCGGCCCCCCACCCCCCAAAGTACTATGTCCCCATTTTAAGGACAGGGCCTCTTCCTGACAACCCTGGCCGTTGGTTGTCGTGGTCTGCGGGCGGGGGGCTTATCGGAATAAGGGGGCCCCCAGATACCGACCCCCCCGCCCTAGGTAAATGAATATGGGGCCTACCCATTCACCTGGAAGAAAAATGCCAATAAAATAAACACACAACACAGGGTTTTAAAATAATTTATTAGTCGGCTCCGGGGGGTCTTCTTCGCTCTCCGGGGGGTCTTCTTCGCTCTCCGGAGGGTCTTTTCCGCTCTCCGGGGGGTCTTCTCCGCTCTCCGGGGGGTCTTCTTCACTCTCCGGGGGGTCTTCTTCCATCGTCTCTGCTCTCCGCTGTCATGTCGGTGCTCCCGGTTCTTCTCCCGCTCGCTCTCTGGTGCCTTCTTCGGGGCTGGCCGCCGCTATTTTCTTTTTAGCTCAATTACTAAACGGCGACCCAAGCATGATGGGACTGTGACGTCATATGTGGCCTATATAAATCATCACGCACCGGACACCTGGCATTACAGCGGAGGAAGCGACGCGTCAACATCTGAAGAAAAGAAGAAGGCAGAAGATGGCAATGAAGAGCAGGCTGAAAGAAGATAGCGGCGGCCAGCCCGAAGAAGGCACCGGAGAGCGAGCGGGAGAAGAACCGGGGAGCGCCGAGATGACCCGAAGAAGGACACGCCGGAGAGTGGAGAAGACCCCCAGAGCTGGACTAATAAATTATTTTAAAACCCTGTGTTGTGTGTTTATTTTATTGACATTTTTCTTCCAGGTGAATGGGTAGGGGTAAGATGTACCCCATATTCATTCACCTAGGGTGGGGGGCCAGTATCTAGGGGCCCCCCTTAATAAAGGGGGCTCCCAGATTCCGATTAAGCCCCCCGCCCGCAGACCCCGACAACCAACGGCCATGGGTTGTCAGGAAGAGGCCCTGTCCTTATCAACATGGGGACAGGGTACTTTGGGGTGGGGGGGGCCACAGGGCACCCCCCTGCCCCAGAGCACCCAACCCCCCCATGTTGAGGACATGTGGCCTGGTACGGCTCAGGAAGGGGGGGGCGCTCGCTCGTCCCCACTCCTTTCCTGACCGGCCAGGCAGCGTGCTTGGATACGGGTCTGGTATGGATTGTGGGGGAACCCATGCCGGTTTTTTTATTTAAAATTTGGCGTGGAGTTCCCCCTCATGATTCATACCAAACGCCGCGGCTAGAATTGGCGGGAATCCAAGTCGGATCCCCGTCGCTTCTATGACGGCTTTTTCCCCATCGCGGCGAGCCGGCTCGGCGCTGGCTCCCGTGACGGGGATCGTAGGTGGTCAATCTCGCCGAGAAAGGGAGCGAGATTGACACAATATCGCGGTCACCTACAGTAGCATGAGAATAGGCCAAATAGCATCACTACCACCACACACTGGATAATTGAACCCAGATTTCTCTCCTAAGAAATCTCATATATAAGAAAGACATATCTATGTAGATTTCATCCCATTTTTCTGTATAATTTATATGATTTATACCTAATGCCCCACAGTACGATTTATATATTCAATAAAGTTGAGTAGCTCTGTAATCTCCTGTTTGACACAAGGGAATAAGTTTGAGTTCAACCTGAAAGTAGTTCTGTTACAAGAAGAAATGTAACTTCAACCTTACACTTATATTCAACCAACCAATTATTCAACTACAAATTATATCTTACTCACAGGGTATGTTGAAAGTCCTCATGATACCGCATTTGTGTCCTTTTTTTTTTATTTATTTTTTATATGAATTTGGTGCGTTTTCTTGCTAAATGAAATTCACCAGATCTCTGTACCAATGTTCCTTCATTATAATAAAAGCTTGCTTGGGGGCAAAAAAAAAATCATTTTTTTTTTTCGCTTCTAAAAGCTGTAGCTTCAAAATGCTTCTAGACTAAAATGTGTGCATGGACTGGGTAATAAACTTTCTTCACATGGTCTGAAGTACTTGGATCCAATCTTGGGGCACTTTCCAATGCAGAATCTTCCTGCCTCAGGAAGAAAATTGCCTCCCTTAGGTTCTAACATGTGAACCTAATAGCACCCTTTAGTTTGCTTCTACATAAGGGTTTTAGATTCTAATGGTAGGTTCTTTGAGGCCATTCGCTTTGCCCATTTTCACTTCAGACCTCTTCAATCCAACATTCTCATGACATGGAATAAATAAATCCAATCTCTGGATCATCCACATTTTTCTCTAACCAGACCAAAGTTCTCCCTGACATGGTGGATCTTCTGCCCTGGAATTGGGGAAGGCTATTCTTCAACTGCAGACTCACAGAGTAGATGGTGGTATATGAGTGTGCATTAGGGGCTGCCCAGCAAGTGGTTGTACTGCATTAATCCATAAGTATAATATAATTTATATGGTCTATAAATGTCTTTGTCCTGGACAGTTTTTTTTTTTTAACAAATTTTCTTTTCTTTTTCCCCCTAGCTTCAATCTATAATTACCACAGTTATTGCACATTTCCATGACTTTGCAGACCTTTTTTATGTGGTAAGTAGTACTTTGTTTTGCTAAATCACTAAAGCTAAACCTTATATTTAAAAATAACCTGTATATTGATTGCTTTAGGAGAAATTCTTGCCTTTCCTTGATATGTTCCAAAAAGAGAGTGTTCGAGTAGAGGTTTGCAAGTCCATCATGGAGGCTTTTAACAGGTAAGTTCTAGGTTATACCTATAAGAACATGCTCAGACCAGATGTTGCATTTTGGTGCTGGTAAAAAGCATGGACCTGAGTAAATCCATTGTTATGAAGAGGTCTCACATCAGGAATGCTCAGAGTTGGAAAAAAATATTGCACTCTGCATTTATTACATGTTGACCTGATATGGGTGTAACATGGTATGAAAGGTTAACTTAACCTTTCACCCTTTCACTGCCAGGTTTCTGATCCGAGTTATTAACCTCAAATTTAGCAAACCCCCCCCAATGCCGCCATTTCCCTGTCCCCAGCCTTTCCACCTCTCCCTTTGATGTAGAAATGCTCCCCCACTCTCCTTCCTTATCCCCTTCCCCCCCCCCCCGCACCCAATCCCCTGCAGCTACCCTCAGAAGCCTACATCCCTCCTCTGCCACTCCCGCCACATTCAGGTGTTAAAGGGGCTTAGTGGGAATCCAGATGTGTGTGTCCCCCCCCCCCCCATCACTTTGTCACCCCCTGCACCTCCAGTCTATACATATGTGACATTTAAAAAATTCTACAGGTTGCATTTTTTGAGTTACAGAGGAGGTCTAGGGCTAGAATTATTGCTCTTGTGCAAACGCAGCGATACCTCACATGTGTGGTTTGAACACTATTTTAATATGTGGGCGCTACTCACGTATGTGTTCACTTATGCACGCGAGGACAGGGCACGTCTAACATTATTATTCATTTATTTTACCTTTAACCACTTAAGGACCGCCTCATGTACATATACGTCAGCAGAATGGCACAGGCAGGCACATCAACGTATATATACGTGCCCTGCTTGACGTGGGTCGGGGGTCCGATCGGGACCCCCCCCCCGTACATGCGGCGGTCCCCGTGGCTTCAGGAGCGATCCGGGACGACGGCGCGGCTATTCGTTTATAGCCGCTCCGTCGCGATCGCTCCCCGGAGCTGAAGAACGGGGAGAGCCGTGTGTAAACACGGCTTCCCCGTGCTTCACTGTGTCGGCGCATCGATCGCGTCATTCCCTTTCTAGGGAAGACACGATCGATGACGTCATTCCTACAGCCACACCCCCCTACACTAGTAAACACACACAAAGTAAACCCTAACTCCTACAGCGCCCCCTGTGGTTAACTCCCAAACTGCAACTGTCATTTTCACAATAAAGAATGCAATTTAAATGCATTTTTTGCTGTGAAAATGACAATTGTCCCAAAAATGTGTCAAAATTGTCCGAAGTGTCCGCCATAATGTCGCAGTCACGAAAAAAATCGCTGATCGCCGCCATTAGTAGTAAAAAAAAAAAAAAAAAATGCAAAAAAACTATCCCCTATTTTGTAAACACTATAAATTTTGCGCAAACCAACCGATAAACGATTATTGCGATTTTTTTTACCAAAAATAGGTAGAAGAATACGTATCGGCCTAAACTGAGGAAAAAAAAATGTTATATATGTTTTTGGGGGATATTTATTATAGCAAAAAGTAAAAAATATAGCATTTTTTTCAAAATTGACGCTCTATTTTTGTTTATAGCGCAAAAAATAAAAACCGTGATCAAATACCACCAAAAGAAAGCTCTATTTGTGGGGAAAAAAAGACGCCAATTTTGTTTGGGAGCCACGTCGCACGACCGCGCAATTGTCTGTTAAAGCGACGCAGTCCCGAACTGTAAAAACCCCTTGGGTCTTTAGGCAGCATTTTGGTCCGGGGCTTAAGTGGTTAAAAAAAAAAATATGTCACTTTTATTACTATTGTAAACATTCCTGATATAGAAAAAAAGCTTGACGGGACCTCTTAAATATAATATATGGGTCAAAAAAGACCTCAGGTCTTATATTAACACTGAAATGCAAAAAAATAAAATTGACGTCGCTTACGCCCTGCAATGGTATGGAGATGGATGGGGGGCCATTTTCCCTCTCAATCATCTCCTTACCTAACAGGGAGAAGGACCCAATCACAGATGCCAGCGGCTACCAGTATGCTGCAGAAGGCAATCGTAGAGTGGCGGGTGGGGCAAGCAAAGTCTGCTGCAGAGACACTTTTATCGAAAAGTGGACTGCTCACTGAAGAGGATACCAGGGTTATGTTGGCTATCTGCAGCCATAACAACAATATCCCTCTTCAAAACGGTCTGCCATATAATGACGGTGGTGGTCCGTCTAAGTGGTTAATCAGCCACTCTGTGTATTCCTTACCAATTTTGTTTTCCAATATTTAATCCCATTCCAATTTATTTGGGTGTAAACAATCATATCCTACTTGGTATTTTGTATATCTTCAGTGTATGAATCTCCTATCTTGATTCATGGGACTTCTGAGGGAAATCCTCCACATCTCATTAAACTGGTACATGCATGCCATTAAAATGACGTAGCTGCCAAATTATCTGCGTTCGTGTTTCTTGAGATCAAGCTTCATGCACTAGCTATGTTTTTTGTTTAGTTTTTTTGGTCCTGTATTTAAAATTGACATATACTCAGATTGCTTTAAATACATTTTGATTAAATAAAGAATAAAGAAGATTTAATGGACCCAAAAGCATATTTGTGTTTGCAGGGTGTTAACATACTTAAAACAAATTGCAATCTTCATAGTAAATAAACAAGTCAGAATCCAGCTCTCATAATTAAACATAACGCTGGTTGACATGACTTACTGCACTTTTTCGTTTTTGCTCATTTTACTGTTTTTTGAAATACACCAAGCCTTCCTTTTTAGTGTAGGTCCATCCTGGAACTCCCTTTTATCTAAGCTGAAATATATCTGTTATTTCACATATACTGCATACATAGTAACAGTGGCGGTAAAGTCTCATTTATATTGCAATCACAATTGTTATGCTCTTGATTGATTTGTACTCACATCTCTGTGTGTATATATATATATATATATAAATATGTTTTAAATATATTTCCAATAGGAATCAACAGGAAGCAACTAAGGATCCAGTCATGCTGAATGCTCTGCTCCATGTTTGTAAGACGATGCACGATTCTGTGAAGTGAGATTCTCTGCATTTTACTTTACTGGTTATTTGCTCAAATAGAATGGAACTACAGATGATAAAAAGTTTTGTCTGTGCATACAATCGAACTGATAGAAAATATCTGTTGGGGGTGGGAAGGAGGTTACATGGTCCAACTATTGGTGTCCTGTGATAATCATTTGATTTGAAGACTTCTTACTTTTCTGTAAACATATTGTTAAAGAATAACCCCAGTCAAATTTAAAGGTGTAATGCTAAGTTCACAAAGCAGTTATATATATCAAAGCCTTTAACCTGTCTATACTGTTAATTTACATTTTGGGTGCATTGCACAGACGTTCAATAGTGAAACCATAAATGCATGTGAGAAAAAAAATGTACTGCAATGTTTTTTCCGCCCCCACCCACCTATGCAGTATTCGGATTCATGAAAATAACAAGTAATAGCATTTTTAGGTTATAATAATATATAATAGTGATATACAGCTTATCACCATGAATATTCCTATAGGTACAGCATCAATGACCCACCTCAGAGCAGAAAGGTGATATATTTGTCAGAGAAAGATCTATAGTTATCCCCTATTCTAAAGTCCGTGTTCTGAAATAAACTATTTCACTATTTAGAGACATCATTATGAAATCTTAAGGATTCATATCAGGCTTTGAAAACCAGCAGTTTCAAACCTTTTCAAACTTGTTTTGATCAGTCCTTGTTTGAGTATGTTTCTTTGTAAAATGACAAAGCTGAAATCACCAACTCCTTTGGTTGGTGATCTTCTCCCGTGCAACACAGAGTAGTGAAGGGGGGACCCTTCTGTGCGGAGATACCGAGGAGTCTGGAAGCTGAAGGATCTTCCTGAAACCTTGGCAGAGGTTTATATCTGCTAACGTGAGTTTTGATCTTGTTTGAGGTCCTACATTCTGGTAAGGGTCCCCCCTTCACTACTCTGTGTTGCACGGGAGAAGATTGTATTGCTGTGGTGGTGGATGACAGTATCACTCTACATCTGCAGACACTTCTATCAGTGTTCACCTGGAACTTACATCTTTTCTCTCTTTGATTGGACTAATTTTTGATTTGCACACTTGGCAATTCACCACATGGATGCCATTTGATATTGTCGTATTTACTGTTGTATTCACTGGCCTTTTCTCACTTTTGGGACATTGTACGTTACACAGTAATTTTTTGCATCATATATCATGTTTTGAGTGTGTTTTAGTACTCAAATATTTTTTGTGTGGTTGCACTTAAATGTTTTATTGATTTGATTAGCGGTTACACCTATATTAGTAATTGCTTTGGAGTGTAGGTTATACTGCTGCCAAGCTGTTATTTACACACTTTTTTCACCCATATGATATCAATGTTTCCATTTTTGATGGTATCACTTAGCGCAACTATTATTTTCGTTTTCTGAATCACCTTTTTTTCTTGTGATTTTTTTTCTCGCTTTTTATTATTTTGTTCCTGCATTTTTTAATCCTGTGATTCTTCTATCACAGCAAACTGGGGGACAGGCTGGGCCTTGACTCTTGATTTCCCCCATGTTCGGCCATCAAGCGTGTGCCAGCCCTCAGCTCAGCTTTGGGGCGTCCACGACAGGGCCCCCGTTGCTCCAGGGGTGGCCGGGGAACATTTTGTTCTAGGCACACTATGACCGTTCTTTTATGGCTTTGTCACAGTGTGTCTGGCCGACAGCCATGCCGTTTAGCGGACATTGGTTCTGTCTGGGATACCTTCAGCCAGTGGTCGCAGGACGGGTAAGTAGTGGCCCCTTGCTCAGGTAAGGGGGTATGGCTGGAATTTTCCCCTGGGAGGTCGACTGAGGGCTTGCCCTACTTTCCTCTCCCTCCTTTCCCATTTGGGTAGCGGCTGTGAGGGGGGGTTTTGGGGGTCTCCTATACACCTGGACCTGTGTGTGTAGCGGGGGCTGTGTGTGTTCACTGCAGGGGGCTGTGTGTGTTCACTACAGGGCCTTTTGTGTGCTGGGATGTGAATTTTGTGCTGTGCTGTTTTGCTGTGTCACTGTCTTTTTAAATGCGCAACGGCCCGCCATTTTGCCGAAGTCACGCTTTTTATAGCTTGTCGGCATTTTCTTGTGGTCTATGCTGTTTTTTACACATTTGGCGGCCATCTTGGAATTCGCTTGGCCTCGTGTGACCGTTTTAGCGCTGCAAAAAAGACTGCGAATCTGCCTGAGGGGACAGACACAGCACAGCCGGCTTCTCAGCACACCTTGGGCTTCTCTCAGACCGCGCTGCACCGGGAGGGGTCGTGAGTTCCCAGGGGGCCCCCATACTCTGTAGTAGCAGCCAGGAGGTGACCAGTGGGGATTTTTTTTCTGCCTTGCAGTAAGGGTGACACAGCGCTGGGGCATTATGGAGCCTGAACCAGGGACTTCTTCCCCAGCAATGCCTGAGTTAACCCTTGATGCCCCTCCCCCTGCCACATCTGTTGAGGCAATGTCGGCTGTCCTGGAGTCTTTTCTCGCCAGGTTTGAAGCAGCTAGTGCCCAGGAGGGGGGTAAAAAGCGCCCCCTCCCTGAGCTTGCTTCTGGGGATGTCTCTGACGCAGAATCGGAACATGCTATTGCTACTTCTGGTTCTGTAGTGTCAGAGGATGCGGGCTTAACCCACAAGGACAGTGAGGGTGACTCTGCTTCAGGGTCAGTTGCTGACAAGGAATTTGTTGAAGCTCTTATTTCTGCGGTGCGTGATACTCTGAAACTTGAAGATGTGGCGGAGGCACCTGATGTGCCAGTCCCTTTTGGGTTCCGCAAACTGCCACGCACCGCTAAAGTGTTTCCTTGTGTTCCTTATTTGGACAGTATGTTGTACAAGGAATGGGATACACCGCAAAAAGTTTTTGCCGTTCCAAAATACTTTGCAACCCGTTGCCCCCGTGAGGAGGACTTTTTGAAAAAGTGGGTCTCTCCTCCGTCAGTGGACCCTCCCGTGTCCAGACTAAGCAAAGGCCACCACGTTGCCTGTGAAAGGGGCTCCTGCATTTAAGGACCCTGCTGATAGGAGAGTGGAGGCTGTGGCCCGCTCCCTATTCACTGTTGTGGGGTTCGGTGGTGAGGCTGGCTCTGGCCGGGACCCTGGTGTCACAGACTCTGACTGAAAGGGCGAAGCTCCTGCTACAGGAGCTGGAGGAACGGGACGCTTCCGAGTCCTGTAGGGACTTGGCTGAACAATTGGTTTAGGGTCTAAAATTTGTCTGAGTCGGCCATGGATACGATCCCCTTGCTTTCCAGGGCTTCCGCCTATGCGGTGGTATTGCGCTGCCTTGTGTGGCTGAAATGCCGGTCTGCAGACCAGTCCTCTAAGAAGGCTTTGGTGGATTTGCCCTTTAAGGGTGAACAGCTTTTTGGGGCATCCCTGGATGACATCATTAAGGATGCCACGGGTGGTAAGAGCCTTGCCGCAAGCAAGGACCCTCCTTTACTAACCCAAAGCGTTTTTTTTCGTGCGCGCGGCGGGAAAAGGTCCGCAAGGTGCTTAAGCCCCCGCTGCGGGGCAGAAGCGCACCTGGTACCGCAAGCCCAACAAGCCTGCGGACAAACCTGCTTCCGCATGAAGGTCTGGCCCCGCCCGGGTCTCGGGTGGGGGGCCGGCTTCGCGAATTCGCGGATCGGTGGAGGTCTCTTCTGTCCGACTGTTGGGTTTGCGAAGTGGTTGCCTCGGGGTACAAGATAGTTTCTCTCTTGTCCCCCAAACAGATTGTTTCCTTCCAACTTCCTCCGGTTCGCCGGCAGGCCCTGTCAGGGGCTGTCCAGGATCTACTGGACAGGGGGGTGATTGTGCCGGTTCCCTCGCAGGAACGGTTTCAGGGGTTTTACTCCAATCTGTTCGTGGTCCCCAAGAAGGAAGGGGTCCACCCTATCCTGGACCTCAAGGCCCTCAATTGCTTTGTCAAGGTACAAAAGTTCAGGATGGAGTCGATTCGCTCGGTGATAGCGGCACTCCATCAGGGGGACTTCATGGCGTCCCTAGATATCATGGACGCATACCTACATGTTCCCATATGTACAAAGCACCAGAGGTTTCTGTGCTTTGAGATCGGAGAGGATCACTTTCAATTTGTGGCCCTCCCGTTCAGCTTGGCTTTGGCACCGCGGGTTTTCACCAAGGTGCTCGCCCTGATACTAGCCCTGCTGAGGCAGCGAGGGATCGCTATCGTGGGATATCTGGACGACCTTCTCCTGAGAGCTTTCTCAGGCTCAGAGTGAGCCATCTGGTCAAGTCTTCCCTGGTGTGGTGGCTGACGTCTCCGGTGCTTCGGACCGGGAAGTCTTTTCTGCCGTGCCGCTGGACAGTGGTCACGACAGATGCCAGCCTCTCCGGCTGGGGGGGGGGGGCGTTTGGGGCACTCAGTCAGCCCAGGGGCACTGGACTCAGGAAGAGTCCCGCCTGCCGATCAATATTCTGGAACTCCGAGCAATCAAGCTGTGCCTTGCCAGGTGGTCCCTGGAGCTGCAGGGCTGACCGGTCAGGATCCAGTCCGACAACGATCATCAGGGAGGCACAAGGAGCTCAGCGGCAGCGACGGAGGTCGCGCACATCCTTTGGTGGGCCGAAAGGTCCGTTCCGGCTCTGTCGGCCGTGTATATTCCGGGAGTTCAGAATTGGCAAGCCGACTTCCTAAGTCGCACAACTCTGGATCAAGGGGAGTGGTCTCTTCACCCGGAGGTGTTTCAGGGTCTGTGCCGAAAATGGGGCACTTCAGACGTGGACCTTCTAGCGTCCCGCCTCAACCGGAAGGTGCCACGATTCGTGGCCAGGTCAAGACGCGTTGGTGGCTCCTTGGGGTCACTATCACCTAATGTATGCCTTCCCTCCTCTGAAGCTTCTTCCTCGCCTGCTGCGCAGAGTGGAAGCCGAAAGGGATTCCAACAATCCTGATCGCCCCAGATTGGCCACGCCACTCCTGGTACGCGGACCTGGTGCGTCTGGTGGCAGATGCCCCCTGGCGTCTACCCCTGAGAAGAAGATCTTCTGTCACAGGGTCTGATCTTCCATCCTGCTTTACAGTCGCTGGCTTTAACGGCGTGGCTGTTGAGAGCCAGGTACTGAAGGACCGGGGCCTGTCGGGCTCTGTGATCTCTACCATGCTGCGTGCACGGAAGTCTACTTCACGAAAGATTTACCATCGTACGTGGAAAGCCTACATCTCTATGTGTGAGGAGATGAAGTGGCACCCTCGTACATACGTGGTATCCCGGATTCTGCTGTTCTTACAGCGGGGAGTGGATCAGGCTCTCGCCTTGAGCACGGTCAAGAGCCAGATATCTGCTCTGGCTATTTACTTTTAGCGTCCGTTGGCAGCGCACTCCTTGATACGCACGTTTGTGCAGGGGGTCCGCCATGTGGCTCCTCCTGTGCGCCCTCCACTGCCCACATGGGACTTGAATTTGGTCCTCTCAGTGTTTCAGCGAGCTCCCTTTGAGGACATTCGGAAGATCCCTTTGTTGACTCTGTCACAAAAGGTGTTTTTTCTGGTAGCTATTACCTTAATCAGACGAACCCGAAGGAGGTCATTTTTACATTCCCTGGATGTGGTTTGAGCCCTTTGAGTTTACTTATCAGCGACGGCTCCGTTCTGGAAGTCGGACTCACTGTTTGTGTCGGTGTCTGGTCCCAGAAAGGGCCTGGCAGTCTCGTCGGCCACCATTTCCAGGTGGATCCGACAGGTTGTGCTTCAGGCCTATGCCCTGAAGGGGCGGGCGCCTCCTTTTCGGGTCACGGCGCATTCGACCAGGGCGATCGGTGCCTCTTGGGCTTTCCGACATCAAGCCTCTGTGTTACAGGTGTGTAAGGCAGTGACCTGGTCGTCGGTCCACACTTTTTCAAAGTTTTACAAGGTGGATGTGAGTGCATCTTTTGATGCCTCCTTCGGCCGCAGGGTGTTACAGGTGGCAGTTTAAGGTTGGAGTTCCTCCGTTGAGTAACTCCGGTTTTGTTTGGGGGGAAGCTTGGTTTGCTGTGTTGTTTTTCCCACCCCTCAAATTTTTTTGACACTGCTTGGGGACGTCCCTACTGTCAAAGGATGCTGTGTCCGTCCATGAACGGAAGAGAAAATAGGATTTTTGTACTCACCGTAAAATCTATTTCTCTATTTTCTTTTCCGTACATCACGGGACACAGAGCGGCATATTCATTACTATGTGGGTTATATGGAGTACCTTCAGGTGATGGACACTGGCAATCTCAAACAGGAAGTCCCCTCCCTATATAACCCCCTCCCATAGGAGGAGTACCTCAGTTTTTTCGCCAGTGTCTTAGGTGTTGGTCACAAAGAAGTTTGCCTCCAGGTCCTTGAGACTAGGCAGACTATACCGGATCTGTCCAAAGTGCCTCAGAGCCAAAGTGGACAGTACCCGGGCCCCAAGTCGTGGGGTTTCGCCTATAATGCCTCTTCGCTAGGGGCTGGATCCTGGGCCCAGAACTTTGAGCTTTCTAAAGCCCAAAAGGCACTGTTGCCAGGATGCTGTATAGGTCCAGGGCAGTGGTGTTCCACCGGACCCGGGTCCCTGAAGGTCTAGTACAGAACCCACGGAGATGGGGGAAGATTGGGCCTCTTGCTTTTTGCAATACCCTGCAGCGTGGAGCAGGTAAGAGGGGGGCCTGCGGAACTTGGTTCGTCGGCAGGTCCCTCAGGGGGAAGACTAGTTGGGTTAGCCTGGGATGCTCTGCATGGGCAACTACTACCACTATGTCTGCTAGACAGGATGGTCACCTCCCATTTACTAGTATACCCCCCCCACGGACTGTGTTTGCTTGTGGCTGTCCCGCATGGTTTTGGGGGGTAGAGGCTCTTTGCCTGGTTCTAGGGCAAGCAGGGCAAGCCCACCCCCCGTTATCTCCCGGCTTAAAGGCTAGGGACTTGCCTGTATTGGGTGCGTTTTCCCCTGCAGCTCTGGGTCCTCTTGCGCCGCCGGCGTGCTGCTCCTCTCCTCAGAGACACGCTTCCCCTCTGGGACGCGCGCATGACATAGATGCGCGCTGAGGGGGCGGGGAGCGTCGCGACGTCGGCGGGGAGAGGGGGGCGTTCCCCCCTCGCTGTTATCTTCAGCAGTTCTGTCCTCCGGTCAGTGTAGGATTCGTCTGCTGACCGGAGGGACACAGAGCAGGACAGAGCGGAGCAGGGTGACACCTAGTGGCGGTAAAAGAGACCTGTTTAGGTCTGGAGCTAAGCTCCTCACTGACTAAGGGGAGAAAATAGGAGATTTTCCCCTGATTTTCTCTATTAGCCAAAGGGTCTTTTGGCAGCAGTCTGGCATTTACACAGTCCCTTTAAAGTGCAAAAAAAAAAAAAAAAAAAGGATTAACTATTTAAAAAAAAAAAAAAAACACAAAAAAAAAAAAGTTTTCTTTCAGGGAAAGGTGTGCACTACCTTCCCATTGGCTTATAAGGTTTCGTGCCTTAAGCTACTTGTATTATTATTTTTGTTCTCCTTGCTACAACAGTCAGTTGTTAGTAGCGGAGTACCTCGGTATTGTATCATGGGCCCTAAAGGTTCAGGGACTAAAGGTGCTAAAAATGCAAAGAAACAGAAGGGTTCCCCCTCTAGCTCTGAGGATCTTAATCAGACTATGCCGGTTCTGTCGTCTCCTAAAAAGCTAGAAGATGCCGCCTTTGAGGAGCCATTAGGTGTGGTGGGTGCTGTGGCTGGCCCCATTCTGCCCGACCCAGTGTTTGTCACGCAGGATATGTTATCTGTCTCCCTGCAGGGGTTAGAACAGAGGCTGACAACTTTGCTTACTAATTCTCTGGCAGCCAAAAAGCGGACTAGATCTCCGTCCCCTAAGTTGGTGTCCTCTGATGCTGAGATTCTCTCCCCAGAGGAGTTAGAATCCCAGGAGGACCAAACGGAGCAAATCCTAGAAGGTTCAGACATTGAGGAGTCCACTATTGAGGAACCTTTTTCGGTCTCTCAAGCAGAGAATCTGTGGGTACAGTCTTTAACGGACATGGTCCGCTCAGCTTTTAAGCTGCCCTCGCCAGGGCCTCAGATTCCTGCCGTGTCTTCTTTGGGCTCCTTAAAAGCACCATTAAGTAACGCAGTGTTTCCGGTTCACCCTTTATTGGAAGACCTGATCTTTCAAGATTGGGCCCGGCCCGATAAAATTTTTGTGCCTCCTAAAAGGTTTTCTGTTTTGTACCCCATGGAGGAAAGATTTTCAAAGAAATGGGTGCTTCCCGCTGTGGATGCGGCGGTCTCCTGCGTAAACAAATCTTTAACTTGCCCAGTAGAGAACATACAGATGTTCAAGGATCCGGTTGATAAGCGGTTGGAAACCCTTTTGAAGGCATCCTTTTCTACAGCAGGGGCAGTGGTGCAACCGGCCGTGGCTGCAATTGGCGTTTGTCAGGCATTAAAAGACCAGACTAAGCAGATGCTAAGAGAGCTCCTGGCTCAGCAAGCACAGGATCTGGCCGACCTTCCCAGGGCTCTATGTTTCGCGGTGGATGCCATAAAGGACTCCATCCAACAAGCTTCCCGTCTGTCGCTATTCTTGGTACATATGCGAAGGCTCCTGTGGCTAAAGAATTGGTCGGCAGAGACTCCGTGTAAAAAGCTGTTGGCGGTTTTCCCTTCACGGAGGAAGGCTTTTTGGGGAAGATCTGGATAAATACATACAGACAATATCTAGTGGCAAGAGTACTCTTTTACCGGTCAAAAAGAGATTTCGAGGTCCGGCGTTTTAAGCGGCAGCAATCCCCAGCCCCAGGGCCCTCGGCCCCCAGGCAGTATCGACGGCCTCCCGCACGGTCAAACTTTGGTAATAAGTCGCAAGGGCAGGCCGCGGGTGGCAAGCGACCATGGGCCCGCAAGCCAGTTAAACCTGCTCCAAAGTCAGCTTTATGAAGGGGCGCCCCCACTCAATCGGGTGGGGGGCAGGCTTCGATTCTTTGCAAAAGTTTGGGAAGCCAAGATCCTCGACAAATGGGTTCTTTCCTTGGTGGCGGCTGGCTACAAAATAGAATTTCGGGAGTTTCCCCCTCCGCATTTTCAGGAATCAAGAATTCCAAGCGATCCGGAAAGGAGGGCTGCCTTGCTAACAGCCTTGGATCGTCTTCTAAACCAAGGGGTAATCGTAGAGGTACCAGTTCAGGAGCACAAGCTAGGCTTTTACTCCAATCTGTTCATCGTGCCAAAGCCCAATGGCGATGTAAGGCCCATCCTGGATCTAAAGATTCTAAACTCTTACCTGAGGATTCGGTCCTTTCGGATGGAATCCATACGGTCTGCCGCCGCAGCCTTGCAGCGGAACGATTTTTTGGCCTCGATAGACATAAGAGACGCGTATCTTCATGTTCCAATTTTTCAGGGACATCAAAAATTCCTACGCTTTGCAATCGCAGGGCGCCACTATCAATTTGTTGCTCTCCCTTTCGGGTTGGCTACAGCCCCCCGTGTGTTTACGAAGGTCCTGGCCCCCATCTTAGCCAATCTAAGGACCCAGGGAATTTTGATCCTGGCCTATTTGGACGACCTCCTGATCATAGATCACTCTGCTTCGGGCCTGGGTCGAGCGGTAGCCCTTTCAGTTCAGTACCTCGAGGTATTCGGTTGGGTTTTAAACCAAGAAAAGTCGGCTTTACAGCCCACAAAACGGTTGGAATACCTCGGCATGCTGCTAGACACGGAGCAACAAAGAGTGTTTCTTCCTTTAGAGAAGTTCAAGGGGATCAAAGAATTGATCCAGTTGGTGTTAAGCAAAAGGGAGCCAACTATCCGATTGTGCATGAGATTACTGGGAAAAATGGTGGCCACCTTCGAGGCGGTGCCATACGCTCAGGCACACACTCGAATCCTGCAGACAACCATCCTGTCAGCATGGAACAAAGATCCGCAACGCCTGGATCTTCCGTTGATACTTCCATCAAGGGTCCGGCAAAGTCTCTACTGGTGGCTAAAGCCTCGGAACCTCCTAAAAGGGAAATCATTCAGTCCCATCATCTGGAAGTTGGTAACCACAGATGCCAGCCTGAGGGGCTGGGGAGCGGTCCTGGATGGGCAAGTCCAGCAGGGGGTTTGGACAGAGTCGGAAAGAGGGCTGCCAATCAATGTCCTGGAGATCAGGGCGGCACGCTTAGCCTTAAAAGCCTGGACGTACAAACTTCTAGGGTTTCCAGTGAGAGTGCAGTCCGACAATGCCACGGCGGTGGCATATATAAATCACCAGGGGGGCACGAAAAGTCGAGCCGCCCAAAGGGAAGTGAGCTTAATTTTCCTGTGGGCAGAGTCGCATGTACCATGCATCTCGGCGATCTTTATCCCAGGGGTGGACAATTTACAGGCGGACTTCTTAAGTCGCCAGCAGCTGGTTTCAGGGGAGTGGTCCCTCCATCCCCAAGTCTTTCAGGAGATCTGCCAAAAATGGGGATCTCCGGATGTGGACATCATGGCGTCAAGGTTCAACAGGAAACTGAGCAAGTTCATGTCCCGATCAAAGGACCCTCTGGCCTGTGGAACCGATGCGTTGGTTTGCCCTTGGCATCCGTTCAATCTGCTGTACGCCTTCCCCCCGTTACAGATGCTGCCCCGCCTGCTGCGCAGGATCAGGGTGGAGAACAGACCAGTCATTCTGATAGCCCCCGCATGGCCCCGGAGGTCGTGGTACTCACTGATCGTGAGAATGTCAGTTGGCGAACCATGGACCCTTCCACTTCGGCCAGACCTACTCTCTCAAGGCCCGATACTCCACCCTGCCTTACGGCATCTAAATTTGACGGCTTGGCGGCTGAATCCCTGATCCTCAGGGGTAGGGGCCTATCTAGCCAAGTTATTTCTACTCTGATTAAGGCCAGAAAACCAGTCTCCAGAGTAATTTATTACAGGGTCTGGAGGGCCTACGTAAGCTGGTGTGAGTCCCAGAGATGGCTTCCACGCAAATACACCGTTGACAGGGTATTGCGTTTCCTCCAGATAGGGGTAGATAAGGGTTTGGCCTTAAGTACTATTAAAGGACAGATTTCTGCCTTATCAGTATGGTTTCAGAGGCCGTTAGCCACGCACTCTTTGGTTAAAACCTTTTTACAGGGGGTCTTACACATTAATCCCCCCATCAAGTCTCCGGTTTGTCCGTGGGATTTGAATCTTGTGTTGTCAGCGCTGCAAAAACAGCCATTTGAGCTTCTGGCAGAGGTTCCGTTGGTATTACTGACTCGGAAGTTGGTATTTTTGGTCGCCATGGCTTCCGCTAGAAGAGTGTCAGAGCTGGCAGCCTTGTCTTGTAAAGAACCTTACCTCATTCTGCATAAGGATAGGGTGGTTCTCCGTCCACATCCGTCTTTTCTGCCTAAGGTGGTGTCCAGTTTTCACTTGAACCAGGATTTGGTCCTACCATCCTTTTTTCCAAAGCCCACTTCTAGAAAGGAAGGGTTGCTGCACACCTTGGATGTTGTCAGGGCCATGAAGGCCTATCTCAAGGCTACAGAAGAGATTCGAGAGACGGATATATTGTTCATTCTGCCGGAAGGGCCTAAGAGAGGTCAGGCAGCAGCTAAAGCTACCATCTCTAGATGGATTAAGCAGGTAATCGGTCAGGCCTACGGCTTGAAGGGGTTGCCCCCTCCTTTATCAGTTAAGGCCCATTCTACTAGGGCCATGAGCGCCTCCTGGGCAGCACACCACCAGATCTCTATGGCTCAGGTTTGCAAGGCGGCAACCTGGTCATCGGTCCACACGTTCACAAAATTTTACCAATTGGACGTGAGACGAAGGGCCGATGCAGCCTTTGGACAGGCAGTGCTGCAGGCTGCGATTTGAGATCCTCTAGATTCGGGGCACCCTTGATTAATTAATGAATTCATTAAATTAATCAGAATAATTATTTTTTGTTGGATTTAATTTGGATTTATTATGATTTAAAGAATACTTTCTGAATTAAATCTCCTGGCTGAGATGTCTCCCTCTCCTCATTGGAAGCATTGCTTTCGGACATCCCACATAGTAATGAATATGCCGCTCTGTGTCCCGTGATGTACGGAAAAGAAAACGGGATTTTTAATACAGCTTACCTGTAAAATCCTTTTCTTGGAGTACATCACGGGACACAGAGCTCCCACCCCTCTTATGGGGAACATTTTGGGTGGCATACTGCTTGCTACAAAACTGAGGTACTCCTCCTATGGGAGGGGGTTATATAGGGAGGGGACTTCCTGTTTGAGATTGCCAGTGTCCATCACCTGAAGGTACTCCATATAACCCACATAGTAATGAATATGCCGCTCTGTGTCCCGTGATGTACTCCAAGAAAAGGATTTTACAGGTAAGCTGTATTAAAAATCCCTTTTTTGTACTCACCGTAAAATCTATTTCTCTGAGTTCATGGACGGACACAGCACCCACCCCTCCTTTGTTTGTACTGCTTGTTACGAACTGAGGCTGCTGGAGCGGGGTGTGGGTTGTGCCCGGGGAGCCACGCCCCCTGGGAGGAGCTGCACTATGGAAAGGTTAAGAATAGGGGGGTGTAGTGGCGCTTGCAAATATTAAAGTGAATAAGACTTAATAATCATAATAACAATTCCTGTTGATGAAAAGAAAATAATTTCCAAGAATAATAATTCGAACAAATACACCAATTCCTGTGTGTCTAAATATGTTCCACTCCAGATGTAATCAAAAACCGCCCAACATCAATAAAATAATGTGGAGGGTGATGGAAGTGAAATAATAATAAAAATTACCTCTTAAGGTAGACAAACGTGCCAATAAAAGCACAGTGTTGATGAGGTGAAAATGAAACAATAAAAGAAAACAATAAAAGAATCATGTAGATTAAGATAATAGCAATAATTCTTCATAAACCATAAATATATAAATGATAATTAAATGTGAATAAGCAATTAACTCCATAAAGTGCTCCATCCACTAAAAGTGCATTGTGCAATAATATGTGAACTAAATAGTGAATATAGTCCAATAAAAATGGTCTTGTAAACAAAATTCCTTAATAATGAAATGTTCAATAACATGCATGGGTGAAAAGGACCCAATCCATAAATTTTCTGCAGTGAAGGTGTCCCATATAATCCACCACGGGATCAAACACAAAAAAGTGACATAAATATTAAAATTGCCTATTAAACGTGTCCAGTGCACAATTGTGCAGAATAAAACAAATCCAATATTTAGAAAGGAATTTCAATCATTGATTTCAAAGTGCATAAGTGCTCCACTACTATTCAAAGTCCACAGATGCTGCTTCAGTGCGTGATGATAAGCGTGCACACGTGCTTGCACACACAGAAAAAACGCCAGGCTCTCCACAGTGTAGATATAAAGATGAGTGTTTCTGCAAGCCCCTTACCTTAAAGAGGCTTGTATTAAGCCTATAGTAATGCTGATAATGCGTGTCCCACAGCCAGCCTGCTTCTCCAATCCCACAAATGAAGGCTCACAAGGTCACAGCGATGGCACTCAAACAAAGAACAGGAAGCCTCCATAGCGTAAAACCATTAGCAATTTATTAAATAAAGAAACAAATAACACTCACACACGGAGCTCTAACAACAGCATGTGAAGTACACAGATTGTCTCCGCTCTGCGGCCACGAGCGGATGATGTCACCAACAGCCCTCCTTCTTCCTCACGCATATCGTGACACCACACGTCACTTAGTTATAGGATGGAGGGCGGCTGGTACGAGGGTGACTCTTATAGTGCCGCGCTGACAGGATGGCCAAAGCAACCAGACAGAGGACAAATCAATAACATTTACCATGATTAACATTATGCTATTAACGAAGCTCAAATACATATTTAAAATATTTAAATTAAATTAATAATAAAAATTAATAATCCTACGATATAATTGCTCCCTCTAGTGGTAAATGAGGACATGAAATAAAATAAACATTACAGCTCACAGGTAAAAGGTGCACCACCACCCCCTGCTGGATGCTGAAACTACCACATGAGAACAATAGTTCCTTGTATAGTAAATGGTCAACACTATGGGATGATGAAACAACATAAATGATGATCTATACCAGTGTTTCTCAACTCCAGTCCTCGGGGGCGCACCAACAGGTCATGTTTTCAGGATTTCCTCAGATCAAACTGCTGTGGTAATTACTAAGGCAGTGAAACTGATAAAATCACCTGTGCACAATAATGGAAAGCCTGAAAACAAGACCTGTTGGTGCGCCCCGAGGACTGGAGTTGAGAAACACTGATCTATACTAAAGCTTCCAAAATAGATGAGGAAAGGTAATGATCCAATAGGAAATTGCAAAAAAAACAAAAGTAGGGAATACCTCAGGATAAGGGATAACTATTCATACTGATAAGTGGCAGTAGACCAATAAAAAATCTAAGAGGATAAATGCTTGGAAATATTGATGATACAAGCTGCAAAAATTAAAATGCCTAATATATCAAATAAAAGGATGATGATAATAATATCCTAAAATTATTTTAAAATACATTTAAAAGGGAGAGTAAGATAAAAATGCTAAAAATTAGATATAAAACAGTTTAGATCAAACTCAACATTATGCCCATGCAGCGTCAAAGTGCATAATTCATGTATCCAGCGGGATTCCGCCTGACTGATCTTCTGTATTTTGTCTCCCCTCCAATGGGGTTTATATTTCTCTATACCCCATACCATTAATGAGGAGGGGTCTCTGTTATGGCAACGGTCATAATGACGGGATAGGCTATGCTTGGGGAACCCATTTTTGATGTTTTGTGTATGCTCCCGAAGCCTTTTCCAGAGTTTCCTTTTTGTCCTTCCAACGTACTGAATTTTACATGGGCATTCTAAAAAATAGACTACCCCTTCAGTCTCACAGGAGATACAATCTTTAATTTTATATTCTTTCCCTGTAAAACTGGATTTAAAATGTTCTTTTTTCTTTTTGCTCTCCTTGGTATGTCTACATGTAAAGCATTTTTTACATGGGTAGTAACCTTTTTCATTAAAAAATGAGAAACTTTTTTTCTCCGGAGGAGAATGTATTGGATCCTCCGGAGAAAAAAAGTTTAAAATTTTTTAATACTCCTGGAGTATTTTAGTGAAATAAGCTTATAGATCACTTAGAGAAATCAGAAAAGGGAAATGGGAGGTGCTTGGATAAATTGGTACCATGACGATGGAAGACTCAAGTACAAATCAAAGTAAAAAATTATTTTAATTGATTATACAAAATTTATAAAAATAGAGCAGTAGCATAATATCGGTCATTAACCACTTAAGCCCTGAGCCTGGTTTTAAGATTCGGTGTTTACGAGACTAAAACATTTTGTTTTGCTATAAAATTACTTAAAACCCCCGAACATTATATATATTTTTTTCTAACACCCTCGAGAATAAAATGGCAGTCATTGCAATACTTTTTGTCACCGTATTTGCGCAGCGGTCTTACAAGCACACTTTTTTTTGGAAAAAAATCACTTTTTAAAATAAAAAAATAAGACAACAAAAAATTTGGCCCAATTTTTTTACATATTGTGAAAGATAATGTTACGCCAAGTAAAATGATACCCAACATGTCACGCTTAAAAATTGCGCCTGCTCGTGGCATGGCGTCAAACTTTTACCCTTAAAAATCTCGATAGGCGACGTTTAAAAAATTCTACAGGTTGCATTTTTTGAGTTACAGAGTAGGTCTAGGGCTAGAATTATTGCTCTCGCTCTAACGATCTCGGCGATACCTCACTTGTGTGGTTTGAACACGGTTTTCATATGCAGGCGCTACTCGCGTATGCGTTCGCTTCTGCGCGCGAGCTCGTCGGGACGGGGCACTTTAAAAAAAAAATTGGGGGGTTTTCGTATTTATTTTTAATTATTTTACAATTTTTAACACTGAAATAGGAATAAAAGTGATATTTTTTTTTTTTATTACAAGGAATGTAAACATCCCTTGTAATAGAAAAAAGCATGACAGGTCTTCTTAAATATGAGATCTGGGGTCAAAAAGACCTCAGATCTCATATTTAGGCTTAAATGCAAAAAAAAATAAAAACAATTATTGAAACTGTCATTTTTTCAAATGACAAAAAAAAATGTGCGGGACTGACGTTATGATGTCACTTCCGCCCAGCAGAGCTATGGGGACGGGTGAAGGACATTTTTCCTTCACTCGCAACCCCAGTCAGCTGCCGAGCAGTCCCGATCGCCTCCGCCGCTACCAACGGCTACGGTAAGCGGCGGAGGGCGCGGGAGAGCGGGGCCCTCTCCCGCCACGATAACGGCGATCTCGCGGCGAATCCGCCACGGAGACCGCCGTTATCGCTGACAGGACCACCCACTGAAGAGATGAATATCTTGGTTGTGGCAGCAACTGCTGCCGTTACTGAGATATCCATCTTTAAAGTGATGACGTATAACGACGGTGGGCGGTCGCCAATGAAGTGGTTACAGATGGTGGTTGCATTAAAGATTTTATAGTGGGTTGAGTAATCATACGCTATCCCGACATGTTTCGCCTCTGGGCTTCATCAGGGGAAGTATGTCTCAACCATACATAAGGCAACTATATAAATAAGAGAGAGAGAATAATAATACAGTTCAGATATCACATTTGTTTTGGAGATCTGTTTGTTGACAGGTCCACCAATGGAAAAGGGGAAAAGCTTACCACCAAAAGGCCCCAGTACCCCTTATGCAGGGGAAGAAAGCCACAAGGCGTCGGGGGGGCCGGATCAAAGCCCGAGCAACTATGCAACCACAGTGAGCGCTCTAAAGACCTGGCCAAGAAAAAAAAAATGATAATAAGTAAAAATTGAATCAAACATTACCACTAAAAGAGGCTAAGACGATATAATAATAGAATATGCAGAAAGAAGCAACCATACAAAGGAGAGAGTTTCACCAAGGATTTTATACTTGTATGCAAGAACAACATAGATCTCAGTCAGTGTATTTAAAATCACAATTTGAAATAAGGCGGGGGGGGGGGGGGGCTGTTGATAGGAGAATCAAATATATCCCAAAATGGGGGAAACTTTATGAAGAATCTATGAAGGATTTTTTAAATCCTTATAAGTGTGTTATTTTTTGCTGTTATTTTAACATATTTATTAAAAGTATCAAACTAGAACTAAAAGTCCAAATGATAAACAGCGCTGGTTAAAGTTGGTTAAATGCCCAACTGCATAAAGGCATTCATGTGATGACGGTGTAACAGGAATTTCATACAGTGATGGGTGCTTCTAATGGTAAGTTTGTGATGGATCCTACACCTGCTCCCAATCTTCACCACAAGTGAGGCACACTCCCCTTTGGGGTACAAACTCACCAGAGGGCCAATATATATATAAGCCTTAAGCGGTATCTTTCACTGGGACATCCGTCAACAATGCTGGGGTCAGCGTGGGTTAGTACTCCATATACATATAAAGACAAGAAGGCACCAAAATAGTGTAATCCTGTTTTTAATAGTAAAAAAAAGTACCCCTTTGACACAATTGATAAAACCCCCGCTCCAAATGCACATACCGTCAGTATACAGGTGATGAGCATAAAGTAAGAGTGACTTCTGAATGGTGTCTGAGGCCCCAGAGGTTTGCGTGTGGTTGTCACAACGCTAGTCTTCCTTCCTGGTCTGTGTGAACCACCAGTGAAGCGCACTCGTCACTTCCGGTTTCCGGATCGCCGTAATAGTCCCGCCCTGAGCGGTTTCGTCATCCAATCGAGTTCAACAGAGGGCGTGGCTATTCTGCGTGGACGTGCAAGTTATAAACACTCTCCTGTCAGCTGATTGGACACAAGAGGCACATGAATCGCTCCCATTGGTCCATCCCTAAGCAAGATAAACTGCTATAGCACAAGACTGGAGATAGAATTAAATAAGCATGTCACGATCGTGTAGCTGCACATATTAGCTGAGGGTCAGGGAGAGCATAATAAAACGCTCTCAGAGCTGCAGCGTGAATTGCGACGGGTCCGCATAGAACTGCAGTTCAGAGTAATCCGTAGTGCGGTGTTCCCCTTTACGGGTAATTTGCATCAAACACTCTTTGGTCTGGTAAAAGTGCATATGAAAAAAAAACATCCCTGGGCACATGTTCAGGTATGAACAAGGGCTTTGGGAGGTGGTGGATTCTGTCAATGGACAGCTCTATGGGAGGGAGGTCAGGCATTAACGATAAGAGCATTGCAGTGGCATACGAGCGCAACTCAGATGGCTGAATTGATTCTGGAATGCCTCTCTTTACATTATTTCTTCTGGACCTGTCCTCTAAATCTGCCAGCTTTGCTTTAATCCACATATGCTCCCTTTCCACTGTGTCATGGGCATCAACCAGGTCATTAATTGTTGAGGCATATATTCCCCCATCTTAGATTCAATATGATTTACTCTGTCCCCTACTGCAGTAAGTTCAGAGCTAAATTTCCTCATACATGTCATCATGTCAGTATGAATAGTACTTCTCAGGGAGATGAGCATGTCTTTCAAAGTTGTGTCCAGGACTGGCTGGTTCTGTGTGGGGAAGGACACTATGGAATCAGGGAGCTCCCTGGTGTCCTCCTGTGAATCTGCATTTGACCTCACCTCACACTGCTGCATGTCCTGCTCATCCATCCTGAAGCGAGCCTTTGCTGGACTTCTAATAAGAGGTGAAGGAGCCTGCTGTGTCCCCTGTGTGCATCGGGCATTTCCATACGCCTGATCATCATGGCTGTGGCCGTCTCTGTGCGCCGACCGCGGGGTGAATGAGGAGCCGGCGCAATCTTTCCCAAGAGGTTGCGGAGGCATGGTGAAATATGCCGTCAGCTTTTTTGGGCGATGCTCCGCTTGGCGTCGCCTGGTCATGGTGCCCAGATGTGGGGGAGGTAATCCGCCGTGTGTGGGCTTCTTTTCGGTGCCCTGTGCTGCTATTAGCCGCTGATTCTCCTCCTGGATGCCGGAGCTCCGGAGTTACGCCACCATCACGGTGAAGGTCAAGCAAAGCCCCCCAATTATATCTGTTTTTTACATATTCCACTGTATATGTTGTTCGCCCCTCTTTTTTAGCTTGACATCTCCTTGTTGCTTTTCCACCTCTATTGCGGATCCAATCTTTGGTTGGCTGTTTCCGTGCTTTCTTTGGTTTTGGGTGCTGGCACCTTGAGGCCCTTTGCCCAGGAGTGACCACGGCCGTCGCTTCTTCTTTTGCACGCCCCAGCCGCACCTTCCGACCTACTGCCGCTTGGCCTTCTGGTCTCTGAAGTTCTGTGTTGTGTCGGGAGGATCTCGGCGCCTGCACATTGGCACCCTCATGTCCACACCCGGCTGGTGACGTCATTGACACTCTTGTATCTTTCAACGCTCGCTGATATTTTCATTAATGTCCTTACTCTTCTCCTCTATGCTCCCGTGTTTAACCCTTTAGTACTGATATATATATATATATAAAATTATTTTCCCTTATGCCTACACATTTTTATTTATCTATCGTCCCCAATCCTTATTAATATAATCATTTAACCGTTATTAACTATTCACTCATTATATATGTTATATTTACTATGCGCCTGTAATGATCACTACTGTTTACGATATTCCCATTCCATTGCCTACGTCAGCTTATCCGACAGTCCGACAAGCCAGCAGACACGATCCATAATAATTCCATCAGAGACGAGACATTCTGTGTTCTGAGTCAAATGTATGAACACGTTTAATGGTATCTTGGCTTTCTTATATACAGTACAAGCATATTTCAGTTAATCACAGGGACAAAGAACTCTCCACCCACACATCACACAATGGGGCTTCAATCACATTCTTTTAGACAATGACATTCAGTTGAGCTAATCATTAGTCATCCCCCAGATGTCCCGTCTCTGCAATTAGAGGAGGTAATTACTACAGCTTGACAAGTCACATTCCTTTACAAAACATAATTGACATGCTTATTCCCTACCCCTGAAAGGAGACATCTGACCCTTCAGACTTTGTTATCATCACACAATGGACAATGGAATGTCTAGGAGCAGCCCCAATTAACACCTCAAAAGCATGTGTCCTCACATTGAATGAAAACACTCCACTGACCTGGTGGGGTCAGAATAACCACTTGTAATATCTCAAGATATCCTGCAATATGAATTATCAGTTATCAGTCACATCTCATGTAATTAACCACTTGCCGTCGCCGCACCGTCATAATACGTCCACAAGGTGGCTCTCCTAGGCGAGATCACGTATTATGACGTCCTACCCTTTAGCCGCCACTAGGGGCGCACGCGCGCCGCCGGAGGCGCGCGCACGCGCCCCCCGCTCGCCCCCGACTCCCGTGCGTGTGCCCGGCGGGCGCGATCGCCGCCGGGCACACGCGATCGCTCGGTACAGAGCGGGGAACGGGAGCTGTGTGTGTAAACACACAGCTCTCGTTCCTGTCAGCAGGGGAAATGCTTTTCTTCGGTTCATACACTGTATGAACCGAGGATCAGTGATTTCCCCTAGTGAGGCCACCCCCCCCCCCACAGTAAGAACACACCCAGGCATACTTAACCCCTTCCCCGCCCCCTAGTGTTAACCCCTTCACTGCCAGTGGCATTTTTATAGTAATCTAATGCATTTTTATAGCACTGATCGCTATAAAAATGCCAATGGTCCCAAAAATGTGTCAAAAATGTCCGAAGTGTCCGCCATAATGTCGCAATACCAAAAAAAAAATCGCTGATCGCCGCCATTACTAGTAAAAAAAATATTAATAAAAATGCCATAAAAATACCCCCTATTTTGTAAACGCTATAACTTTTGCGCAAACCAATCAATAAACGCTTATTGCGATTTTTTTTACGAAAAATATGTAGAAGAATACGTATCGGCCTAAACTGAGGAAAAAAAATGTTTTTTTTATATATTTTTGGGGGATATTTATTACAGCAAAAAGTAAAAAATATTCATTTTTTTCAAAATTGTCGTTCTATTTTTGTTTATAGCGCAAAAAATAAAAACCGCAGAGGTGATCAAATACCACCAAAAGAAAGCTCTATTTGTGGGAAAAAAAGGACGCCAATTTTGTTTGGGAGCCACGTCGCACGACCGCGCAATTGTCTGTTAAAGCGACGCAGTCCCGAATCGCAAAAAGTACTCTGGTCTTTGGGCAGCAATATGGTCCGGGGGGTAAGTGGTTAAGTGGTCTTGCATAGCAAGATCACTTATTGTTATCTCACATATATATTATTCTTATTATTATAGCCAAAATTTGCCACCCTAACTCCTCCCAGTTTGTACACTACATAGACGAGTAATATATCGAATTGTGCGGATTGTTCCTGCTCGGTGGGCTATTACTTTGTGGAACGTTTCGCCGAATCGTTTGCGAAATATCGTCATTTTTGCGGTAAAATTTTCCCATAGGGATGAATGGGGAGAGCTAGAGTGTGAAATGTCAGAAACTGAAAAATCAGCACATGATTTGTAAACTGTGACCACTCCCTCATTTTCAAGCCGACCTACACAAATCTTATATCAAAACGTTCAGCTATCCCTGCTGCCACCACACGTGTTCACGGCTAAGCAATTGATCAAACCGTTTTCACAATATGATAATTTGTTTGCAACCTATGCCATCCATTATTTCAATGGAAGTCAATGGAGGTCAAGGTTTAGAAAACTAAAATCTGCTGGGGAATTTGTAAACTGTGACTGTGCCTTCAATTTTATTATTTCAGAGACATACTATACATCAAAATGTAGGCCTGGGTCTTGTGATTCGTAAAATATTAAGATATTCGCTGTACGATTTTTAGTTTTTAAAATACAACCATTTGAAGGACAAGTATTCCAAAAATAAAGCAAGAATCTGAGTCTCTGCTTAGAGTGTGTTTGCTTATGTTTACATTGGTTTTCTAGGAGACGCTGAGGTAATTAAAACTCCTCACAGCTCTAAGGGGATTCTATAGCTCCTCCCACACAGTTGTGAGGTGTTTTCTGTGAGGTGAGTTCTGTGAGGTGTTTTCTGTGAGTTCTGTGAGGTGAGACCTAGAGAGAAAACATTCAATCCAGAGAAATAACATTTGACTTAGAGAAATAACATTCGACCTAGAGAGAAAACATTCGACCTAGGGAGAAAACATTTGACCTGCAGGGATAACATTCGACCTAGAGAAAAAACATTCGACCTGCAGAGATAACATTTGACCTAGAGTGAAAACATTCGACCCAGAGAATAAACATCCGACCAGCAGAGAAATTTGACCTAGAGAAATAACATTCAATCTAGAGAAATAACATTCGACTTCGAGATAACATTCGACCTAGAGAGAAAAAATTTGATCTAGAGAGAAATCCTTTGACCTAGAGAGATAACATTCGACCTTGAGAGAAAACATCCGACATGCAGAGATAACATTCAAGCTAGAAAAATAACATTCGACCTAGAGAAATAACATTCAACCTAAAGAGAAAACATTCGACCTAGAGAAATAACATTCGACCTAAAGAGAAAACATTCAACCTGCAGAGATAACATTCGAATTAGAGATAACATTCAACCTAGAGAGAAAATATTTGATCTAGAGAGAAAACATTCGACATGCAGAGATAACATTCGACTTAGAATAATAACATTCGAACTAAAGAGAAAACATTTCACCCAGTAAGAAAACATTCGACCTAGAGAGAAAACATTCAATCCAGAGAAATAACATTTGACTTAGAGAAATAACATTCGACCTAAAGAGAAAACATTCGACCTAGAGAGAAAACATTTGACCCAGTAAGAAAAGGTTTGACCTACAGAGAAAACATTCAACCTGCAAAGAAAACATTTAAACTAGAGAAATAACATTTGACTTACAGAAATAACATTCGACCTAAAGAGAAAACATTCGACCTAGAGAGAAAACATTCGACCTAGAGAGAAAATATTCGACCCAGTAAAAAAACAGTTGTGAGGTGTTTTCTGTGAGGTAAATACCTTCATTTGAAGGACAAGTATTCAAAAAACATTCCTCAATTTCTGCTGTGTTTACAGAGAGCCTGCAAACCAAACAATTGGTTTCCTAAGAGACGCTGAGGAGTTTAATAACACCTCACAAACAGCTGTGGGGTGAGTTGGCTCCTCCCACACAAGGCTGAGGGAAACTTTCCTCTGCTAACCCGGCAAGGGTCTCAAACTGGTGGCATACACACATCTGTGAGGGCTTTCTATAGCTCCTCCCACACACTGTGAGGTGATATGGCTCAGTTTTTTTTGGCTCTGCATGCTCTGCATATAGCAACCATACATAGCAACCAGTCCATAGCAACCAGTCCCTAGCAACCAGTCCATAGCAACCAGTCCATAGCAACCACTCCATAGCAACCAGTCCATAGCAACCATTCCATAGCAACCACTCCATAGCAACCACTCCATAGCAACCAGTCCATAGCAACCAGTCCATAGCAACCAGTCCATAGCAACCAGTCCATAGCAACCAGTCCCTAGCAACCACTCCATAGCAACCACTCCATAGCAACCACTCCATAGCAACCACTTCATAGCAACCGTCTATAGAAACCAGTCCATAGCAACCAGTCCAGAGCAACCGTCCATAGCAACCAGTCCAGAGCAACCGTCCATACCAACCACTCCATAGCAACCAGTCCATACCAACCAGTCCATGGCAACCACTCCATAGCATCCAGTCCAAAGCAACCAGTCCATAGCAACCCGTCCATAGCCATCAGTCCATAGCAACCCTCCATAGCAACCGTCCATAGCAACCAGTCCATAGCAACCGTCCATAGCAATCCATCCATAGCAACCGTCCATAGCAACCATTCCATAGCATCCAGTCCATAGCATCCAGTCCATAGCATCCAGTCCAAAGCAACCAGTCCATAGCAACCATCCATAGCAACCAGTCCATAGCAACCCTCCATAGCAACCAGTCCATATCAACCATCCATAGCAGCCAGTCCATAGCAACCCGTCCATAGCAACCACTCCATAGCAACCAGTCCATAACCAGTCCATAGCAACCGCCGCACAATTTCCCCAGAAATTGTATCTTTTCTAGTTTATAATTAATATTGCTCAGTCACCCTATGCCCAAAAGGGGCACAGGATGACCCTAGACCCAAGAGTTATTAGGGACGCTGGCACAGGAGTACCCCTCATCATTCAAAAGTCTCTGGGTGTCATGGGTCATTCCGTTACATCTCTCCCTTTTCGGTGGGAGACTGACACAGGAGGGAACCCCAAACGGGTTGACTCCGAAGTTGGTCAGTAGTTCCAGTCCTCCAATGCTGGTATCCATACAGTACCCCAAATAAATTGCTCCATACAGAGAATTACTCACCCAGCCAACCTCTGCCTCTCTCACAGAATATGCCTGCCGCTGGGAAGAGGCCTGGACTGGCCCTTCTCCCTGGAGTCCTTTCAGCCGCTGGAGAGAAGACCGTGTGACTGGGCTCAGTCCATCATGCTGTTGGGGATCTGGGCCAACTGCCCCCCATCCCTGGGGTATACCAGTGGAGACTGAAGTCCCATCCACTGGTGGTAGATGAAAATCCCCCGGTGCTTGCAAAGCAAAGCCGACATCCTCATGTCTCAGTGCCGCACCATTTTCTGGGGTTGTGTCAGTGAAGACTGAAGTCCCATCCACTACCACAGGAACTCCCTCTCCTGCTAGTTGAGAGCAGAGGCTCGTGGCACTCTGCTTTATAGCAAGCTCTTCTGCTGGGTTGCTGTGAGGGGAGACCACAGTCCCATCCCCCGATATCAGCTCAAGCTGTAGTTGTGTGCAGCGGTCAGTAGCATCCTGCCCGGCTGCCAGTGATTCAGCTGGGAGTAAAAGCTTTTCCACCTCAGCTTGTTGCAGGAGAGAGGGGCCAACTGCCCCGGCTCCCTGGAACTCCACACCCTCCGCTTCAGCTTTGGGAATGTCAATCTCCATATTTTCCTTTGCCGATTAATCGGCTAGGATTTCAGAGCTGTCATCTGAAATTTCCTCATAGTCCCAGGCAACGGTAGCCCCACCCTGCTGCTGAGCAGAGTCTAGCAGCTGTCTGTAGGCGATCTAAAGCTCCCATTCCTGAATGGCCAGAAACCCCAAATCTTCCTGCAACCAGTGGCCTTCCGAGACATTCAATTGTTCTCTGTGCTCCATTATGTCCTCCAAGCACCACTCCCTATCATCCCCAAAGTCAGGATCACTGAACATCCTCCAATACAATAGTCCCAGGCCATCATAGTCAAAGCCTTCCGTGGGGCTGTCATCCGCTGACCACGGGTACTCTTGGGCTACATACCACCGGAGGGCTCTGTAGCTCTCGTCCAACCTTCCCATCCAACCTTACATGGATGGAGGGGAGAACCTTCCCCTGGTGTTGCTGCTCAAGAGCTAGCGCTTCCTTCCAGAGTTGGCAACGAATCACATCTGACCATCCCAGCAGGGCCTCCTCTGATACTGGTCCTTTGTGCTGTATCCGCATCTCTTGTAACCTCCTTCTGAATTCCTCTTCCATGGAGACTGGTATCTGTACCTCTCCTCTCTCTTCAGTTGGTGCTGCTGTGACTTCTGCTGCTGCAGCACCTCTTTGATGTAGCCAAGTGGCATCCACAGCCGCTATAACCAGGTCTATGATCTCCGGTGGAGGATTAGGATTATACTGTGCCAGTCCACGTTTAACAGCCCGATCAAAACTTTCTTCCTCGGGTTTCCTGTCTGTTACGCCGGGCCTTTCAGCTCTATCCATTTTGACAAGTTCTGCAATAATGTTCCTTTTCTTACGGTTGCTGGCCGGTCTGCCCCGGCTCTCCAGTAAGTCCATGAGGGAAGAGCGCTTCAGCCGTTCATACTATGTCTCCATTGTCCTGTGTCCTTCTTCTGGCGATGGAACCATCCCACTGCTGCCACCACTGTAACGGTCAGCACCGTTTAAGATACTCCCATTCCATCGCCCACGTCAGCTTATCCGACAGTCCGACAAGCCAGCAGACACGATCCATGATAATTCCCTCAGAGAGACGAGACACACACTCTGTGTTCTGAGTCAAATGTATGAACACTTTTAATGGTATCTTAGCTTTCTTATATACAGTACAAGCATATTTCAGTTAATCATAGGGACAAAGAACTCTCCACCCACACATCACACAATGGGGCTTCAATCACATTCTTTTAGACAATGACATTCAGTTGAGCTAATCATTAGTCATCCCCCAGATGTCCCGTCTCCGCAATTAGAGGTGGTAATTACTACAGCTTGACAAGTCGCATTCCTTTACTAAACATAATTGACATGCTAATTCCCTACCCCTGAAAGGAGACATCTGACCCTTCAGACTTAGTTAACGTCACACAATGGAAAATGGAATGTCTAGGAGCAGCCCCAATTAACACCTCAAAAGCATGTGTCCTCACATTGAATGAAAACACTCCACTGACCTGGACCAGAATAACCACTTGTAATATCTCAAGATATCCTGCAATATGAATTATCAGTTATCAGTCACATCTCATGTAATTTATAATTAATATTTCTCAGTCACCCTATGCCCAAAAGGGGCACAGGATGACCCTAGACCCAAGAGTTATTAGTGACGCTGGCACAGGAGTACCTTTCATCCTTCAAAAGTCTCTGGGTGTCATGGGTCATTCTGTTACAGCGCCTTTTATATATACACTATGTATCCACTGTTTATCAGCGCACTCTATTACATGTGCATTATATATGTTATATATTTATATTATCTACTACTTAATTATTTATCTATATATTCTCCTATATACAGTACAGACCAAAAGTTTGGACACACCTTCTCATTCAAAGAGTTTTCTTTATTTTCATGACTATGAAAATTGTAGATTCACACTGAAGGCATCAAAACTATGAATTAACACATGTGGAAATTATACATAACAAAAAAGTGTGAAACAACTGAAAATATATTTAATATTCTAGGTTCTTCAAAGTAGCCACTTTTTGCTTTGATTACTGCTTTGCACACTCTTGGCATTCTCTTGATGAGCTTCAAGAGGTAGTCACCTGGCGTAGAACCCCATCACTCTCCTTCTTGGTCAAATGGCCCTTACACAGCCTGGAGGTGTGTTTGGGGTCATTGTCCTGTTGAAAAATAAATGATGGTCCAACTAAACGCAAACCGGATGGAATAGCATGCCGCTGCAAGATGCTGTGGTAGCCATGCTGGTTCAGTATGCCTTCAATTTTGAATAAACCCCCAACAGTTTTTTTTTCATACATACTGTTTTAAATTAGTACATTATATTCTACATGAATAATCTTTCATTATGAATTAAGTTCCATTTCTATTTGATTTATTTGCCCTATGTCTCTTTTCTTTTTACTTTTTCCCTTTGTGTATTCTCATTAATCAATTTATTCTTTCATTATTTAATTTTTTTTTCTGCTGTTTATTATTATTATTCTACATATTTTCCAATTCATTTTCATTGTATTTAATTTTTTCTTGTGTTTTCCATGTTTTGCCTCTAGAGCAAACTTCTGAATACGTTTTTTTTGGACACATTTGGCGTGCTGAATTGATCCTTCATAAAGTTTCCCCCTTTTTTTGGATATATTTGATACTCCTATCCACAGCCCCCCCCCCCCCCTTGCGTTATTTAAGTAAGTACACTGACTGAGATCTATGTAGTTCTTGCATATGTGTATACAATTCTTGGTGCAACTCTCATTTGTATGGTTGCTTCTTTCTGCCTATTATATTATATCTTCTTAGACTCTTTCAGTGGTTTTGATTACATTTTTACTTATCATTTTAATTTTTTTGGCCAGGTCTTTAGAGCGCTCACTGTGGTTGCATAGTTGCTTGGGCTTTGATTGGGCCCCGACGCCTGGGTGGTATTCCCCCCTCTCCGAGCCCTTGTGGCTTTCTTCCTCTGCATAAGGGGTACTGGGGCCTTTTGGTGGTAAGCTTTTCCCCTTTTCCATTGGTGGACCTGTCCCATTTTCCATTGGTGGACCTGTCAACAAGCAGATCTCCAAAACAAATGTGATATCTGTACTGTATTATAATTCTTTCTTTCTTATTTATATACTGTAGTTGCTTTATTATGTATGGTTGAGACATACTTCCCCTGATGAAGCCCAAAGGCGAAACATGTCGGGATAGCGTATGATTACGCAACCCACTATAAAAAAATAATGCAGCCACCATCTGTAACCACTTCATTGTGAATGACCGATATTGTCATATCAATTAAAATAAATAGTTTTATATTTTTTGCTTTTGATTTGTACTTGAGTCTTCCATTGTCATGGTACCAATTTATCCAAGCACCGCTATAGTACCATTTCCCTTTTGCGATTTCTCTAATTAAATATCAGGATGAGGTGCGTCTTTTTTGGTGTCTACCCTTAGCGAGACCAACAACTTTAGATCTTATAGATTACTATTTCTGATGTATTCAGGTTTTCCTCTGAGTTTGACGTTATTGAATATGGACCTGTCCTCTAGGTCCACTAATTTGGATTTTATTCAGTCAAAATCGTCTTGCCTATCATTGTGGGCATCTACCAGCTCCTCAATGATACCAGCATGTCCTTTAGAGTGGTGTCCAGGATTGGCTGGTCTTTTGTTGGGAAGGCCAGGATGGAGTCATGCAATTTATTTGCATCATCTATCGACAGGATGGATACATGTAGATCTGGTGGGGTGTCAGGTATGTGGAACATCCTGGGCTTAGATTTAGCAGGGCTTGTGGAGGTGGATGAGGCCCTGGAGTTGCTGTGGTGTTTATGCGAGTGCTCAGGATGTGATTCCTTGTTACCTGGGCCTGTCTCCTGTCTTTCCTTCATGTGGCCGCGTGAAGAAGCTGATGAGCTGTCGGGACGAAAAAGAGAAGAATTCTGGCATCCGACCTGGTTTCCCCTGCTCTTTTCGTCGCTTGCACATGTTCACCCAATAGTTTCCGCAGCTCTGTTTCCCAAAATCACTGCTCCTCTGTGCTCTGGGATGCTTTATTTTGGACCGGCAGTCGTCTCCTCTGCAGAGCTCACAGTCTAAGTGGCCATACTCATTGTGTGCTGGCCACGCCCCCCGCAAACCCACCACTGGGTTTTTTTTTTTTTTTTTTAAAACATGTTTTGATTATAAATTTTTGCAAATAATTTTTCTTCATAAATATAGGCCAAAATTTATTTTGCTATATTTATTTGTGCTGCCAGGTGACAAATGAAGACCCTAGAGTTGCTGTAAACACCCCAATGTGTTCCCAAACCTCAATACACTATTAAAAAAAAAAAAAAAATCGCTGCTCAATAAAGCTAAATATAAATGAAGCAATAAACACCCTGTAGGGGTGCCAACCCCCTGGTATGAATTAGGAATGAGCAAAAACTAACCACAAATGATCAATAATGAAAACAATAGAATGAATAGCAAAAGTGTATGTGACTACAAATAATATGATGTACATCAGGGGTGTCCAAACTTTTTTCAAAGAGGGCCAGATTTGATGCAGTGAACATGTGTGAGGGCCGACTATTTTGCCTGACATTCTTTGAACCATTAAAATTCTGTCTAAGTGTGTTCGTCTGAGGAATAATACACGGCCCAACATAAATTCTCTTGCCTTTGTGGCTGTGTGTGGTAAAGAGATGAGCTTGGGGTTTTATTTGGATATACTGTATATATTTTATTTGTGGCCCCAACGAATCCCAGAGCGCTGCTTAGGACTAAGGATGAGCTTGGGCGTGTTATTTGGATATACCGTATTTATTGGCGTATAACACGCACAGGCTTACCATTGCCATGAATGCAGCCTTACCATTGCCATGAATGCAGCCTTACCATTGCCATGAATGCAGCCTTACCATTGCAACCTCACCATTGCAACCAATGCAGCCTCACATGTGCCATAAATTCAGCCTCACATGTGCTATAAATGCAGCCTCACATGTGCCATAAATGCAGCCTTACCATTGCCCTCAGTGCAGCCTGCACAATGCCCATCTGCAGCCTCGGAGGGCAGAGGGAGGGGGCGGGACGAGTGACGACAGATTACAAACAGGAGAATGTCTTGTTTACCCTGTGGCCTCTTTAATACAAAGTCCTGCCTCCTATGATAGAACAGTCGTCCAATGGCATCCCAGGAGACGGGACTTCCAATAGAGATGCTGCTGAGTAACCAGGAGATTCTCTTCATGTAATCTGACGGCGCTCGTCCTGCCCCCTCCCTGTCCCCTCCAAGGCAGCTCCAATAAATACAGTATATATCTTTTGTGGCCCTGGGGACCACAAACAATATATATATATCCAAATCCCCAGGGGGGGCCATATTAAATCAACAGGAGTGCCGCATTTGGCCCCCGGGCCTGACTTTGGACATGCCTGATGTACATAATCAAAAAGCTAAGGTAAATGGGCCAGCTACAGTGCCTTAAAAATACATTTATACCCCTTGAAATTTTTCTCATTTTGTCTTGTTACAATTAAAAATGTAAATGTATTTTATGTGATAGACCAACAAAAAGTGGCACATAATTCTGTAGTGGAAGGAAACTGATAAATGGTTTTTAAAATGTTGTACAAATATCTGAAAAGTGTGGCGTACATTTGTATTCAGCCCCCCAGAGCCAATATTTTGTAGAACCACCTTTTGCTGCAATTACAGCTGCAAGTCTTTTTGGGTATGTCTCTAACCGGTTTGTACATCTGGAGAGTGAAATATGTGCCCATTCTTCTTTGCAAAATAGCACAAGCTCTGTCAGATTGGATAGAGAGTGTCTGTGAACAGCAATTTTCAAGTCTCGCCACAGATTCTCAATTTGATTTTGGTCCGGACATTGACTTCTAACACATGCATATGCTTTGATCGAAACCATTCCATTGTAGCTCTGGCTGTATGTCTGGCTGTATGTTTAGGGTTGTTGCCCTGCTAAAAGGTGAACTTCCGCCCCAAAATTTCCTGCTTTTAGGAATTTACTGAATATCTGTTTGTCCAAAAGTGAGTCTTCATATCCAGCACCCGTGTTTCTTCACACACAGAATATGATCCTCCACCAGCCATCATGCGCACTCGCTTCGTCAAAAAAGACCCCTAAAGGTCAGATGGCACTTTATATATACAGCTTCTATACTGGTATCCACAGCTGCCTCACAAGTGATTGGATCCAAAAGATATATATAGTGAACTTTTAATGGTTTTTATTAAGTTTTAATTAACGACTGCACTACAAAAGTGTTTATTTAGTCTCTTTGAGGTGTGTGTGTGTGTGTGTATGTATGTATGTATGTATGTATGTATGTATGTGTGTGTATATATATATATATATATATATATATATATATATATATAAATTAGGGCTGTGCAAATTAACTTTTAATTCATCGATTAATCTTTAATTTTTTTGATCAATCAAAATCTTTTTGATCGATTAAAATTCTTTTGATTGGTACTCACCTCTCCGCCGGCTTCTGAGCCTTCAGGGAGTTCCGTCGGAGATCTGGTGACGTCACGGACACCGGCGGGGCTTGCCGTGTCCATCTGAAGGGCTCCTTTGCTGTGCCTTCATATCTGCATGCCGGCGGGACCTTTCTATCTGCCACACGCAAGGGCTGTTACACTTCCCTCTATCACTTCCCTCTATCAACCTGGGATTCTACAACCATCCACTGGGAGTTGTGATAGTTCCCTTCATGGGACATCTACATACAGACGGACTGATGTTAACCTCTCCTCATCTGGATTCAGCAGTGGTATCGTTGTACACATTTTTATACCAGTATCATACTTGGCTACATGTTTTTATTACTGCTTTTGGTACCGTTTGGTATTACTCGCACCATTTTTACAGTTTATGTAGCTATATCGATTTTATCTCCAGTGCAATATTTATTTTGTTACCTACTTGAAGACTATAAAAGTTTTAATGCTATTCCCATCGAGCGTTGCCTTTGTGTGTTTTTTGTATCCTGCTATCCATTTTTCCAGCAGTTGGTAGCTGCACTGGGAATCGACCTGCAAGGAGATCAGCTAAAAGTAATTAGATCTGTATGTGCGTTATAATTAATCGAAATTAGTCGATTAATCGATTAAAAAAAAAAACGATTAATCAAACAGAAAATTTTTAAACAGTAACAGCCCTAATATATATATGTAGCGCTCACCCCCGAAGGAGCCGCTGGATAGATTTGGGATGGCCTGTTACCTCTGACTTTTCCGTCTAGGGTAGCTGATGAGAGCAGCAATGATGGAATGCCCAAACATCAGGTGTCTTTTCTTGTGCTTTTATTTTACCCAACGCAGTAAACAATAAACTTGAGGTAGACAGGAAAGATGTATGAGGAGAATAGCAGATTCAGGCCCAACAGTATGGAAGCAATCCTGCTTCCAACGACACATTACTTTCGTCGCCACTCCAGCCAGAGTGGGTACAGTGCACCCGGACAGGCCTCTCTCTCACAGACCTGGCAGCCAGGGTATCACTCGGAACTTTGCGAGTCTCTACCACAGACCCTTCCCTAGAACATGGATCATGGAGGAAAATCCTCCTCAGTAGTATTGGTGCCTGGATCTCCCTCAGGTAGTTCTTTACTGGGTCACCGACTGACAGGTGGCTAACATCCAACCTTTCGGTGTCCGGTTACCTTGATCCCAGATGGATTGTCGAGGCCCTGTTGGATTGCCTGCCTCTCTTGGCTCTCCTCAGGCTGACTCCTCACCGAACAGCTATCTCGCTTGGGATCTTTTCCTCAGAACTTGGGGACCCAGTCGATCACTGGGGCCCCACCACAACTTCAATTGCTCCGGGCCAACATGGTCCCGGAACCAGCATCACTGCTTGGCACGCGCACCCCGGTCTGGTAGGCCATATCGCTGGGGGCCGTGATGTGTGGTCACCCTGAAGGTGGGTGCCACACCAGGAATAAGAACCCCACCCAATCGCGTCTGCTCCAGAAGTACCCTCTCCCAGCATGCCCTGCGAGGGAAACTCCCTCCTGATTGGCTGCTGGCAAGAGGCACCCCAGCCTGGACTCCACTGGCGCCACCTGTCGCTCCGGGGTGGTATAACACCCCAGCAACAACAGAATGAGCCCACAGCACAGCCCAGCTGAAGCAGAGACCCAATTTAAACGAATCAACTGGATGAGAGATATCTAACTCTCTCATCCCCCTTAAAATTAGAATAGCACCTGTACCTGAAAGTACACAGGCGCTACACATATATATACACACACACACACCTCAAAGAGACAAAATAAACACTTCCGTAGTGCAGTCATTTATATAAAACTTCATAAAAACCATTAAAAGGCCACTTACAATATCACTGGGTGTCAATAGACTCAATGCAGCATCAAAGGTGTACCAAACTTCTAGTTTGGACAGGATGTGACATCACTGAAGTCAGGTGATGCAACACGTCGGAACAGAGGTGGGTGTATTGTGAACATCAATTGTATATTTTTAAATATAACTTGGTGTCCTTCGAACAATATTAACCACGTGTCCCCCAGCATCAGTACATTTACTGTGGCAGGGCAGCAGCCATAGGCTCAGCATCATACTGGTATGCTGCTAAGCTAACGCGCACTCCTGTTCCCCGGCGGTGCAACTGCATGACCGCTATTTCCATCGGGCTCAGTACCTGGCTGCTGGGAGTTCACATGATTACCATATAAACAAAACAGTCATGTATGGCTTTTATTCATGACTGTTTTGCTTACTATTATGATGCTGTTTTTGGCTCACAGATATCATATGGTACCTGAGCCAATCACAGCACCCTGTACCATGTGATTAACTGTAGTCAATCACAGATTACAAGCTGTCATGAATGAAAGTCAATCATGACAGCTAAAACTGTTGCTATGGTGACACTGAGCTACTTTGATGACAGGATGTAAAAAAATAAGTTTTTAAATAAGTATTAAAAGTAATTTGATACATTTTTACATTTAAAAAAAAAAAAAAATTTAAACTGTGACAATTTTTTTTTTTTACTTTAAAACCTCACCATGCCGTTAACTAAATATATTTCCAAAAAATAGTAATTTGGAGGGTATTTGTACTGTCCTGGCATTTTAGGCCCTCAAAAAATGAGATAGGCCGTCACTACATCAGGATTGATCAATGTTCAAATATACCATAGTTTGTGTAGACACTATAACTTTCACACAAATCAATTAATATGCATACATTTATTAGGATTTCGTTTTTTACCAAAGAAATGTAGCAGAACACATGTTGGCCTATTATGAAGAAATTTGTGTTTTTGTTTTTTTTTGTTTAAAAAAAAAAAACACAGTGGTGATTAAACTGATTGTAAAGGATCACATTGTAAAACAGCCTATTATGTTTAAAATAGAAATGAAAGGCAATATTTCTTTTTTTTGTGTACAGAAAAAAAAAAAAATACCTTTTTTTCCCTATTTTGTCAATTATTACATCTGTTCTTAGCTGCATAAAAGCTGGTGGAGGAGAAACAGCAGCATGCTGAGCTTCCAGTGAACGGCTCTGCAGCGGGGGTGTGTCAGGGCAAGTCTGATCGTTGGAGGAGAGCAGGCTGTGCTCTCCTGCTAAGTGAGGTCAGTTTTTTTTTGTACGAAAGCAAAGGGACTAGCAGGAACACCAAGGATTTCACATAAAGGAAGCAGTGCAAAGAGAACAGAATACTTTCTCATACAATTATATGGTACAGCAGGTACATATCGGGAATATAATATGTTAGGGTAACAAATGCTTTAAATATCACAAAAAAAAGCTCTATTTTGGTAAAAAATATACTAAATTGTATTTGCGTATAGTGATGCATGATCGAGCAATTGCCAGTTAAAGTAGCAGAGTGCTGAATAGCAAAAAATGCCCTGGTCTTGAAGGGGATAAAACCTTCCGGAAGTCAAGTAGTTAAATAATCATTCCAAGAATGGACTGTGACTTTAAATAATTACCCAAATCCTGCGCACCACACCACCACCATCGTGCCACTTAAGATGTGCACTCACCTTAGATGTTTTGTAAATTAAAAAAAATGACATTTATAGGTACTTATCAGTACACATGCCACTGGTGAATCCAAAATGGGGCCTTGTACAAGGATACCCATGTGACACAATCCGTCCCTCCCAGACTCTGGAGAGTGGCCCCCCTCATCCGGCGTTGTTTTCATGCCTTTGTCATAGGTGAGGACACTGAATGCGGGCCTTCTGGTTTTCAGATTCAATCAGATGATCATGTTTGTCTCTAGGTCCAGGTATCCTCACAGTAGAAGCTCCAGTGACTCTGGGATCAGTTTAACACTATTTATGCCTTTCCTCCTTTAGAACTCCTTCCTTGTTTACGCTGCAGGTTTGAGATGGAGGGTGTTTACTGTGATTCTCATAACATTGAACTGGCAAATTGCAGTGCAGTGTTCGAACCTAGAGAGACTCCTGGCAGAATATTTGTGGGCCATCCCAGATCAGCCAGATCTTCTGTCCTAGGGATCGCTTCTCTGACACTGGCTTTATAGTGGTTGTAAATCCTTCCATATACCCAGTGAAGTGACTGGCCTCAAGTGATGCACAGATATGAAACAAATCCTCAAAAGTTTTATCTGCAGTCTTCTCTCCTTTTCGGCTGTTCAAAGTCCAGAATTGTGAAAGTTTGTCTGAGCAGAGGAATGAAGCAGCAGACAAATTACACCTGGGGCTTGTTTACACTTCAAAATGTGGCATTGGACACAATTATTTAAAGCATTCTGAAAGCCAATCAAAGAAAAATACAAAAAAGATGCTTCCAAGTGCAGTACACCGGCAGTTTATGGTAACACCAGTTAAAAACACTTAGGGGAAATAGATGTAAGCTGTAGAGATGTAATACATGCAAGCTCATCAAGATATTGATCCTGGCTGGTCTCCTGCCATTTTGTCAGTGTAAGATCAGCTGGTGCTGGCAGACATCGGGTCAGTGGGACCTGCTGATTAGCTCCCACTGTGTAAAAAAAAAAAAGTGGGAGTGATCCTCTGACAGTGCGCACTAGTGTCCAAAACCCGGAAGTGCAGTGTGTGTATATATATAAATTATTCTGCACAGCACGGCTGCCCTGTAGCAGTAAATGTGCTATGGGGCGGTTGGCAAGTGGTTAAAGTGCTTCTCCTCTCCACTAGCCTAAAAAAACAGTTAATCCTAGCAGTGTGGGCACAGCCCTAGTACACGGTTAATTGTTGCTTCATTATGGATCATATTTTATTGAAATTGGTTATTTTTTATTATACATTTTCTTTTTGTTTTCTTTTTTTTTTTATATATATATAGTGCTCTAACCCTTGAGGATGAAAAAAGGATGTTGGCCCATCACATTAATGTACTCGTAAGAATGGTAAGAATCTCTGCTTTGGGTCATGTAAGCTGGGATTCTCCCACCTATAATCTTTCTACTAAAGCCTTTGACAATAAAGAGTGGCAATATCTTTGGGCGGTTTTGGCCAAGTTTTCTTCTGGGAAGGGTTTATCTGTACCTCCTCACTCCGTACACTACACGCTTGCATGCACAGCCCTCCCTCTCTTCTACCTTCCCTGTCCCTTTGATACGCAGAGTACCCCTGGATAGTCACAAGCCAGTCATGTGAGCTGTGAAACGCCCACAAAGTTGAAATCCTCCTTATGCATCAGTAGTTATTCCATTTTAATTCACCAAACTCCTAACTTTTGTGAGCTTGCCTTTTAAATTTGTACGAGTGCATACTCTTTTCTCCTTGTGTGTACCAAAGGTTGCAGTAGGATTCTGCCAGTGTGTGCTTTCAGAGATTGAAATTGCTGTTTGTTCTATCTAGTAGCTAAGGTTCAAATCTCTATATGTAATATAATAGCAAAAATACTTACCGTATTTTTCGCTCAATAAGACGCACTTTTTCCCCCCAAAAAAACAGGGGGAAATGTGTGTGCGTCTTATGGAGTGAATACTGACCAGGAGTGCCGCTGAAAGGATCGTTTCGGCGGCAGAACAATGCCCTATTCATCACTCTGCCCCAGCTAAATCCTGTTTCCACCCTGCCTTAAGCTGCTACAGGAAGAGAAACAAAAGGGTATTGTTATTTATTTAACCCCACAGGATTGGCATTGATATGTAAAGGTGTGAACAGCATACAGATGAGTGTAGGGTGCCCCCTTACATTGGTTGTCAGTGTAGAAATATTATTCTGTTAAATGTTATTAAAAACATTTTAGTACACCATTTGGTTGAGGATTTTTTTCCCCATAATTTCATTCTCTAAAATCTAGATGCATCTTATGGTCAGGTGCATCTTATGGAGCGAAAATAATGGTAGGTGTTTGTAAAGTGGCCAGCCTTAGAATATAGGTTACAGGTATTCAGCATTTTAAAGTTGTTACGGGACAAGAATACAGTTAAAATCTTCTAAAAGGGAAACCTGTTCTGGTGACTGCTGCCAACAAGAGCATTTCCTTTCACTTTGGAGAGAATTCCTCTTACAATCTGTTGTATGTCTTGGACAGGAAGTGGTAAAAAATATCTGACAGGACAAAGGGGATAAAAAAAACAAGACTTGACTAAGCCACACGCTAAAAATACGTTTTTCCTTTTAGATACTGCAGTAGTAATCCAAATGTACAATTTAACCCTTTTATGACTGCTTCATGCATATATGCGGAGAGAAGAAAGTGGGTCTTCTTTCTAGGCACAGCATATATGTGTAACTGTGTTTATGCTGGAAGTTCTTCCCAAGCACAGAGACCAAGCTGTCACCAACAGCTCCTGGTCTTGTACTAGTGATCCAGAGATGGGATCACTTTGATTAGCCAATCAAAAAGTTTGTTCAAAAATAAATATAAAATGTATCACCGCTTGATCTCGTTTAGAGAATGTTGGTGTTGGGGTCAGGGTGTTTTACGTAAGAAAAAAAAAGTTTAAGATTTGGTGTCCATGGGCTGGATTCAGAACGGAGATACGACGGCGTATCTCCGGATATGCCGTTGTATCTCTGAGTGTGCGTGGTCGTATCTATGCGCCTGATTCAGAGAATCAGTTATGCATAGATTTCCCTAAGATCCGACTGGTGTAAGTGTCTTACACCGTCGTATCTTAGGCTGCATATTCACGCTGGCCGCTAGGTGGTGCTTCCGTATAGTTACGCAAGGAATATGCTAATTAGGTATTTACGCCGATTCTGAAACGTACGTTCCGCCGGCGCATTTTTTTTACATCGTTTACGTTAGGCTTTTTTCGGCGTATAGTTACCCCTGCTATATGAGGCGTAGCTAATGTTAAGTATGGATGTCGTTCCCGCGCCGAGTTTTGAAAATTTTACGTCGTTTGCGTAAGTCGTTCGCGAATAGGGCTGGACGTCATTTACGTTCACGTCGAATCCAATACATCCTTGCGGCGTACTTTGGAGCAATGCACACTGGGATATTTCACGAATGGCGCATGCGCCGTTCAAAAAAACGTCAAAAACGCAGGGTCATCCTAAATTTAAATAATACACGCCCACAACATCCCCATTTGAATTAGGCGGGCTTACGCCGCCACAGATACGTTACGCCGCCGTAACTAAAGGCACAAGCTGTTTCTGAATACAGATCTTGCGCCCTATCTGCGATACGTTACGCCTGGCGGACAGATAGACCATTCTTTCTGAATCCAGCCCCACGTGTTTAAGTAGGAAAAAAAACAAGTAGAGAAGGGCGGGATAATGGAGTGAGAACACTCCTACTCCTCCAGAAAATTAGAGAGGGAAGGGTCCCTGGACTACTCCTGTCAATAGACGCTGAAAAAGCGTTCGGCAGGGTAGAAAGAAAAAAAACAAGTGGGATTGAGTGTACCCGATTTTCAGAAATATTATGAGGCAGTATTGCTAACACGGGTGGTAGAATGGGTGAAAATATCAAAGGAAAAAAGTTGGGTTAACATAGAACACGCGATGGCCAATACACAATTAGGAAGGGATATATGGGTACCTCCACAACACAGGTCATTGGGGGTTAATACACATACACTTAGACGGAGAGTAGTTAACGTTTGGGAAAATGTGCATAAGAAAAGTAAATGGAAATATAATTCACCACTGATAGCACTGAAGGAAAATACCGTATTTATCGCGGTATAACGCGCTCCTGCGTATACCGCGCACCCCTAAAGTTGCCCCCAAAATTCCTGTAAAAAAAATGTTGATTGTATTACTTACAGTTTTGGTGTCTTTCCATCGTCCGGTCCGGCATCCGTCTGTGGCCTCGATGGTGTCCTCCTGGCTTCTCCAGCACCTCGATGGTGTCCTCCCTGCTTCCCGCGCTCAGTTCGAACGCCTCCGCCGACATATACCGAGTACAGTACACTCGGGTACATTCGGCAAGGCTCGGCGTCGCTCACGCTCTGTGACGTTTATGCGTGAGCACGAGCGAAGCCGAGCCTAGCCGAATGTACCCGAGTGTACTGCACTCGGTATATGTTGGCGCAGGATTTCAAACTGAGCGCGGGAAGCGGCTATCGGCGTATATCGCGCACCCACGATTTTCCCCTTATTTTAAGGGGAAAATAGTGTGCTATATATGCCGATAAATACGGTAACTATTTCACACCTGGGACACATTTAATGGGAGGGAATTTGATAAAAAAAAGAAATGCAGAACTATGAGATATAATGCAATGGGGAAAAATATGCAAGTATTAAAAAAAAAATTAAAAATTTGATGGATATAAATGAATGGCGGTACTTCCAGCTTAGGCATTTCCTAGAGGTACTTCCCCACCAATTAAGAGGAGAGAATTTAACATAATTTGAGCACCTATGTAAAATGGAAAAAACTTCAGGGAATATAACCTGAATATATAAAATTCTGAGGGAAGTGGAGGAGGTGGAAGTGCCAACATTCATAAAAAACTGGGAGAAGTAACTGGGGAAACGTGGAGGGAACCAAGAAGTGTGATAAATCTTGAAACTTGTGCATGGATCAACAGTAAACAACAAGATGATGGAAATATAAATGCATATCTAGGTGGTATAAAACCCCTGACATACTAGGGAAGTATCAACTGGGGCAGACAATGGAGTGTTGATGGAGTTGTGGTCAGGTTGGAACTATGGTCCACATATGGTGGGGATGCCCCAATATAGTGATCTATTGGAAGGAAGTTCTAAGCTATATCATAGAGATTACCAAGATAGCCCTACCTAAGGAACCTTGGACATGTTTATTTCATGGAGTAGACATCCCGATAAAGGAATACAAAAACTCAATGATAATACACATGATCAATGCCGCAAAAAGTTTGATTCCGAAAAATTGGAAAGAAGTAGAGAGTCCAAAGATAGGCGAATGGTTTGATAAAAATAGAAGAGATATGCAATACCTAAGACATTGCTATGAAGATACAAGAGAGGGGTTCTTAGAGAGGTGGGAAGCGTGGAAAAAATGTAAGTTAACAAATAAATATGGTGAAATCTAGAGTGCAAAGTGAGGTTGAAGGGGGTGGGAATAATAGAATAGGGAGAGGGGGGTGAGAGTAGGGGGGGGTTGGGAAGTAGAAATAGCTAGGGGTTAAACTGGATCACTAAAGGAATTTTGTTTTCTTATGAAAAATCTCATGGCAGCTTTTCACTGTGGTCCAAGCTGTGTGTCTAAAACTCCTCAGAACCAATCAGATTCATTTTAAAAAACAAAACACTGCCCTGGATTTGTTTGTTTTTGTTCTGTGGGTCTCTTTACTTCACATAAACATGAAACCAGTTTAAAAAGTAAGTGAAACTAGAGGCACATTATATGATTGAATTTAATCTATTTTTAATCATTTTTAAAGGGTCTCTATACCCTGTAAACAGTCATTTCAGCAAAAAAAATTCCTTTAGTGACCCTTTAACTATGGTAAAGTACTTTTTTCTTACTTGGGGGAGTAATGTCTGTTTGTGTCTACTATTCTGATGTACATGATGTGCAATATAAAACCCAATAAAAATTTAAAGAAAGGTAGGAAAAAAACAAAGGCAAAATGTGTTTTATTGTAGTAGTGGGTCATAGTCACGAAAGGGTTGCAGATTCATTATACTTCCCTTTAAATCACCAAGTTGTACTAGACCTAACACTTGTCTTTTTCTCATCCTTTACAGGTCTCTTTTGGGCGTGACTTTGAGCAACAACTTAGTTTTTATGTAGAAGCCAGAGCAATGTTCTGTAATCTGGAGTCTGTTCTTGTGCAGTTAATTCATGTGAGTGAAATCAACAGGGCTATTTATGTGTGCTAAAGCTGGATTGTTGTCCTTGCATCATTGTCTTCCATGTACAACAAATTGCTTGAAATAGTTTTAGTTACAGCATACTTTTTCATTTTATAACAGCATTGTAATAGCAATACAAACAATAGTTATTGTTGAGTATTGGCTTACTCGAAAAATACCCTTTCATGTTGTGATTGTTGCTTGTCTGCTGGCCATCTCTTTACACAGCTTCCTGGATTCACTACATGTGTTGCTGCTTTTTTCTGCTCATTCCTTTTCTTTTTATTTCTGAGGACTAAGTATCTTGTTGACTGTAAAATTCTGCCTCACAGTATCTCTGTAGTTCAGAAGGTGGACTCTATAAAATGCATAACACAGCATTGCTTATACACCAGACATAATGAATGTGTGTCAGAATTCAAGGAAGTGAATGTGTGGGATTCTTTATAAAGTAAGTTTACAACTTCATTATTGTTTTTCTCTGAAATTCTACCTGTGCCTCGAGCCACACCAGAGAGGCAGCAGGAGATTAGGGAATGAACAAGTGGCTGAGGAACTGGTATAGGAAAGAGGGGTTTGGTTCCTGGAGAACTGGGCTGACTTTGGAGTCGGTTACCGGCTCTTTAGTAAGAACAGACTGCACCTTAATAGGTATGGTAAAGCTCTATTGGAAAGAAAGATGGCCACTAAGTTGGAGGGCTTTTAAAATAGGTGTTTGGGGGAAGGTTTAGCGGTAGCGATAACCAGCAGTGAGCATAGGTCAGAGAGGTTTAGTGGAGACACTAGTGATGTTCTGTTCTCACTACATGTTTGCCCCTGGCATGTATGTAGCTCAACATACAGCTTAAAACCTTGCATCCTAAATAACCTGACTGTCTAACTTTGGATCTTTATTACTATGAACAGGTGGTGGCCATATAAGAATAGGATGTACATGTGTGATGAAACTAGAATAAACAGATTAAGTAACATATAATAATTACACAAACATAAACGAATGTCACTAGGTATACAGGTAAACAATCTTTAGCATACCAGCGATGCTGCCTTAGAAGGACCAGGATTTATCTAGGAAACATGTGGTGCAGGCTAAGCTGGCTCCATGTGGACTGTCTCGGTGGAAAAGGTGAAAGAGTTGTAATAGGAAGTGGAGTTGGTTCCCAGTGATATGACAGGAAATGTGTATTAACCATACAACACTGCCCATCAATAGTCTTTTGTTAAGAGTGGCATCTAGTGGACAATGTTGAAATTGCAAGTCCAGAAGATATTATTTTCCTTGTAGGCACAAGGCATGACAAGTGGTGGTATATCCGTAACATCTAATCCAAGGGGGTTAAAGAGTTACCAATTCAAAAACGAAGCCTGAGAAATCATATGAAAATTAAAATATGCTATATGCAATAACGCCCCACACGCCAGAAATGTGATATCTACATTGTACCACCTTATGCTCTCAAACTCCAGCCCGGAAAAAATATCTTATGTTCGTAAATGGGAAGAAGATTTGGGAGAGAGCTGAGTTCGGAGGAATGGGGTCAAATATGGAACAACACCAAAACTGTGTCAGTCAACATCCTAGCGGCAGAAACAAATTTTAAGGTACTCTCCAGGTGGTACTTGGTTCCCACTAGGGTGGCCAAATTCTCTAGAAATTACTCGGACTTATGTTTTAGAAATTGTGCAGAAAGAGGGACTTACTTTCATACCTGGTGGTTGTGCCCAATAGTGCGGAAATTTTGGTCAGACATATTTAAAATAATTACAGTACTTACGAATAAAAAAGTCCCCATGGACCCCTAAAACAGCCCTACTTAACCTAAAACCGCATAATTGTCCCGCACGCTCATTTCAACTTAACGAAGCAGCTCTTGACAGCAGCTAAACAAACAATTGCGAAAGGCCTGGAAATCACCAACTTTAAACTTGACTGAAGCCGTTAACAGAATGAATACGGCATGGTATTCGCAAAAAATGTCTGCAATTGAAGCAGACACAATCTCCAGGTTTGAAAGCATATGGAAGCCCTGGCTAGATTATATCACGCACAACACATTCAATGGTGAAGTTCTGAAGCCATGGTAGCCCAGCCACATAGGAGGTGTCCTACCCATTGATATGAGTAGTGCTAGTAAACTCCCGACCTGATCCGGCAGACTCCCTCCTCCCCCCCTTTTTTTTTTTATATTATTATTTATTTTTCTTACTACCTTCTCTTTTCATTTTATTTATTTTTACTATAATCTCACCCTTCAAGTTCGATCTTTTTCTTACGCTTCTTTTTACGTCTAGGAATTAGAAGAATAAGGATGACCATGACATTGCTTGTTTAACTTGTAGTATTGAGCCAAATAGGAATTCTAGAAGGCCACCCTACTACGATTTAGGGACTGAAGTTATATGACCACGAAGCCTGGAATATAATCAATTGTAGTCATGTTAGACACTACACCTCCTGATTTCTAAGTGTTTTTTTTTACACTGGATGAGGTGCATTAGGCTTAGCTACATCACCTCCTCTGCTTAAATATTCATTTAATTGTTTATTTATATGTTTATACATCAACAAGTTATGGAATTCCCTTCCACAAGATGTTATGGTTCTCTAATTCTGTCAATTGATTGCATATTTGTCATTACTAATGCCTAATAAAGATATTTTGACAAGGAAAATTAAAATATGCATCAATACAAAACTCAGGGGAATGTTCACAATGAGAGTATGTGGGCTTCATGGGAATATCAGAAACTTGGTTTGACAGCTCACATGACTGGCTGGCAACATCCAGGGGTATTCCTTGTATCGGAGGGTAGGAGAGGGGGGAGGGGTGTTTTTTTATATATCAGGAATGATTTAAGGGTTAGAAGAGCGGAATGACATCAGTGATGGGGCAAGGGGGAGGTAGAAACTCAAAGGGTGGAAGTGGGAAATTATTAGTGGGGGTATGTTACAGACCCCTAACCTGAGGTAAGAGGTGGAGTTGGATCTCCTTCACAATTAGAATATGGCAACAAGACAGGGAAATGTCATCATAATGGGGGACTTTTCCACCCCAACATTTACTGGGTGGAAAAGAGAGCCACTCATTAAAGTCCCACCGTTTCTTAAATGTTCACCAGGACAGCTTCATGTCCCAATTGGTGGATTTCCTGACTAGGAGTAATGCATTGCTAGATCTTTTAATTACAAATGATACAGATCTGATTTTAGATATGAAAATATGGACAACTTGGGAACTAGCGACACAAGATTATTACATTCTGCATAAATCATAGGAAAGGGAAGCATGAGTATGGGACAACTGGGAACTAGCGACCACAAGATTATTACGTTGCACGTAAATCATAGGAAAAGGAGGCATGAGGGGAAATGTCAAAAGAACAAACTTTTCTAAACTGCGCTCAATGCTGAAGGATAATTAGTGGGACTAAATCCTTGAAACATTGTACACAGAGGAACTATGGAATGCTTTAGGATCATATTAAATAAGAGTTTCACCAAGTGCATTCCAAGGGGTAATCAATATAAACAAAGGATAAACCTGGGTGGCTGAACCAAAAGTAAAATATCATGAAGGACAAACAAAACCTTTAAAAAGTACAAGCGGAGGGGTCAGTGTCAGCATTCAAACAATACAAGGAATGCAATGTGAGGTATAAGAACGCAATCAGGGCAGCTAAAAAAGACTGAGAGATACATAGGGGGTTATTTACGAAAGGCAAATCCACTTTGCACTACAAGTGCAAAGTGCACTTGAAATTGCACTGAAAGTGAAGTCTCTGTAAATCTGAGGGGCAGATCTGAAATGAGGGGAAGCTCTGCTGATTTTATTATCAATCATGTCCAAGCTAAAATACTATTTTTATTTACTTGCATGTCCCCCTCGGATCTACAGAGACTGCACATCCAAGTGCAATTTCAATTTTGCACTGGTAGTTTGCACTTGTAGTGCAAAGTGGATTTGCTGTGGTAAATAACCCCCATAGTGTAGGAGAGTAAAAATAATCCCAAGACTATTTTAATCGGAAAAAGGTTAGGACAAAACACATAGAGCTCCATAAAGGACAAGGATGAGAAGGTGGTTACAGATGACAAGGAGAAGGCAGCTGTGTTAAAGGCTTTCTTCTTCTCAGTCTTCACACAGGAAAAGGAGGGGTATACCGACCACAACAGTATTGTTGGTAACACGCCACAGGGTCTACCCTGTGACTAACAGAGGCTGGAATCCGGAAAGGATTAGAGAGCCGTAACATAAATAAATCACTTGGACCAGATTGCTTACACCAAAAGTCTTAAAGTACTGAGGTTAAAGCCAGACCTCTATTCCTAATCATCTTCATGGACAGCTTACTGAGAGGATTGGTACAAGCTGATTGGTGGAAATCCTGTGTGGTACCAATATTGAGTAAAGTGCAGAAATCTTTTCCTGGGAACTATAGGCATGTCTAATGTCGGTAGTTTGCAAACTATTTGAGAGGATGATTAAGGGACTATATCCAAGAATTTGCTGATGAAAACAGTATAATTAGCAATAATCAGCACAGGTTTACGAAAGGTCGCTCTTGCCAAACCAACCTATAACATTCTATGAGGAAGTGAGCTGCCATCTGGACAAGGAGTCCGGTGGATGTGTTGTATCTGGATTGTGCGAAAGCTTAAACGCTTAGTGCCAGATTCTCGTAGTATGGAGTAAAACTCCGGCGGCGTAACATATTCGTTTACGTTACGCGGCCGCAAGTTTTACGGGCAAGTGCTTGATTCATAAAGCACTTGACTGTAAAGTTGCGGCGGCATAGCGTAAATTCACCAGCGCAAGCCCACTTAATTCAAATGATCCAGGTAGGGTGCATGGATCATTTAAATTAGGCGCGCTCCCGGGCCGATCGTATCTGCACATGCGCCGTCCCTAAAACTTCCCGACCTGCATTGCGCTAAATGACCACGCAAGGACGTCATTGGTTTCTACGTTAACGTAAATGGCGTCCAGCGCCATTCACTGGACGACTTACGCAAACGACGTCATTTTTAATTTTGACGCGGGAACGACGGCCATACTTAACATTTGGTTGCCGCTCATAAAGCAGGGGCAACTTTACACGTCGCAAATGCTACGGAAACGTAAATGCACTGCGTCGACCGCGCGTACGTTCGGGAATCTCGCGTAAATAGCGAATTTGCATAGACGACGGGGAAACGACTTCGGCGACAACTAGCGGTGAGAAAAAAAATTGCTCTAAGATCGGACAGCATAAGAGCCTTACGCCTGTCAGATCTAAGGGATATCTATGCATAACTGATTCTAAGAATCAGTCGCATAGATACGCCGGGCCAGATTAGGACTTACGACGGCGCAAATGGCGTTGCCGCCGTCGTAAGCTTTTGAGAATCTGCCCTTAATCTGCAAGCTGAGGTCTGTAGGCATAGACCATGGGGTTATGTACCTGGATAGAAAACTGGGTATGGGAGTGTGTCCAAAGGGGTTGTGATAAATAATGTATACCTCAGAATGGTCTAGAGTGGTTAGTGCGGTTTAATTTATTTATAAATGATATAGAGGATGGATAAATAGCTCAATCTCAGTGTTTGCTGATGACACAAAAATATGCAGGGCAACAACAACACAGCAGGATATAGAAATTTCAAAAGAGGACCTGAATAAATGGAGTGGGCTACTACATGGCAAATTCAATTTAATACTGGTAAATGTAAGGTAATGCACTTGAGGGGTAAAAATATAAATGCAAGTTGCTCTTTAGGGGGGAGAATCTGTAGGGGCTTCCAGGATGGAGAAGGATCTATGGGTCCTAGTAGAAGACAGACTGAGCAATAGCATGCAGTGTCAAGCTGTGGCTACCAAGCCAGCGGAATATTAGCATGCATTAAAAAGGGAATTTACTCCAGGGACAAAACGAATATTCTGCGACTTTTATAAAACTTTGGTTCAGCCACATCTGGATTATTTTGAACCAGTTCTGGTCAACAATCCTCAGAAGGGATGTGCTGTAACTGGACAAAAGTTCAGAGAAGGACAACTAAATCAATACGGGGCCTGGAGGACTCACTTATGAGGAATGACCATAAGCGCTAAATGTATTCTTTCTGGAGAAGGACGCTTGAGAGGAGATATGATGGCGTTATACAAATATCTCAATGGTAATCCCAGCATAAGTATGAAACTTTTCAGTCCCAGGGAGTGTATGAGGACATGGTGCTACACGATGAGACTGGAAGAGAAGTGATGTAACCTTAAGCTGTGTAGGGGGTTTTTCACTGTCAGGGCGGTAAGCATGTGGAACTCTTCCACAATCGGTGTTGCAGAAATTATGGATAGTTTTGAAAAAAGTCTTGATGTGCATCTTCTTTCTAATACATTTTATTCAGTATTTCTCAAAGAAAAAACAAAAAACAAAGTTGATACAATCAGTTGTACATGGTAACATACAATCCAAAACAAAGGGTCATATACAAGTGCATTGACATTGCATGCAACACCGCCACCTTAGGTTTGTGGTTATAGAATACCTTTAGGCAAAGAGGTAGGTGAACCGTCCTCCACCCTAAGATGCCCCACATGGGATCAATCTGTGGTGTGGGGTTGAGAGCCACTCGGGCTACCGTCCATGGCCTCCCTATGCTAAACTCACGTGTTGATGGCATTGGATCAGGAAGGACGCTTACCCTGACCTTGTTCATTTCCCTACTTAGTTGGGGTAGGCGGTACACTTTGGTGGGGGTGTGTCAGCAACACCATGTGACCTTTGACCTCTATGAACCCGCCTTCTGTCCTTTGACCTCTGGGTTATGTCCCTGTTCCAATTACTGGGCTGATTTACTAATATCAATGTGCTGCGCCGGTTCATGGCTTAATTAGTACTCCGGATGAATCCTTAATTAGGCACATGAACCGGCATAGCAGCGGGCGCAATGCTAGTAAATATGTAAAGCCGCCGCCGAACTCTCTTTAGAAGTCTATGGAGAGTCAAAAGTGTTAATTTTAAAGGTTAATAAGCAAGCTTTGTCCTAAAAGTGTTTGGGGACCTGAGTCCTGCCCCAGGGGACATGTATCAATGCTTTTTATATTTTTTAAAACGGACATTTTTTCGGGAGCAGTGAATTTAATAATGCTTAAAGTGAAACAATAAAGTGAAATATTCCTTTAAATTTTGTACCTGGGGGGGTGTAAAGTTAGCATGTGAAAACGTGCATGTTTCCCGTACTTAGAACTGTCCCTGCTCAAAATGACATTTTGAAGGAAAAAAAGTAATTTAAAAATCACTTGCGGCAATAATTGATTGTCGGCTCCACACCAGACCCTTATACCGATCACGTTAACCTGGCCGGCCGCAGAAAAGAGGGGGGGACAGAGTGCGCCCCCCCTCTCCTGAACCGTACCAGGCCACATGCCCTCAAACATGGGGAGGATGTCTCCATATTGATGGGGACAAGGGCCTCATCCCCACAACCCTTGCCCAGTGGTTGTGGGGGTATGCAGGCAGGGGCTTATTGAAATCTGGAAGAACCCCTTTAACAAAGGGGACCCCAGATCCCGCCCCCCCCCTGTGTAAAATGGTAATGGGGTACATTGTACTCTACCATTTCACAAAAAAAAAGTGTAAAAAATGTAAAAAAAAATAACAATAGCCGGTTTTTGACAATTGCTTTATTAGTTTATTCTTCTTACATACATAGTTACATAGTTACATAGTTAGTCAGGTTGAAAAAGACACAAGTCCATCCAGTTCAACCACAAAAAACAAAATAAAAAAACACAGTAAAAATCCTATACACCCAACTCCATACCCACAGTTGATCCAGAGGAAGGCCAAAAAACCCCAGCGGAGCATGATCCAATTTGCTACAGCAGGGGAAAAAATTCCTTCCTGATCCCCGAGAGGCAATCGGATTTACCCTGGATCAACTATACCTACAAATCTTAGTACTCAGCTTATATTCTGTACATTTAGGAAAGAATCCAGACCTTTCTTAAAGCAATCTACTGAGCTGGCCAGAACCACCTCTGGAGGGAGTCTGTTCCACATTTTCACAGCTCTTACTGTGAAAAAACCTTTCCGTATTTGGAGGTGAATCTCTTTTCCTCTAGACGTAAAGAGTGCCCCTTGTCCTCAGTGATGACCGTTAAGTGAATAACTCAACACCAAGTTCACTGTATGGACCTCTTATATTTTTGTACATGTTGATCATATCCCCCCTTATTCTCCTCTTCTCAAGAGTGAATAAATTTAGTTCCTCTAATCTTTCCTCATAGCTGAGCTCCTCCATGCCTCTTATCAGTTTGGTTGCTCTTCTCTGCACTTTCTCCAGTTCTCCTATATCATTTTTGAGAACTGGTGCCCAAACTGAACTGCATATTCCAGATGAGGTCTTACTAATTCTTACTTACTTCTTCTTTCATTCGGGTTTCTTCCTCCATCTTCCTCTGCTTCTTTCTTGGGTCTTCTCGTCCGCATCTTGACCGGCGTCTTCTTCCATCTTCTTCTCCTCTGTCGCCTTCTCGTCCTGCATCTTCTGCTTCTTCTTCCTCTGCTTCTTTCTTGGGTCTTCTCATCCGCATCTTGACTGGCGTCTTCTTCCATCTTCTTCTCCTTCCGTCAGCCTTCTTGTCCCGCATCTTCTTTTTCTTCCCCGGACGCTGCACTTGAAATTGAATTCCCCGCCGTGTGACGCTCCTGTGACCCTGCCCCCCTCTGATGCCACAGGTAAACTCATAATAAAGTCCCCGTGTGGTACATGTGTGTCAGAGGGGGGCGGGGTCACATGAGCGTCGCACAGCGGGGAATTCAATTTCCAAGCACAGCGTTCGGGGAAGAAGAAGCCGCGCAAGATGCGGACAAGCTTCCATTGAAGTTCCCGCTATGTGACCCCGCCCCCTCTGACGCACATGTCCCACATGGGGACTTTCTTCTGCGTTTACCCGTGGCATCAGCAGGGGGCGGGGTCACCGGAGCGTCACACGGTGGGTACTTCAATTTCCAGCGCAGCGTCCGAAGATGTGGGACGAAAAGGCCGACGGAAGGAGAAGAAGATGGAAGAAGACGCCGGTCAAGATTCGAACAAGAAGACCCAAGAAAGAAGCAGAGGAAGAAGAAGATGGAGGAAGAAACCCGAATGAAAGAAGAAAAGAAGAAGATGGAAGAAGAAGCGCGGAAAGAAGATATAATAAAGGAATTGTCAAAAACCGGCTATTGTAATTTTTTACATTTTTTAACACTTTTTTTTGTGAAATGGTGCAGGTACAATGTACCCCATTACCATTTCACACAGGGGGGGGGGGCCGGGATCTGGGGGTCCCCTTTGTTAAAGAGGTCTTCCAGATTTTGATAAGCCCCCCACCCGCAGACCCCGACAACCACAGTCCAGGGTTGTGGGGATGAGGCCCTTATCGCCATCAACATGGGACATCCTCCCCATGTTAAAGGCATGTGGCCTGGTACGGTTCAGGAGAGGGGGGGCAGCACTCTGTCCCCCCTCTTTTCTGCGGCGGCCAGGTTAACGTGCTCAGATAAGGGTCTGGTGTGGATTTTTGGGGGACTCCACGCCATTTTTTTTATTACATTTGGGGTGGAGTTCCCCTTTAAAATCCACACCAGACCTGAAGGGCCTGGTATGGATATATAGGGGGGACCCCCACGTTTTTTTTTCTTTTAATGAGCAATGACTGTATTCTTTAAAGCCATGATTACTTTTAAATTACTTTTTTTTTTCACTTCAGAAATGACATCTTGTACAGGGACAGTTCTAAGCACGGGAAACATGCACTACTTTACAGGCCTGTTATACCCCCCCCGTATGAAATTTAAAGGAATATTTCACTTTTATTGTTTCACTTTAACCACTTCCATACCTCGGATATTCTGGCACTTCTCTCCATGTAAAAATGATATTTTGTTCCTGGGAAATTACTCAGGACCCCCAAACATTATATATATATTTTTAGCAGACACCCTAGGGAATAAAGTGGCGGTAATTTTTTATTTTATTTCCAACGGTATTTGCGCAATAATTTTTCAAACGCCTTTTTTTTTGGGCCAAAAAAAACGGTTTCTTGAATTAAAAAATAACAAAGCAGTAAAGTTAGCCCAATTTTCAGGGATAATGTGAAAGATGATGTTACACCGAGTAAATAGATACCTAACTTGTCACGCTTTAATATTGCGCACACTCATGGAATGGCACCAAACTTCGGGACTTAAAAATCTCCATAGGCGACGCTTGAATTTTTTTTACAGGTTACCAGTTCAGAGTTACAGAGGAGGTCTAGTGCTAAAATTATTGCTCTCGCTCTAACGCACGCGTCAATACCTCACATGTGTGGTTTGAACGGTGTTTACATATGTGGGCGGGACTTACATGCGTGTTCGCTTCTGAGTGCGAGCTACTAGGGACAGGGGCGTTTTAATTATTTTTTTTTTACGTAATATTTTTCTTTTTGCACTTTTTTGTCCCTTTTTTTTTGGATCACTTTTATTCCTATTAAAAGGAATGTAAACATCCCTTGTAATAGGACTAGTGTGTGACAGGTCCTCTTTATGGAGAGAGGCAGGGTCAATAAGACCCCACATCTGTCCTCCAGGCTGAAAGCATGAGATCGGAAAAAAAAAACACTGATCTCATCCTTTCAGCCGCGATCATGTTCGTTCAGCACAGTGGTGTAGTGGATAGTACTTTCACCTAGCAGCAAAAAGGGTCGCTGTTTCGAATCCCGCCCGTGACACCATCTGCCTGAGTTTGCATGTTCTCCCCTGTGCCTGCGTGTGTTTCCTCCCACAATCTAAAAACATGCTGTAAATCGGATCCTGTCTAAATAAGCCCTAATATGCCAGTAGTATATTTAGGCTTTGTGCTGCCTAGGCCTGACTAAACTTCTGCACCTCCTAATTGAAAAATGACCCACCCGTCCTCTGTCAAGGCCACACCCTGTTTTTTTAGGACACGTCAGAAATTTTCATGGGGACACACACACACAACACTCACACTAGTTCTGGAGGGGAGTGGGGGCACTGGATTCCTTAATTTACATGGCTATGGGGCAGGAAGTGAAGGCAAATCTCCCCAGTTGGACAGGGATGCTACAAATTAAACTGACGGGCTATAACCCTCCCTCCCTCTATCCAAAATGAAAGAAAAAAAGTGTTGATTATAGTTCTACATTAAGCACAAATTTCTGAAATTTTATTGAGAGGACTAAGAAAATATAACCATGCCAATAGGCCAGGATATAGCGTTACTAATATGTATGAATGTGTGTTAGGGACCCCCACAAACACCACTCAATGTTAAATATACAATTTTCTTAATTTGCAAATAAGTATCATCTGCTCATTTTTTGGGATTGTCTGCACCCCTGATAGGGTGAAGACACCTCACAAATGTTGTCACTTTCTACTTCAAATTCATTCACTTCCTGTCACAAAGCCAAACAGGAAGTAAGGGTAAAATCTTACTAATATCTTTTCTTGGGGACACAGAGATCAATCTAAATAGTTTCCCATTATCAGGCCCGTCGGAACAGGAGAGGCAATGCAAGCAATTGCCTGGGGCCCCCGAGCTGGAAGGGGGCCCCCAACTAGGGTGCCCACGTACATTGTCCAGAATAAAAAGAACACTGGGAAGTGAGTGGCGGAACTACCGCCATAGCGACCCACGCGGGCGCTGTGGGGCCCGGTGAGGATGAAGAATAGGATCCGCGGAGCCTCGGCCTAGGAAAGTCCCCGGCTTCGGCCTAGCTCCGGAGCGGCGGCCATCTTGCTCCACCCAGTGTGCTTGCCAGAGCCCAGCGTGACACGCCTCCCCACCTCAGCGCGCTGACTTCTGTAGTCTATGGCTGCAGGGAGATTGAGTGGATCTGTCAGGTTGATGTTGGGATGGGCGGGGCCAATATCCGGAGCTCCACCCCTTTGTTAGACAACCCAGAGCATAGTGAGCGGGAAGTACAGGAAGTGAAGGTGCCCAGCAGCTGACCAGTGTCTCTCTCCCTCTGCCTTTATGCTACAATAGCAGCCCGATCCCAAGCCTGGTATTCTCTCCCTGCACTCAGCTCAGTGCTTTGCTGTCAGCTCTCCTTCCTGCATGATCTTCTATTTACCTCGTAAGTTTGTTACTCTCCCCCTTCTAGAATTACTAGTCCTGCTCACATTCTCCCTTCTTTGTCCCAGTGATTGTGCCCAGAATATGTCTCCATGCAGTCACCCCTGTGCTCTCCTTCTGTCTCACATCACAGTGGATCTCATTCCTCCAACTCACTGTCCCAACAAGCCTGTGTATTGTTTTCTACTCTCCTCCTGACTCAGCCTATCGTATCCAGCATGGCTTCTCACTCTCTTCTAGTGTCATTCTTCCTCAGTTCTGATACAAATCTCCCATCCCCTATCTAATGTAACTTCTACTCCCCTCTACACTATCATCACCCCTTACACACCCCCATCCCCCTCTATACATCCATGTATCACACAGCCCAGACACCACTATGTAACCCTTCACTGACTGATCTGGTTAATGTGTCTCATCACCCATAGCTTAAATCTGTCATTATAGGAATCTGAGCAATAGTCCAATTGTATTCATAACTCCAGATCAGTCCTGTTCCCTCACCTATAATAACCTCCTCGCTGGGCTCACACGTGTGCGATCACAGACATCGCATGTGATTTGCACGCATTGCTGTGCACATCATATGCAATGTCTGTGCGATGCAAATTCAGCCATTCAAACTGTATGCCTGAAATCGCATTTACACCAGAATGGTGCAGGACTCTTTTTTGGTCCTCACTGAAATCAGATCTCATGGGTGTGACACTTCTGGGTGTAAACACCCATGCGATCCGATTCCTGCACCATTTTACAGTTTACACAGCAATCTGAGAACCGATCTGGGGGTGTCATTGGCTTTCTATTGACACTCGCAGCAGTTCGCAGATGTCAGTGTGAACTGTCTGGTGCGATTCGGGAACCTGCACAGGATTCGCAGGCTTTCTCACATCACACCAGTGTATACCCTGCCTTAATCATTTCACTAGAAGGTTAGTGTAGGGATCAGGTAGGTAGTGTAGGGATCAGGTAGGTTAGTGTAGGGATCAGGTAGGTTAGTGTAGGGATCAGGTAGGTTAGTGTAGGGATCAGGTAGGTCAGTGTAGGGATCAGGTAGGTTAGTGTAGTGGTCAGTGTAGGGATCAGGTTGGTCAGTGTAGGGGTCAGGTAGGTCATGCTGGCATCTTTATGCTTCCCACATTGCTTTTATTTATATTTTACCATTTTGTGATCACTTTTATTGCCTATATTTACACTGATTTGTAAGATATTTTTATAAATAAAATTCATTGGTTGATCTACACCATATGCAGCCCTCTTTTATATGTCATGCTATGCTGGGGCACTAGTGATTCATCTTGCCCCACCATCACCCCTTCCATCCACCCGCTGTTGGTTTTCTGCTTGCTGTGGTTCTGTGCTGTGCGTGCGGGGGGGGGGGCCTCCATGTCCATTTGCTTGGGGCCCCCTAATTCCTTCAAACGGCCCTGCCCATTATGTAAATTGCACTCTAGCATTTTTCTGTGTACACCCCAAATTATTAGGGATCTTGGACTTTGGGGTCCATTTCTATAAGGCAAATCCACTTTGCACTACAAGTGGACAAGCAAGGAAGAAAAGAACAAACCAAAACAACTTTGCTTCTACAGGATTGTATGTTAAAACCATCAGTGCTTCCCCTCTGATTTTCAGCGACTACGCTTGTACTGCAGAGTGGCTTTGCCTTTACTAAACCCCAAACTAACTAATCATTTGGGGTGTACACAGCAGTGCAATTTGCTTAATGGGGACACTAGTTAGATTGACCTGTGTGTCCCCAAGAAAAGACATTGGTAGGGTTTTAACCTCACTTCCTGTTCAGCTGTGTGACAGGAAGTGAAGCCATTTTAAGAAAAGGGACACAAAGCCCAACCCAAAAAACACAAGCAGGGGTTCTAACACTCACTTGGCTTCCCTCAAACACCCACAATTAGAATAGTATTGCCTTGCGCTAGATTTAGGCACAGTGCTGTAATCAGCACTTCAAACTGTCCGCCAACATACCCCCCCACCCCCAACAGGCCATGTTTGCAGGTTTTCCTTCATCTTGCATGTGTGCTTTAAAAGACAGTCTGGACAGCAATTCTTGATAAGATAAATCCACAAAACATGTCCTGTCGGGGGTACTTGACTGAGGCTGAGAACCACTGCAGTAAAAGGAAACAATACTTACCGCGCTGTATTTTTTCCTTTCCTGGTGACTAAACATGACCGCAAACATTTCATGCATACACACCAGGAAAATAGCTTCCAGACAAATCACAACTGATTGTTGTAACCAATCAGCCCTAATTCAGCTGCAGCTGTCAAAATCTGTAGCATGAAAAAGTAACAAAAAACAAACTTCAAAATTTGAAGTAATTTTATTGGTCAACAAAGCAAGGAAAGCAAAAATAAATAAATAAACAAAAATAAGTAATAATTAACAGGTTCATTTGAGACAGTAAACAGCATATGGTTTATGCTTTGGATATAACACAATAGACCCACAGACACAGGTTTTGAAACATTAGTCACAGCATCTTGAGAAATATTTAGCAAAATAATGCAGCACAAAGACATCAAAGTGAGTGAACACCGTAAAAAAAAACATACATTGACAAAAAAAAAACCTTAATCAAAAACATATTTTTTTGCAAAGACATTCTTGCCAGCCGGCCCCCACACACACAACCTGCCCTCTTTCAGGGCAGCTGACAAATGCTCTATACGCTTTATATAACATAGGCTTGTGTGTTAATGATGCAATTGAAAACACATGGACAAAGTTCAGTCTCTACATTGGGTGCGCTTGTAAGTGGGTACGCTTGTTAAGGATGTCCTTAAATTACTAACCCAAAAAACACGCTCTATGAGACACAAAAAGCAACATCAAAAATTCTAAGTCCCTAGGCATGCTCAGTTCACCAGAAATGCAGAAGCATAAACAAGCTGCAATCGCGGCTGAAAGCATGAGATCTGTGTTTATTTTTTTCCCGATCGCATATTTTCCAGCCTGAAGAACAGATGGTAAGGTCTTATTGAATTATTACGTAAAAAAAAAAAAAATTAAAACGCCCCTGTCCCTAGTAGCTCGCACTCAGAAGCGAACACGAATGTAAGTCCCGCCCACATATGTAAACGCCGTTCAAACCACACGTGAGGTATTGACGCGAGCGTTAGAGCAATACTTTTAGCACTAGACCTCCTCTGTAACTCTAAACTGGTAACCTGTAAAAAAAAAAAAGCGTCGCCTAGGGAGATTTTAAAGTCCTGAAATTTGGCGCCATTCCATGAGTGTGTGCAATATTAAAGCGTGTCAAGTTAGGTATCCATTTACTCGGTGTAACATCATCTTTCACATTATCACAATAAATTGGGCTAACTTTACTGTTTTGTTATTTTTTAACCACTTGCTGGTCAATGACCGGGCCACTTTTTGCGATTCGGCACTGAGTCGTTTTATCGACAATTGCGTGGTCGTTCGACGTGGCTCCCAAACAAAAATTGGCGTCCTTTTTTTCCCACAAATAGAGCTTTTTTTTGGTGGTATTTGATCACCTTTTTATTTTTTGCGCTATAAACAAAGATAGAGCGACAATTTAAACAAAAAAAAAATGTTTTTGCTATAAAAATATCCTCAAAAATCTATAAAAAAAACATTTTTTTTCCTCAGTTTAGGCCGATACGTATTCTTCTACATATTTTTGGTTAAAAAAAAATCAAAATGCGCAAAAGTTATAGCGTCTACAAAATAGGGGTTAGTTTTATAGCATTTTTATTATTATTTTTTTTACTAGTAATGGCGGTGATCAGCGATTTTTATCGGTACTGCAACATTATGGCGGACACATTTTTGGGACCATTGGCATTTTTAGAGCGATGAGTGCTATAAAAATGCCACTGGCAGGGAAGGGGTTAACACTAGGGGCGAGGAAGGGGTTAATTATGTTCCCTGTGTGTGTTCTAACTAAAGGGCGGGTGGGACTGACTAGGGGAAATGACAGATTGCTATGACAATCAGGCATTTGTCCCCCTGACAGGACCGGGAGCTGTGTGTTTACACACACAACTCCCGATTCTCGCTCTGGGACCAGGGGCGAGCGGGGACACTGAAGGGGAAATCCACACCAATTTTTTTTAAAAACAGCGTGGGTTCCCCTGCAGTGGCACATCAGGCCCTTCGTTTTGATCTGGATCGTAAGGGGGAAAACAGTGTGGGGTTCCCCCAAAATTGGGGTATGCGGCCCCCCACCCTATGTGAATGAGTATGGGGTAAATCTTACCCCTACCCATTTACCTGGGGGAAAAATGTAAAGTGAAAAAAAAACACACCACACAGATTTTTAAAATAATTTATTAGTCAGCTGGGGGGTCTTCTGCCGGGGCCCCCCACCCCCTTTAAGCTCTTTTGGATTCGGGGGGGCACCCGGGCATCGATGTTTTCTGCCGGGAGGTGGGCCACCCCCCGGGCTTCTCCGCAGCCTTCCGCTGGGGCCGCCCACCCCCTTTCAGCTTTTTTGGATTCGGGGGGGGCACCCGGGCTTCGACGTTTTCTGCTGGGGGTGGGCCACCCCCCCGGGCTTCTCCGCTGCCTTCCGCTGGGGCCCCCCACCCCCTTTAAGCTCTTTTGGATTCTGGGGGGGTGGGCTTCTCTCCGCTGTGTTCTCTGTTCCCTCTTCTGCCTGGCTCCACCGCGGGGGCCAGGGGTTCTCTCTGCTGTCTTCTTTCGTCTTCTGTTCCATTCGATGTTGATACGACGAGCTCTCCCACTGTAATGACGCCTGAGCATTGTGCTTCAACTTATATAGGCATATGGTGTGGTCACCGGGTGATGCCAGCCTGCGACCCCAGCCTTTGTGACATCACATTCCCATCATGCCCCGGGAATGTGATGTCACAAAGGTTGGGGTCGCAGGGTGGCATCACCCGGTGACCACGCCCTATGCCTATATAAGTCGAAGGGTCTGATGTGCCACTGTAGGGGAACCCACGCCGTTTTTTTTTTTTTTTTTTATTTGGCGCGGAGTTCCCCTTCATGGTCAGTGCAAGCTGAAAACAGTTCGGCCTTTCGCGTACGCCGTCTCAAGCCGCGCAAATCTCCTGGGCGCACTAGGCATTATAGTAACTAAAGAAATACGCTGCTCTGCCGGCGTATTTCTTTAGTAAATGACAAAAGGCTGTTACTCCTGTCTTTGCTCCATGAATCATGGAGCAAAGGCTTGGTAAATCAGCCCCACTGAGTCCTATCCATATTCTTCAATGGGAAACCCTAACCCCAACCCCGACTCTGACCCTACCCCTAACCCAAACCCTAACCCTCACCCTGCTAGATGGTAGAAGCTGATCGAAAGTCAATACAAACATATATTTGGTCAAGAGATCAATGTGACTGTGAATTATGCATTGGGTACGCAATTTAAGTCACACTATAATAATATTGACTTTAAACAAAAGTGTGAGGTGACTTTTAATCCTCAGGGAAGGCCAAAGCTTAACAAAAAGGGAAATAACTATCAACTCAAAAAGGAAACAGGTATGAGATCCGGGAGTAAAACACCTAGCTAAAGTAGCATTAATTGCTGCAAGGTATAGGATGTACCTCCACTGAGTACCTCTAATATCTCCAATTACCTTTTAGTCTCTCTCCCAGAGCACATTGAATGGAAACTTAGGAATGGATACTAGGAGAGAAAAAGCATGTACAGTTTAGTAACACAGCTTCCATACATTTCTGCCATTTTCATTAATTTTATAATATAAAGCTATAAAAGGTAGAAATATTTATTTAACCATATCAATTCCCTGAAAATCAAATGTAGTAACAGAAGTTTTTAGGGGAAGGATATCAGAGATCCTGTTTCCTTGGAGCTAGCTCAACTATTTCCAATAGGTACCCCTTACATTGGAGTCATCCATGAGAATTGCTTGTGTTCCCATAGAATAATCCCAAAGTCATGAATGGAGAAAAATGAGTTCAAGAATAAGGTATAAAAGTAAGAAGAGGAGAGATATCAGGAAAGAAGACAACGAAGAAGAAATAGCCACATGACATCCCAAGGAGAATGTACAAGATCAAGTGGTGAGCTCTACCTGCATATGTTGGGCCCAGGGTTCCCAAATGGCCTTGTATTTCTCTGTGGCATCTAACAGAGTGCTTACTATTTTCATTTTTACTAAGGTGAAGAACACTTGAGGTTGTTTACAAGGAATAGTTAATTTAGTCCCAATGAGAATGAACCTTACCAGTTTGGGTGCGTCTGGAACCAGGAAATTGAGCAGCACTACATGAGGTGATTGTTGTATGGGAAGACCTGTAACTTTTTGGCGCATATGGAAAATTGTATTCCAAAATCCTTTGATTTTTGGCCAATCCCACCATGGCAGGCATCATTGATCCCACATGTCCACAAGTCTGGAAACACAGGTAGGAGGATGCAGGATCAATTTTGGACCGTTTCAATGGGACTACAGTAGATATCATCTATTTTCAATTCCCCTATAGGCAGAATCTGAGGCCCTATGCCATTTCTAGACTCTAGGTTTGTCCCAGGTCCCTCTCTCCATTCAAGCATGAAGAGGATCTTTAAATCAGCCTTAGCCAGTGACCGATGGATCTCTGATATCCCCCCATCTGCTCCGTGGCTTGCCCACACCATAGTTTTATAGTCATTAAGTCTTAGTGGATCAGGTTTCTGAGGACCATCATTTGTAAAGAAAATGTGATATCTGGCGTAGGCGGGTATTGTTCCGATGAGGGCATATCTAATTTGCTTACACAGTATGCAGGAGTGAAGTGGGCAGTGGGATTGATAAAAATGTCCTATCCTATACTTCACCTTGTTCAGCCACCGGATAAAGGGCTTAATATCCATACCTGGGGGGAAAAAGGGGTTGTGAAAAAGGTGAGATAGGGGTTGTCGTTTGGAGATCAAATGTGGGTTTGTTTTTGAGGGAGTCTCACAAAATAAGGGTGTGAGAAAGCTTTGAGGCCATGATTGCAGGTCTAGATTTGGGTGGGCACCAGAGAAGGAAATCTGGTTGTATAAAGAGTGGTCCTGCTATTTGGGCCCAATCAGGATGGGCCAATTTAGAAAAGATGATTAAAAGTTGGATCAATTGGGCAGCATGATAGTACCAGAGAAAGTTCTGGAGTCCCACTCCCTCCTCTAGCTCATGTTGAGGGTCTTCTTGGCGACTCTATGGCTTTTTGCTCCCCAAATAAATCTTATGTTTTGGATTGAAACTTTCGTAATTGGTCCTTAAGGATCAGGATAGGAGAGACCTGAACTGGTAGAGGATTTGCAGTAGCAGGGTCATTTTCAACGAGTTGACCCTATCTAACCAGAGAGCCCTAATTTGTCCCAACTTTTAAGGTCTGCTTCCTATTTATGATACAGCATGTTCACATATGGTCCACAGAGGCTGCCAGACTGACCACCAGATAGAATTTAGAGTCACTCCTAAACCGGAATTGTTTTTTTTAACTGTTAAATGGACATCTAAGTTTGTTTAACGCCATAAATTTTTTTCATTGAATATTTTTTTTATTGAAAAGGTTTGCAAATTATACATAAAAGTACCATAAGTCCATATCAATAACGAACAAAAAAAAGCCTTATCCATAAGAACATCAGCTAAAAGATACAGGTAAACCTATCCATAATGACAGAAATTCCCGCACAACCCTCCCCCCCGAGCCCCAAGAGGGAACACACTACCCCGAGGGTGGGCGACCTGGAAACCTCCCAAATGCACAATTAGCCCACTTAGACCAACATAGCTTAGGATAGGATTATCATATTGATCATAGCTCCGGATTGAGACTAGTTCAAGGAGGACTTAAGGGTCAACAAAACATATGGGTCAAAGGAGATTAGTGTGCCCAAAAAATAAAAAAAATAAAAAAACTGTCAATGACCTTAAAAAATGTATCACAAACCCTTATTACAGAAGAGAAAAATTAAAAAACGTATGTAATTAAATGATTAGATCGGAATAGACCCTCTCAGGCCTGGGCTGTAATTTTAAACAATTTGTAAAGACCATTACAGTGGAGAGAAGAGAAGAAATAGAAAGAGATAGGGAGAATCAGAGCAGGGAGGAGAAGACAGTAGATCAAGAAACAGAAAGCACACGAGCACACGGAAGGCCTCACACATCGCAGATTCTAAGAGCACGAGGAAGGATCAGAGAGGGACTCCCACATATGTTGCCCAAGGTTCCCAGATGAGCTTGAGGCTATCAACTGAATCGAGGGATTACGTGGAAATCCTCTTGTTTGACATCATCCACGAGATTTTTTCTCTTGGTCATTAGAATAGAGACATGACGGGGATTTCCAAGCCTTGGTGATAGTCATCTTTGCCCCTAATAAAATAAAAAATATCAACGCCTGCAGGCTTTTGTGAATTTTGGGGACAGGGCTGTTAAGTAAGGCAATTGCAGGATCAAAAGCCACCCCTATCCCTGTGACCTTTCTAATAAGATGGAAAATTTTGTGCCAGAATGATCGGATCCTGGGGCATTCCCATAATATGTGAAGGAATGAACCAGAAAAAGTCACACCCCCTAAAACACAGAGGGGAGGATTGCGGATAAAATTTAGCAATACGGGTTGGAACTAAGTACCAACGGGTCATGACCTTGAGGCATGTTTCGGTAAGTGACACATTCAGAATGCCTTTATAGGAACGAGCCAGATTAGAATGCCAGCGTTCCAACGACCAATCAAGATCAAGGTCATGTTCCCAGTTTTTCATGTAAAGTGCTTTCTCCAGAGGCTGAGGAGCACCACTGCTCATATGGAGTCACAGTAGGCTGATCCGTACAGGTCCTCTTAATCTGGTGTAAAAAGTGGGATATTTGAAAAAATCGAAATTTCTCAGATGAGGGCATTTTTAGTCTAGAGGAGCAATAACCTAATGTGAGGGGTCTGTTCGAATTAAAAAAGTGCCCAATCCTATATAAGCCTTTGTCAAGCCACCATTTGAAGGCTGTAATGTCTAAACCGGGTGGGAATCGGGGATTGTGGAAGATATGTGCAAGAGGGTGCCAATGAGATACCACTGATGATAGTTTATGTAATGAGTCACAAAGAGACATAGAGTGGGACAAAGTAGGAGCCAGAATCGGTGGTCGGTTCCTCGGATGGGACCATAACAGGAAATCTAGAGTAAATCCCGGGGTTGCTGCTCTTTCCATGAAGACCCAATCTGGCTTGGGACCTTTAAGGTAAATTCTAGAAAACTGACTAAGTGGCCAGCACGGTAGTACCACCACAGATTCGGAAGACCGAGCCCCCCCTCAGCCTAGGCCTAAAAAGCACTGATTTAGAAAGGCGGTTCCTTTTTTCTCCCAGATGAATTTAGTTATGGCAGATTGAAGGAATCAATATTGATTTAGTGATTGGGATGGGAAGGGAGCGGAAAAGATATAAAATCTTGGGTAGGAGGGTCATCTTAACCGCATTTACACGGCCAAGCCACAAAAATTATATAAGGACCATTGACGCAGATCATCCATTAATTTTTAACCATGGGTGGATAATTATATTTGTGGAGAAGCTCAACTTGTGAGGTTAGGTTAATACCTAAATAAGGGGAGGGAGGAGTCTGGAGATGGCGCGGTCAGAGTGGAGGAGTAGCTAGACACGGCCGCCCGCTCCTCAGCCCTGCTCGGAGTACACGCTAGGACCGGAGATGTTCGCGAGCCGGATCCCTCGCTCCCTCCACTAGGGCATCCTTATTTCCTCCCCTTTCCTCCGTCCCCCCTCCCGGATCGAAGCCCGTGCTTGGGGCGGGCTTGCATCGCCCTCGAGCGGGTCTCCCAGACTCGTCACTTACTTGGTCACGTGGGAGGAGCAGCTCCCCCGGCTGGATGCGCTGCAGCGGTGTGTGGTCGCGATAGGACGGCGCATTGGGACGGCGTACCGAGCAGGGGGAGGGGGCTGCAGAGGTGAGTGAGGCCCGGAGCCCCCCCCTGTGGCGTCAGCTGTGTGGTGGCTTCTTTCCCCCCCGGAGCGTGCGGGCGGCTGTGCTGCGGAGGTGTGCCGTGCCCCTCCGTGAGAGGGGGCTGAGGGAGGGGGAGATACAACGCCAGCCCTGCAACCCAAGAGAAAGATCACAGGCTGCCATCAATAGTCTGTCCAGAAACAAGGTGAAACCCATTGCAGCAACTATTTTTTCTTTCTCTGTTAGAAAAGCTGCAGACTGGTGAGTACATTTGTCAGCTTATTGCACCCATCAGAATGGTGAGTACAAACGTCATTTAAGAATTAAGAACCAAAAAAAAAGGAAATATATATCAATGGACAATGTTTTCTGAGAGAATGGCTACTGGAAGTGACTGACTTAATATTAAGGGATATATACTCATCATTGAATTTTATGTGTTTGTAAAGAAGCCGGTAATTTATAGTTCTTTTGGCAGCTCCCCCTTGACATTTCCCTTCTCCTTATTGGATCAATTAAAATATAGGGAGAGTTTTTTTTTTCTTTCTCAACAGTATATACGCAATACATATTGAACTCTGTTTATAAGATACTTAGGTATCTACAGTATACGGATGAGTTGGCAGAGAACGGGGACTAAAAATCGGTGGATATAACGGTAAAAGTAACAGTACATGTGTAATAATCATACTATAGAGCCCTGAAACCGGTAAAAGGAGGTCTTTAAGATTGACGGGCACTGGAGACTGACAGAAGGCGGGGGTCAGTATACGTGTTTGGTGCGCCGAATATCTTTAATCCACAGCCAAAGAGTAGAAATACTATAGCAACTTTAAACTCTGATATAAGAAACTCCAAAAGGTATTGTCTTGTGCAGTATACACCCCCCACAAGTGTAAAACGGACTTTCTATAAAATCCCGCTAAAGTGTCGCAGTTACAACTCAGGTGCGGCAAGAAGCACGGGTAAACATCCAGGACTATTGTAGGACAGAGAGGGGTGAAGGATGACCACAAGGGGAAAAGGAGTGAAAGGTGGGGCAATCCCAAAGGTCCCCCGCTTAAGTCAAAGTCCAGGCCCAATGTGCAAATTTGTGACCCATGGGACAAATGGAGATAACCAGCATATAGAAAAACCAACAACTGGCAGAGGAGGCCAAGTAGAAAAGGAAAAAAAAAAGGGTTGCTAACACCTTGGCGGACTCAGAAACACTCTGAGTCACTCTCAGAGATTAGAATAGATCAAGACAGAGAAACAGACAATGACAAAGAAATAGACCTCGAACAGAGAAATAAGGAAGAAACGCAGGACATGACTTCTTTTGCCAACAAAAAGGGAAATGGAAGGAATGTTCGCTGCCTTAGAAAGATCACTCAAATCGCAAATGGAAAAAATGGAGAGAAATATGGGGGCATATATTGGAAAGAGAAATGCGCTGCTAGCCTGGTACTTGGGCTGTAAAATCTCTAGGTTATGGGCAAGTATATAGGCAAATAAGTAATGTGGGTTCCTTCCTGTGGTGTAGCTTGTATATGGCAGCCACCATTAGATATAAGGTCCCCCTTTTTATTGATTGCAGTGTGTGACCGCTTGATCCTCAATTAATGTGTAGTTCCCAGATGTCCTCCAAAACCCAATAAGAATATTTGTGAAAAAAAGAGAAATGTAAAAAATGTATATAGAAAGTTGTTGTAAAGAAGGGCTAGTCAATTGACTGTACCCTAATACCAGTGAATGATTAATATGCAATATCGATTACAATTGGACGTCAAAATGTCCACCAAAAATCTAATAAAAAACATAAATTAATCAAATGTTTTTTATTAGATTTTTGGTGGACATTTTGAGGTCCAATTGTAATCGATATTGCATATTAATCATTCACTGGTGGTAGGGTACAGTCAATTACTACCCCTTCTTTACACAACTTTCTATATACATTTTTTACATTTCTCTTTTTTTTCACAAATATTTATTGGGTTTTGGAGGACATATGGGAACTACACATTAATTGAGGATCAAGCGGTCACTGTTATGACCCTGTCAATGAGAAGACTCTATTAGAGTTTAGACCGCAGCTGTAGAGGTTTATCAGAAATCAAACCACTCAGTTCACTCTCACTGAACAATAAGAGTTTGGGTGTATATCATCATTATCCCTAATGGAAGTAAACATAAACGTAGTAGCTTAATTCCTCTAAGCTTACTTAATGGACACAATCCAGATACTATAAGGATAAGTCTCGTCAAGGTAAATTCAACAAATAAAGTAGTAGAATTACTGATACTGTAGGATATCACCACACTGGTATGAATAATATGAAGTAACTCCGCTGTATCTGGTGCTAGTATTTAGTAAACAAGTATAGAGTCAAGATACAGCCCGAGATATAGTAGCAATCACTGTCAGTATAACAAGCTGGGTATTAGATATACTTGCGGTTTAGGAGGTAGTCTGTACCAGGAAAGGTCCGCACAGGTGTTGATGGTATCTTTATACAGCAGTAGTGTGGTTTAGATAACTTGCGGTTTAGGAGGTAATCTGTACCAGGAACTCGCACAGGTGGTGGTGGTATCTTGCTGTAGTATGCAGTGGTGGGAGTCTTCACCAATAAGTACTGAAGTCTTGGTCTCTGAGCAGATGTGCTGTGAGAGAGGTGCTACAGGACTCTGTAGCTTGCTCCGGGTTCCCAGGTGGCGGCAGGTCCAACAGGAATATCCGAACACCCTGCGCCATTCCCGGGAGTTTAAATAGCCCGGGCTGTGGCTGAGCTGAGCGCCACACGCTGGAACGCACTTCCGCGTTCCAACGTGGAGCGCAGACGTCCGCGCACCGGAAGTGACGCGGACCGTGGTGTCTGAATGGAGCGCAGCTTTCATAAGTGACAAGCTGCGCTCCATGTGAAAGGAGTAACGCTGACGGCGTTACATACTCCCCTCCTCAAGGGGGCACCTCCGGGGCGCCCAGTGAGAGATGGTTTATTAGGATATTTATGATGAAACTGCTTAATGACCGAGAGCATGAATATTTGAAGAACATTCCCAGGAATCATCTGTGGGGAGAATAGCCTTTCCAACGAATCAAATATTGAATAGAGGATCCTCTTTTCCTAGAATCAAGAATCTCTCTACCTGATATTCAGTTTCATCACCAAAAACTTGAATTGGAGGAGGAGGTTGTGGATCTCTATCTGGAAAGGGATTAGATTTATAAGGCTTAATTAGTGAAACATGGAAGGATGGATGAATCTTCAATCTGGAGGTAGAAGTAATCTAACAGCATTTTTGTTTATTACATGAGAAATTGGAAAGGGTCCTGTGTATTGACGACCAAGTTTCTTTGAGGGAATATTAAGTCGCAGATTCCGAGTGGATAACCATACCAAATCTCCAATCTTGTATGGAGGTGATATTGTTCTATGAGAGTCATATATTTTTTTGTCTAATTTGAGTAGGTTTTAGGTTAGAACGGAGAGTATTTAAAGTGTTTTTTATGGTTGAGAAGAAATTCTCAACAGCCGGAACATTATTTGAAAGAAAGTAGAAGGTAAGCTATTAGGATGAAACCCATAATTTGCGTAAAAGGGTGAAAACTGAGAAGATGAATTGGAAGCATTGTTATATGCAAACTCTGCATGGTGGAAGTAAGTCAACCCAGTCATCTTGAAGATGAGTGCAATAACACGGCAAATACTGTTCAAGTGTTTGATTTGACACGTTCCGTTTGCCCGTTTGTTGGGGATGATAAGCAGTAGACCTGCGATGATCTATTTGTAATGTTTGGCAAAGGGCTCTCCAAAACTTGGAAATAAACTGTGACCCACGATCCGAAATGATTTGGGAGGAAGACCATGCAATTTAAGAATATTAGATACAAAAGCCCTTGCTGTTTCTTGAGAAGTAGGTAACTTTTTCAAAGGTACAAATGGGCCATCTGGTTAATATATCAACAGTGACCATGATGGGTGTTAGCTCCATTTGATCTAGGAAGATCTACTATGAAATCCATGGATATAACATCCCAAGGTCTATTAGTATGGGAATGGAGGTTAATAAACCATAGGGGGTTTCCTTGAATGCTTGTTGATGGCACAAGTGTGGCAAGAACTCACATAGTCGTGAACAGTTTTTGTCAGATGAGGCCTCCAATAAATTTCTCTTCAGTAAAAGAAGGGTTTTACTAATACCAGGATGACCTGCAAGTGGGGCATCGTGGAGTTGTTTTAATAGTATGAGTTGTAAACTTGGTGGAACATAGATCTGTCGTTGAAAAGTTATTAGTCCATTAGACTGCTGTTGTAGACCTTTAGGGAGTGAGATTTGTCCTTTAGAAAGAGTTTGAATGAGCAACTTATTAAATGTCAAAGTTGTTCCAATGAATCGGTTGGAGGGAATAATGGAAAGTGGTGGAATGTCCATGGATTGATCTCATTCATACGAGATAAAGAATCTGCTTTAATATTTTGAGTACCCGGGAGGTATGAAATGACAAAATCAAATCGATCAAAAAATAAACTCCATCTGACTTGACGGGGCAGAAGAGTTTTACAAGTTTTGAGATGCTGTAAATTACGATGGTCAGTGAGAATAGTGATGGGGTGTGTAGAACCCTCCAGAAGGTGTCTCCAGTTTGCGAGAGCGTCCTTTATTGCTAACAGTTCCTTCTCACCAATCGATAGTTCTTTTCAGCTGGTTGATAAAGTTCTGGAATAAAAGGCAACAGGATGTAGTGGGTGTGATAATGTGGGTCGTTGGGAAAGTACAGCACCCAAGGCAAAATGTGAGGCATCAACTTCCAAAGTGAAATGAAACATTGGATTGGGGAAGTTGGAGAAGGGAGCTGAAGAGTAACTGAGCTTAAGTGTTTCAAAGGATTTCTGTGCTTCCTTGGACCAAATGAAAGGGTATCTTAGAACTGGTTAAACTAGTAAGTGTCTCACAATTAATGAGAAATTTTTAATGAATTTTCTATAATAATTAGAAAATCCAAGGAATCTCTGAAGGCCTTTCTAGACTGGGGAGAAGGCCAGGACAAAATGCAATCCACTTTAGTATGGTCCATCTGACTCCGTCAGGAGTGATTTGATAACCAAGAAAGGAGATAGTCGACTGCTGAAGACGCACTTCTCAAGTTTCGCATATAGAGAGTGAATTCTAAGCTATCCAGAATCCAACGCACATGCTTGTGATGTTCCTCCAGAGTATCAGAGTAAATTAATATGTCATCCAAGTAAATAACACAAAATGTCAAGCAGATCATGAAAAATATCGTTAATAAACCACTGAAAGGTTTGCTGGGGCATTACATAAGCCGAAGGCATTACACAATACTCGAAAAGCCCGTATCGAGTTTTAAAAGCAGTCTTCCACTCACTCCAGAGCGGATCCTTATCAGATTATAGGCACCTCTAGGTCTAGCTTTGTGTAAGATCTTAGCTGTTTGTAAACGTTCAATAAGTTCTGGAATGAGTGGTAATGGATATCTATTCTTTATAGTGAATTATTGAGGGATCGATAATCTATTATCGGTCGAAGTGATCCATCCTTATTTTTACAAAAAATAGAGCTGCACTAGCTGAAGAAGTGGAGGGCCTTATAAATCCTTTTTAAGGTTCTCATCCAAGTAATCTTTTAAGTGTATAAGCTCTGGTTGTGAAAGGGGGTAAATCCGAGCTGTAGGGATAGGACTGTCAGGAATTAAGTCAATAGGACAATCGTAAATCCTGTGTGGAGGGAGTTTATCTGCGTTAGTCTTACTGAACACATCAGCGAAATCTTGTAAGTAATTTGGTAGATTAGTAGGATGAACTTCTGAAAAGGAGATTATACATGGAGATGAACAGAATTCTGTACAGTAAGTAGACTGTAAGGAAAGGATCTTGTGGACCAAAGAATAGTAGGCTGATGAAGATGCAACCATGGTAGACCCTAAAACTATAGGGAAAACTGGAGATGAAATAATATCAAAATGAGAGTCTCTGTGTGGCCAGTGGCACAAGAAACTGTTAAGGGAACTGCTGAGATGTAACTGGACCGAAAGAAGAGTTAGAACCATCAATAAATGTGAGTGACACTGGAATCTGCTTTAACACACTGGAATTTTATTTGCTTTTACAACATTTGAGCAAGAAATTGCACATGCCCCGCTGTCGACCATTGCTCAATGGAAATCTTTCCTTGATCCACTGTAGGGTGAGAGGAACAAAATATAATGATAGATATGGTTCCGGGTGAATTTAATTTACTAAATGTGGGAGAAATTACCTTCTGAATTCTCTTGAGAAGAGGAAGAAGGTGGAAACGATATGGTTCAGGAGCAGAACAATATAGGCAAAGATTGTTAATTCTGCGGCGCTGTTTCTCTGCAGAAGTTAAAGGTCCTTTAATAACACTAAGATCCATTGGAGAATCTTTGGGAGGTGATCTAGACCTCCTGAAGGGGAGTGACAGAATAGTAATGGCACGTTCGGTCTTTCTTTCGCGAAGGCGACATCAATAGTCACTGAGAGGTGCATAAGATCTTCAAAGTATTGGGTAGGTCAACGCGGGCAAGCTCATCCTTCATGGCCTCAGATAAACCCAAACGGAACTGGTTTCTGAGAGAAATATCAGACCATTGAGTTTCTCTGCACCAACATTTGAATTCTGAAATAAAATCTCAACAGGGCGCCTTCCCTGTTTAAAGACTCCTGATTGAATTCTCAGCTGTTAACTGTTTGTTGGGATCTTCATATAACAAAGACATTTCATCAAGAAAATGTGTCAAAATCTCCTAGGAGATCTCCTTGTTTCTTCTACGTAGGTGTCAGCCCATACCCTGGGCTCACTTTAAGATAAGTAATTAATGTGAGGATCTTTATCCTATCAGAATGATAAGTACGTGGCCGTTGTTCAAACATCAATCGGCATGAACTAATAAACTGTCTGTAATTTTTCTATCTCCAAAAAATGGTTCCGGAGAACAGCCTTTGGTTCAGGTCTTTCCCTGGCTTGTGCAAAATTTGATCTCTTAAAAGCATCATTCCTGCATACGTAACTCATTCATGTTGGTGGTAAGATTATCAACCCTTTGAGAGAGTGCAACTAAATGATTTGCAAGGTCAGCTGGATCCATTTTAAAGATATATGTATATATATATATATCCTTTATTTTTGGGGTTCGGATATTTTTAATTGACCCTGACAATGAGAAGACTCTATTTAGAGTTTAGACCGCAGCTGTAGAGGTTTTATCAGAAATCAACCACCAGTTCACTCATCACTGAACAATAAGAGTTTGGGGTTATATCATCATATCCTCTAATGGAAGTAAAACATAAACGTAGTAGCTTAATTCCTCTTAAGCTTACTTAATGGACACAATCCAGATACTATAAGGATAAGTCTCGTCAAGGTAAATTCAACAAATAAGGTAGTAGAATTACTGATACTGTAGGATATCACCACACTGGTATGAATAATATGAAGTAACTCCAGCTGTATCTGGTGCTAGTATGTAGTAACAAGTATAGAGTCAAAGATACAGTCCTGAGATATAGTAGCAATCACTGTCAGTATAACAAGCTGGTATTAGATATACTTGCGGTTTAGGAGGTAGTCTGTACAGGAAAGTCCGCACAGGTGTTGATGGTATCTTTATACAGCAGTAGGTGTGGTTTAGATATACTTGCGGTTTAGGAGGTAATCTGTACCAGGAACTCCGCACGAGGTGGTGTGGTATCTTGCCTGTAGTATGCAGTGGTGGTGAGTCTTCACCAATAAGTACTGAAGTCTTGGGTCTCTGAGCAAGATGTGCTGTGGAGAGAGGTGCTACAGGGACTCTGTAGCTTGCTCCGGGTTCCCAGGTGGCGGCAGGGTCCAACAGGAATATCCGAACACCCTGCCCGCCATTCCGGGAGTTTAAATAGCCCGGGCTGTGGCTGAGCTGAGCGCCACACGCTGGAACGCACTTCCGCGTTCCAACGTGGAGCGCAGACGTCCGCGCACCGGAAGTGACGCGGACGTGTGTCTGAATCGAGCGCTGCTGTCATAAGTGACAAGCCTGCGCTCCATGTGAAAGGAGTAACGCTGACGGCGTTACAGTCACACACTGCAAATCAATAAAAAGGGGACCTTCTATCCTAATGTGGCTGCATATACAAGCTACACACAGGAAGGAACCCAACATTACTTATTTTGCCTATATACTTGCCATAACCTAGAGATTTACAGCCCAGTACCAGGCTAGCAGCGGCCATTTCCCCTAAACGTTAACATCTACATTTTTTGACCCTCTTCTGAGGTACCCACGGGGAGGCAGCAGCGTTCAAACACCTAGTCCTAGCGCGGAAACATCGAATTATTGATTATATTGGAAAGAGTGGAAGAAGTGGAGGAAAAAGTCGATTACAATGTAACCTCAATTAACTAATTAGAGGATGAAATAAAAGCATTAAAATAAACCACGAGAACAGGCGTATATAAATAGAAGATCAAGAAAACTGAGATAGAAGGAAGAACATAGAATACGCGGAGTCCCAGAAACGACACAGGCTGAGACCTCCCAGAAATAATAAGAAAAATTTGTAATCCAATATTAGAGAGAGAAACAACTTCCCCACTAAAAATAGAATGTGCGCACAGGATAAGACGTCTAGAGAGAGAGTACAGGATTACCCAAGGGGACATTATTGTTCGATTTGAAAAGTTGGGAAGAGAAAAAACCAACTATGGAGAAAACTGAGAGGGAAGTCGCCATTAGAATATGATCAACTAATATTCAAATATATCAAGACCTGTCACAAGAGACGTTAAAAAGAAGGAAGAAGCTTAAAACCACTGTTAGGAGTCTTGCAGGAACAGGATATACAATACAATTGGGGATTCCCAGCCTGCCTAATAGCAGGAAAAACTGGTATCTCTGCAAGACTGAGGTTTTTAGAGGAAGTGCCAGAATTCTGTCAGAGATTAGATATCCCAATACCAAAAAAAGATTAATAATGTTGGACGACGCGGAGGGGGGGGAACGGGTGGAGGGGGGACAAGGGGGGTTCAATATAGTAAGCAACGGGAGCGGGGTGGGGGAGAGGGGGGACCTGGAGAGTACTCCTTCCCCCAGTTCCCACTAATCGGGGGATAGGAGACCGGGCTAAAACAGAATTCCACCTTACCCGGAGGAGCAAAGAGCGCCTGGAGCGCCAAATAGAAAAAGCTCCAAATGACCATAGGGTCAAGGATCGACCAGGGGGAAGGGGGGGAGAGGGAGGGGATGAGAAAGCCCCATATGAAGAACATAGGGGCAAGGTATGAGGGGTGGGGGGTGAGGAAGAGAGGGAGGGGAGGGAGAAGGGGTTTCGGGTGGGAGGGGGGAGGGGAAGACTAGGAAAAGGGACTTAGATCTGTGTGTCATGCAGCAGGAAAAAACAAATGCACTTGAGAAAGATAGATAAAAAAAAAGAAAGATATGACAAATATACATTTCGTAACTATATAACGTAAGAGGTCTCAATTTCCCGGAAAAAAGGCATATGGTATTAAGAGAGGTTGAAAGGTACTCCGCTGAAATAGTTTTTTTTGCAAGAGACACACATAACATGGATTCTAATGTTAGACTGTATTCTCGGGCAGTCCCCACTTGGTACTATGGGGACTCTCCAAAGAAGAGAGCCAAGGGGGTCGCCATAGGAATAGGGAAGAACATTTCTTCACAGTAGAAGATAGGAAGGTGGACCCGGAAGGCCGCTATTTGTTTCTAAAAGGAGTACTCCAAGGAAAAAAATATACGCTAGCAAACATATACTGCCCAAACAGCAAACCACATAAATACCTGAGGGGGATCTTGAATGCTTTAATGGACTTTAAACTAGGACATGTAATACTAGCAGGAGACCTCAACCTTTCAATGGACTATCAAACTTGATAGTACGTCCGGGGCACAGAGGCGAAATATTAAACAGTTTAAAAATATTAGGAAAAAAAATGCACAGCTACTGTTTAATAGATCCTTGGAGGATTACATATCCAAATAAAAGGGGACTACACCTATTACTCTTCTGTGCATGGAACATACTCAAGACTGGACTATATAATGGTAGACCACGAGTTACTGGAAGAGGTAGTTAAAACTCAATAGGGGGTAACTACAATCTCAGACCACGCTCAGTAATAGTGAAAATTAGATTCAAAGAGATAGAGCAAAGAAAAGGATCATGGAATTTAAACAAAGAACTCATAGAGGACATTGAGGTAAATAACACAGTGAGAACTGATTTGGATCAATATTTTCACCTTCAATAATACACCTGAACTAAGGGTAGCTACTGTATGGGAGGCCCATAAGGCATACATCAGAGGGGAAACTAATTTCAATAGGCGCAGGGAAAAAAAAGATAAGAAAATTAAACATGAAAAAATTAACAACTGAGCTATTTGAACTGGAGCAAACACATAAAGAGAGAGGAGAAAGTGAAGTATATCAATAAATTGTTGTAAAGAGGGCCCAGCTCAGAGATCTGATGAAGGTTGAAACAAGGGACATATTCAAAATGTTAGAAAAGGAGAGGTATAAATGCGGGAACAAACCAGGGAAACATTTAGCTAGAGTATCTAGGGAAAAAAAAAAAAGAATACATAGAAAAAATAAAAAATCAAGATGGCCTTATGAAATATTAGACGTCTGAAATTTGCTGAATCCTTTCGGGACTTTCTATAGTTCATTATACTCAATAAGAACCAATGAAACTCAAGAGCAAGGAAAATATTAGAAAAAGGAAATTAGGGAATATTTAAAAGAAGTGAAATTACCTAAAATTTCTCAAAATGATATTGAATCCTTAGAGGCCCCAATAACTCAAGATGAGATATACAGAGCCTTTCAGGAAACACCGTGTGTGTAAGAGTCCAGGCCCGGATGGCTTGCCGATTAAAGTATTACAAAAAATTTAAAGAACTCCTGGTCCCAGAGATGTGTAAAACTATTTTAATAAAATAGGAGAGGAAGAGGAAATAAGAAAAAATCTTTATTGGCAAATATTTCTATTATCCTAAAACAGGAAAAGATGGAACTCTGTGTTCCAACTATCGACCAATAGCATTGCTAAATGCAGACCTAAGGTATATGCGAAAATACTAGCAACTAGGATAAAAAGTCTAATGCCGCAATTAATATACACCAGATCAGGCGGCTTGTAACAGGCAGAGAAGGAGAGATAATAGCATAAGGGACCCTGTTGTTGTTCCAACAGATCCAAAAAAGAAACCCCCAGTCGTACTCATGTCTTTAGATGCCGAAAAAGCATTTGAGAGAGGTCGGACTGGGGGTTCATGATGAAACTCTACAAAACATAGGCCTGGGACCAAGGTTTCATGAAATGGGTAAAGAATTTATATAGCCATCCGACGGCAAGGGTAAGGGTCAACGGGAGTGTGTCGGTCTGTGTCGAAATGAAAATGGAACCAGACAGGGCGCTGCTGCTCACCCCTCCTATATGTAATAGCTCTGGAACCGTTGTTAGCAAAAATCGGGAAAACCCGGGTATAGGGGGGGGTGAGAGTGGGAGACGAAGAACACAAGGTGGCGGCGTACGCAGATGACATACTCCTATATTTGACCAAACCCAGAGTCTCCCTCCCTAATGTCATAAAGGAAATAAAAAGATATGGTGAACTTTCAAACTTTAAAATAAACCCGATAAAAACATAATTTTGAACTTGGGATAGATAAAAAAGAAGCAGATGAATTACAGAAAGAGTTCCCATTTACATGGGAAAAAGAAGCTATAACGTACTTAGGAAATAAAAATCACATCAACAGTCGAAAAACTTTACCCGGTTAATTTTGTCCCTTTAATTAACGACATTAATCAAGACCTGAAAAATCTTGCAAAAAAACATATTTCCTGGATAGGTAAGATTAATGCGTTTAAAAATGATGATATTACCGAAGATAACATACAACTTCAAATGTTCCCAATAAAAATACCGCAAAGTTTCTTTAAAGTAATTAAAACGGTAATTTTGAAATATATATGGGCAGGTAAAAAGGCTAGGACTAAGCTATTCATTGCTGAGCAGGAAAAAAAAAGGAGGGGGGTTGGGGCTCCCTGATATAAAAAGATATTATTCCGCTGTTAATATAGCCAGGCTGATAGAATGGACAAACATACACACTAAAAAAAAATGGGTACGTATGGAAGAAATATTAAGTAGGACACAACTAAATAGAAATGTATGGATACCACCGAAAATGAGGGAACCTGGGCAAAATACACATAGCATAACAAGGAAACGTATTTAGAATATGGGACACAATATTTAGACGGGAAAAAATGGGAGTATAACTCCCCATTAATCCCATTAGTAGGCACAAATTTCTTTCCACCAGGTAATGGAAACACGTTTGGAAAGCAACTGGGGGAGAAAAAAATTAAAAGATATTGGTCACACGGGGAAAAATTAAATTAAGACAAGAATAAAAAAGGAGAAGGGGAACAAAGTATGAGTGAATGGGAGTATTTGCAGCTAAAACACTTTGTGAGCACACTACCACAACCGATTAGGGAAGATAAGACACTACACCCAATAGAAAAAATATGTAATACAGACAAGCCCCTGACACATGGCATATCAAAGGCATACGGAATATTAACGGAGCTCGAGACCCAGGAAACACTGCCCTTCCTAGAAAAGTGGGAAAGCGATTTGGGTAAAAGGATTGATAAATCACAAATGATAGGTGCAGTATATAATCATGCCTCGGACATCACCACCATAGAAGCAAACTATAAATGTATGGTTCGATGGCACCTGACCCCATTAAGAATGAGTAAGATCCACCCAAAACTCAGAGCTATGCTGGAGAAAGCAAAAAGGAACAACTCTGCATATATGGTGGGACTGCCCGAGAATACAGGAATATTGGAAAGAAATTTTGGAATATATTGTAGAAATAACAGGGGAGAGGATCCCATGCAGCCCCCTGCCCTGTTTGTTTCATGGAACTGAAAAAACAAAAAAACAATATGGAACAACTTTGGTCCCAGTGCTGCTAAACGCAGCAAAGGCTCTGATCCCAAAAAACTGTCTGCATCCAGAGAGGCCATCAATTAAAGAGTGGATGGAGAGGGTGGGTATGTGGAAGAGATGGAGTATCTTGCCAGTGGAGAGATAGGAAGAGAGGACAAATACAGGGTGGTTTGGGAAAAATGGAAAATGTTCAAATCTACAGAAAAGTTTGTCCAGGCAATGGCAGAAGCAGATAGGTGAGAAACCAAAGAGAAGACTGCATGACGCACAGATCTAGGGAGGGGGGGGGGAGGGAGAGGGAAAAAAAAGGGGGGCTAGTTATGTAACAATAGCAAGTAACGCAGTAAGACTTGTTAATCGGGAAAATAATAATTAATGGATTAAAAACAACAAATCTGTAATTATAAAAAAGAAAAAGAACCCAAATATATAATTCAACAAAAAAAAAAAAAAAGATAAGGGGAATGAAAAAGATTTGAAAACTCCCACGGATGATGCGAAGCCACAAGAGAGACGCTATAGGCGGTCGAACCGTGAGCTAGTCTCGCTGCTATATGTGAGCATAGTCTGACGTGAAAAAGAAAAAAAAAAATACCTAAATAAGGAAATAGAAATAGAGTTCCAGGAGAATGGGAAGTTGCTCTTCAAGCTATCTACATGTGATTGAGGGAGAGATACATTAAGTGCCACCGATTTAGACATGTTAATTCTCAGACCTGATATGCCTCCGAATTCATTAAGGAGGTTTATAACGTTAGGGGTCGAAGTGAGTGGAGCTGTGAGAAAGAGGAGGACATCGTCCGCAAAACAAGGCACATTTATGTGTCGATTGTCCCACAGCGAACCCTTGTAATGTCAGGGTGATTTCGATCGCGATGGCCAAAGTTTCTATGGCCACCGCGAAAAGAAGGGAAGAGAGGGGGCAACCCTGTCTCGTTCCCTTCTGATGGGAATTGTGCCGAAAAGTGACCTTGGAATCTAACCTGTGCCCTCGGTTGGGAATAAAGTGCTTCCAATATTTTGATAAAGTAAGGCCCGAAACCCCACCGACGAAGTAACTCAAAAAGGTATGGCCATTCAACCGTATCGAATGCCTTTTGCAGATCAATAGACAGCAGGTAGCCCTCTTGGGGGGACTCTCCATCCCAGCCTGACCTCATAAGGGAAATAACATCCACTGCCCTCCGTATCTGGTCCGGTCCCTGTCTTCCCGGGATGAAACCCACCTGATCCCTAGCAATGTAAGAGCCAATAAAGGAAGCCAGTCTATTGGCCAGGGCTTTCGTCATTATCTTCATATCGTTATTAATTAACGAGATTGGCCTATAATTGCTCACTTCACTAGGGTCCTTCCCTGGTTTGGGAATGACCGATATGAACGCTAAGTTTGCTGAGGGATCTGATAATGGATCTTTACGCATGGAATTAAAGAACCGAACCAGATAGGGAACCAGAATCTCAGAAAAAGTCTTGTAGTAATGGTTTGAGAAACCGTCAGGTCCTGGGGCAGTATCAGTCTTGAGATCTTTAATAACATCCCGAATTTCTGCTAATTGGAATGGTGAGTCTAGGATAGAGCGATGGAATCAGAAAGTCTGGGGAGAGGGACTTTCCCCAAGAAGGTGTCAAGGTCTGTTTGGGAATGTCGTGCATCGGAGGAGTATAGGGTTGAGTAAAATGATTGGAAGGCCGTTAGAATCTTTTTGGGTTTTGGGTCAGATGGCCATTCGAAGCCGAATCTTGGGATCGCATATGACCGTACTTTAGGTGAATGTTTAGCTGCTAACTGTGGTCCGAACTTATTCACTCGCATATAATATTTACTATTCTGCCATAATAGGTGTTTGTCCGCCGAGGAAGTGAGAGCCAAGTTGATCGCCAGTCTGGCAGAATCAAGCTTGGCAAGGGAAGCCCGGGAGGGGTTCTGCTTGTGGGAATTACTTAGCAATTCAAATTCTTTCTCAAGTTTCAGTATGTCTATCTGACGTTCCCGTTTCAATTTTGACGAAAGCTGTATGATCTTACCCCGGATTACCGCCTTGTGAGCTCCCCATAGGGAACTAGGAGAAGTATCAGTGTTATCATTGTTCTCAAAATATTCCTGAATCTCCTTCTCCAACATGGTACAATGAACCGTGTTAGAGAGAATTGATGCGTTAAGGCGCCACGGGCGAAACCCGGGGGAAGAAATCACATTAGCTAGTTTAACGAGCACCAAAGAGTGGTCCGACCACGGAACATCAGAAATAGATGCGGAAGACGCATTATGGACCTCAGGGGCATGTAAAAAAATGTGATCAATTCTCGCGTAAGTTTTGTGAGGAGTCGAGTAATGCGTATAGTCTTTTACCGCAGGATTAAGTTCCCTCCAAATGTCCACGAGACCCAATGAGTGCAGAAGACGGGCAATTTGAAGGCTATGTTTAGGAGGTCTTTTAAGGTGTGGGATCCCAGCTGCTGATTTGTTACCGATATTGTCAAAGGTGACATTAGATTCACCACCCAAAATTACCCTTCCCACAAAATGCGGCGCCAAAGTGGTAAATAATTTGGAGAAAAAGTAATTTTGCCCAGTGTTGGGAGCGTAATAAGAGACTATAATGTGGACCATACCTTCTATCGAACCTTTAACGAGAATATAACGCCCGTCCTTATCTGTGATAGTCAGAGAGTGTACGAAGTGGGTCTTTTTAGAAAAAAGAATAGCTACCCCCCTCTTTTTAGATTCAGCATTCGCTAAAAAAAAGATGGGGTATCCACGGTGTAGAAAAGGGGGGTTATATGTGATGGGGAAATGGGTCTCCTGGAGTAGGACTACATCTAAGCCCCTGGAGTGGTAACTCTGAAACGCCTTGCGCCTTTTAAGAGGGGAGTTTAGACCTTGTGCATTATGTGAGGCTATCCTAAGTGTAGCCTGTCTGGGGGGTGTGTCAGCCATGGACCAAAGAAGGTGTGTGCGAGCAAACTGGAGAAAGGCTTACCATGACCCATGAAAGACCAGGACCAAGCGATGAGGAGTCAAGTGGAATTCATGCGTCATTCCTTACCAGTGTAGAGGCCCTCCGTGTGAACTCCTGAGGAATGAAAAGGAAAGAGAACTAGATAAAAAATGCTTAGTAGAAAAATATAGGCAGGACTGGCCGACCAAGTCCTGAATTCGAGTCCCAACCAAGGTTGGACTCTGTATGGTGACAACCCCGATAGGGGTCGTATACCTGCAGTAGCAAGAAGAGCAAGCTCTAACATGTCACCACAGAGGGAGTGGCGTGCGAGACCGCCCCAGCCTAGAGGCCAACAGAAAAATAGTGAAATCTAGGCCGGGAGGTCTCCAGGCCATAGGCCTGGAGAAAAGCTTCCATAAGAGAAAAACAAATAAAACATTTTTAGACCATCAATGAAGGTTTAAAACAAAAACAATATCAATATTAATATGGCAGACAGGCAAAAATTTGTGTACAAGGCAGGACCAGACCCCATAAGCCCAAAAAGGGGAACAGGGACTAAAAAGAAACAAACATTTTGGACTAAACTTAGTGAAGAATAAACTATGCCTGCAAAATGAAAATACTAAAGTCAACTTAAGTAGCATGAACTCGTTGGGTATAGTCAGCAGTACTACACCAGCCGGAAACACTGCATCCGAGCAAGGGAGAGTTATGCATCAAGAGAGAACCAAAAAAAAAAGGAAATTCCAGGAAATACAGTCATCTTGGGGGACGAGATTCTCTGGACCTCTTTGGTGGCTGCTTATTCCACAACGGGGAAACGGGGCTGCCAGTGGGAGGCCTTTTGGATGAACCGGGACAGAGAGAGGCTTCTGGAGGGATCAGTTCTTGATTGATAAACCCAAGACGTAGCAGTAGTTGTTCACCATCTCTGAAGTTCGCAAAGCTATAAGGTTTATCCTTATAATCAAACTGGAGGCGAAATGGAAAGGACCACCTGTATTTGATGGATTTCTGCAAAAGGACCCCTAAGAGGGGCTTCAGGGATCTCCTCTTCTGTATAGTGGCTGGGGATATATCAGCAAATAATTGAACCTTATTCCCCTGAATGTTAAGGTCATCATTATTATGGGATCTCCTCATGACCTCTTCCTTTACATTATAGTAGTGGGGCTTAACCACCACATCCCTCGGGAGTCCATCTTGGCGAGGAGGTTGTAGAGCTCTGTGGGCCCTGTCCAATTCGAGTTTATGATCAGGAATGTCTGGGATAATGGTTTTAATGAATAATTTCACCGTCTCGGGGATATTAACCACCCCTTCAGGGATGCCCCTTATGCGAAAGTTATATCTCCTGTTGCGATTCTCTAAATCGTCAATTTTGGCAAGCGCTAGTTCAAGTTGGTCCTGCAGTGACTGTATACAGTTGGTATTTTGGTTAGTACGTGCTGCGGTATTGTCTACCGCCTGCTCAATGGCTTCCATGCGGGCTCCTATGTTCTGCAGGTCAGCTTTAATAGAGGAAGTGATCTGTGCTGCAGTCTGTGTTAACCCCGCTGCCAGCATGTCAGAAAAACAGTTCAAAAGCTGAGCCATATCAGCTTGAGCGGGTTGGGGCATAGGAGATGGTGTTTGGAGGCAGGCCTGACTCATGGGTATTGTAACATGGGGGTACCCATAATGTCTGCCATAGTGCGCTTGATTAGCGATTCCGTGGAGGCTGGAGAGACCACGATGGGGGGATCAGTACTCACAGGAGTTGCCAGCAAGGGTTGAGTGTGCTGGATCGGGACGAGGGGTCCGCAATAGATTCTGTGTCCGCTGCGTCTCCACGAGGAGGCGCCGCGGCCGCCATCTTGAGGCCTGAGGGAGCTGCTAGGCCGAAATCCAGTTGACGGCTGAAACCCCGTTTTTCACTGCCCCCAGACATCCAGGGCAATGCTCCTCTCTCACCGCTATCCCCACGGACCTTCCTCGGGTGAAATCTCCCAGCTTGTCAGCCGCTAAGAGCCTCAATGTGCTGGGGCGGTCCGGAGCTCCCGTTCAGCACGTCTTCACGGAAGTCCCGCGCATGCGCACTCCTTAACGCCATAAATTTAAAAAAAACTTTACCTTCAGGCCTGAGACAATTTACAGATGTTGGGTAGCGAAATTAATGGTGAGGTAATGAAAAGCAGAGTGTTATCTGCAAAGAGTGCACATTTGTGAGCTGCAGCGGACCCCATGTATGTCTGGATGTCCTCTAATGGCAATAGCAAATGTTTCAATGACAATAGCGAAAACCAGAGGATATAAAGGACAATCCTGCCTAGTGCATTTGAAGATCGGAAAGGATTTGGCGTAGTATCCCTGAAGTTGAATCTTTGCTTTAGGGTTTGAGTAGAGCGCCTCTATCACATTCATGAAGGTATTGCCAAAACCCCATTGTTGTAATATTGGCGTAAAGAATGACCAGGACACAGAATCAAATGCCTTATGCAGATTCAGAGAGAGCAGAAAGCCAGTTTAAGGGGGTACCCCCATCCCAGCTGGACCTCAGAAGGGAAATGAAATCAATCGCCCTTATAATTTGATCGGGGCACTGTCTTCCGGGTATGAAGCCGACTTGGTCCTTATGGACATAGAGGCTAATAAAGGAGGAGATACAGTCTGCTAGGATCTTTGTCAGGATTTTGAGATTATTTATTAAAGATATGGGGCAGGAATTGTCAACTGAGCTAGTGCCTTTGCCGGGTTTAGGAATTACCGAGATAAAGGCTGAATTTAGAGATTGATCTAGTTGGGTTCCTTTGTTTAGCTCCTTGAAGAATTAAACCAATTAAGGTGCCAGAGTGGTAGTAAAATGGTTTTAATTTGGAACAGAGAAACTGTCTGCTCCAGGAGAAGAGTGACTTTTCAAGTTTTTAACAACCAGGGAGGCTTCCTCTGCTGATATCTGTGCTCCCAATCTCTATGGTGACCCTTAATTTTAGGGATCTTAATTAAACTGGAAAAGGACTCCAAGAAATGATCTGGAACTGCTTTTTTTGGCGCTATATATATTTTTTATAAAAGTCATGGAAAGCTTTACATTGAGGGGGAGGGGTGGGCTGGTTGTGGCATAAGGAACAAGAGTGTGGTAGATATTCACATTAGGTAGACAATATGGTAATTTGGCTCGTAGTAGCCTTATTTCTATTTTTATTTAACTTTTCTTATTTTCTCTTTTTTTTTTGTTTTGGTGTGGTATGGATATGGCTCATAGAAGCCTCTTAAATGTTCTTCTTTCTTTTTTGGGGGGGGGAATGAATAAATAAGGCATACTGTTAAAAGGGGGATGTAATACACAGGAACTTGGACACTCTGGAGAGGGAGGGCAATGTGATGAGGGAAATTTACTTATTTTTCTATTTAAACTTTTTGGGGAGGGGGAGATACTTGATGTCGATGAGGATCGTTATTTTGTGTATATATTATTTGATAAATGTGAATATATGTGATTTCAATTGATATGTTAAATACTAATAAAACATTTTATAATAAAAAAAAGATATTGATGTGGGATTTTGCAGCTAAAGGACCAGGCCACTTTTTGCGATTCGACACTGCGCCACTTTAACTGACAATTGTGCGACGTGGCTCCCAAACAAAATTGATGTCCTTTTTTCCCCACAAATAGAGCTTTCTTTTGGTGGTATTTGATCACCTTATTTTTTGCGCTATAAACAAAAATAGAGCAACAATTTTTAAAAAAATCAATATTTTTTACTTTTTGCTATAATAAATATCCCCAAAAAATATATAATAAAATGTCCCCCCCCCCTCAGTTTAGGCCGATATGTATTCTTCTACATATTTTTGGTAAAAAGAATCACAATAAGTGTTTGATTGGTTTGCGCAAAAGTTATAGTGTTTACAAAATAGGGGATAGTTTTATGGCATTTTTATTCATTACTTTTTTTTTTTTACTAGTAATGGCGGTGATCAGTGATTTTTTTGTGACTGCGACATTATGGCAGACACATCAGACAGTTTTGACACATTTTTGGGACCATTGTCATTTTCACAGCGATCAGTGCTATAAAAATGCACTGTTTACTGTGAAAATTACACTGGCAGTGAAGGGGTTAACCACTAGGTGGCGCTGTAGGGTTTACGTGTTCTCTGCATAGTGTTTCTTACTGTGTCACATGACACCGATCTCCTCGATCTACACGAAGCCGAGATCAGTCACTAGTCAGAGTGGGGAGATGCTTGTTTACACAAGCATTTCTCCGCTCTAAACCTCCGTGAGACGATCTCGGGGACCACACGGCCAGGCCTTTAAAGGGGACGTACAGGTATGTTGATATGCCTCTCCGTGCCATTCTGCCGATGTATATGTGCAGGAGAATTCATGTTCTAACCTTTCAATGTCTGCCCATCGTGCTTTCAGTAGCTTCAAAGCCATTTGAATGAGTTTACCTCTGCCGGTGGCCTTATGGGCTGCCCACAGAGTAGTTGAGGAAGTATTTGCTACATCATTAAGTAGAACATATTCCTGAATAGACTTTTCTATTTCATTTGCATGAGCCGGATTGCTAAGGATAGAAGCATTCAACCTTCAACTGCCTCTGCTTTTTTTGCTCTGTAGGCTGCCCAATTACCAGGAAAAGCAGTGAGTGGTCCGACCAGAGTCCTTAATGTAAGACTTTGTTACCCAGGGGATATAGGATAATGAGATGCAAGCAAGAGAGTGTGGGGGGTGGTTCATAAATCATACACAACAGGATAGGGATTGCCAAGTACATAATAAGCAGAAATTAAAGTTGCCTTGCTTTCAAGATATAAGAGACTAACTCTTATTCCTTGTGCTATTTATTTATACAATAGATCCGTGGTTCTCCTTTAACATCTATCTCTTTTAGTCTATTGCTAGAAGTTTACACCATGTCCATGATATTTTTTTTTTTTTACTTGTTTCACCCAATGTTCTATGGTAGGTGTCTGTGACTTTTTGCAAAAGACCGGAATTAGCCCCTTGGCTGCATCCAACAGTTGTGAGACTATACTCTTCTTATATACCCTGATGAAACTTAGAGTGCCATGAAAAGCACTGTACAGGGTCATCTAAATTGAGACCGTCGTTTTTTCAGATATTAAGTTCCTGAGCTCAGCCCAGAATGGCCTGATATTGGAACACACCCACCAAATATGGGTATGGGATCCCTGGAGCCTCACCAACACCTATCTGAGACCGAGGGGTATGCAACAGCCATCATCTTCAGGACCCTGTGATACCTGGACATAAGTTTATAATCGGTCTCCTGTATTTTGGTACATACCAAAGAGGATGTGCTAGTCTTAACATATTACTTTTCTGTAAATCTGTAAAAGGGCGGTGTAACTCTGTTTCTCATTGCCTAAGGAATCTGAGACCTGTGGTGATATCACGTTTATTTAACAATTTATAAGAGATAGATAGCAGACCTCTACCAATAGGCGGTGTACTGTATGCCAGCACACCGTGGTCAGTTCTCTAGCTGTGCTGGGAACTCAGTATGCTCTCCTCCAATGTTCAGATGTATCCTGACACCCCCCGAACAGCCATTTACTGGGAAGCTCAGTGTGCAGCTGCTTCTCCTCCTCCCCCAGCTCTTACGCAGCTGAGAACAGAGGGAATGTATAAAAAAAAAAGGAAAACATGTATTTATAATTTATTTATACCTATACAAAAATGTTTTTCATTTAATTTCTATTTTAAACTTAATGGGATGGGGATGTTTTACAAGGTTATCATTAATCACTTTAATGATTTTAAATTGATTACAGTTGCCCATGGGTGGTAATCAAAAAATAAGTGCCACATCCTATATGATATGGATTGAAGAAAAAAACATTATGATAATATTTTTTTCAAAAAAAAGATGGACTTTGTAGGCACATTGAGATAATATCCAAAAAATATTTTAATAATACATAAATACATAGATGCATCTATATAAAAAATTATGACACAATAAATAGAAAAAAGGCCAAACGGTCTACCAGAGAATGTACTCAATAGTCTCAGAACTTGATGTGGAGCTGTAACGTAGCAACCCATTAATACCTTTAAGGCAGCTAGTGTGTCCATCAGTCACCCATGATTTAAAATAAGACCGTGATTTGCCCAAGGGAACCAACAGAAACCAGTCAATGGTGGTAGAAGGGGGGGCGTGGCCAAGACCAGCATGTGAGAAGACGTGTGTCTCACAGCTCCTCTGCAGCACAGGCTATTGATCCTCTCCCAGCAGCGATCCGACGGATTCGAACGGCTTTTCCGCTGGCTACCAACCCGGTCACCCTCCCGGTCCACCCGCCAGCCCTCTGCACCCGCGGAATGGCGAAAAAAAAAGAACGATTGGCCGGCGCTCGAAATACAAGATGGCGCCGCCGCCGCGGCCCTGGTCCTCCGCACACCACGAGGCGCTGACAAGCCCAAGGAGGGGACAGGCAAGAAGGCTGCAAAGTCACAGGGTAAGGACTACCCGAGGGACATGACCTATTACACCCAGAAACTGGGGGGTCCCCCGGATCAGGACGCGGGGGGGGTGCAGAGCGGGCCCCTATGGCGATGCAGGCCTCACAGGGACAGTCGGATGGAGGGGGTTGGAGATGTGCTGAGCAGGCTGATACAGGGAGACAATCTCTCTCCATGCCAGCAGATGCGGATGCAAAGGCTGGGGACATTGAACAACCGACCCTGGCTGAGATACTAAGAGCGGTTCATGTGTGCACCGCTTCAGTGAATACTATCAAAGAGCAGTTTGGGGGCCTCAGAGAAGATGTGTCCCTGCTGCGGCAGGACCTACAAAAGATCTGTGAACGCATGACAGCCGTGGAGAGCAGGGTGAGTGAGGTGGAGGATAAGCTGCCCCCAGTTGCTCGTGAGGCCCATGCAGCCCATCAACTAGCCAGGGACACTAATAATAGAGCTGTTTACGCCGGAATAACGTGCGCATAGTGGGGTTGCCGGAGAAGACGGCGGGCCGGGACCCCACCACCCTTATTTTGATGGCTGGCTGACGGAAGTATTTGGAAAGGAGGCCTTTTCCCCATTCTTTACAGTTGAAAGGGTGCACCGCACACCAGGCCGCCCACCACAGCCTGGCGCCCCCCCTAGGCCCATTCTGGCCTCGTTGCTGCACTATAGGGATAGGGAGGCGGTGCTGAGAAATGCCAGGGAGAAGGCCAACATCCAGGTGAATGGAGTCCGGGTGTCCTTCTACCCGGATTTTTCTGCAGAGGTGCAGCGTCGACAGGCCAAATTCTTGGATGTGAAAAGGCGTCTTCGCGCACTACAACTACCTTATGCTATGCTATTCCCCGCCAAGCTGAGGGTTACTGCCAAGCGGCAGGCCCACTTTTTTGAATCGGCTCAAGATGCTGCTCTATGGCTTGATCGTAATGAGCAGGCTCTGCGTCACTGTGAAAGGGAAGAGGAAGGAGACTGATATTAAAGGGGCTGGTACAGGTTAATAGGTTTCATTTTTAGTGCATTGCCTGCGCACTCCTATATACATACACCCTACAGGGTGCGACAGGCGCCCCCCCTCCGGATGGCAGCATTCCTTTGTTCATTTGCATCCTTTATTCTTATTTTATTTTTTCTGGTCACCTTTATTTTTGCTATGTTCTGCTGGGAGAAGTTATATTTGGATGTGAACTCTGAGTCATCTTGTAAAGTTGCAAAGAAAATGCAATCTCTCCACAGGAAACGTGGAGCAAATGTGCCTTATTGGGGTCCGCTCCCTGTTGGAGCTGCGGGGTCTGCCTTGTTGGCGGCCTGGACTTGTTTCTTTTTCAGTTTACCGTACTGTTTCGGGATTACAGGCCATGAGTACAGGTCTGTTCTGTTGACGGCCCGGGCCTTCAGTTTTTTGCACTTTCACAGAGAAGTGAGTAGCAAAAACCCACCACTGAGTAATCGCTAAAACCAGTGGGGGTGGGAGGTCTGTGGGTCAGTAATGGTGAACAGCAATAAGCATAAATAAAATATTAACATACACTATAATTCAATTAAATAGTGAACATCACAAACATGAAAAGCATGTAAATCCAAACAGCTTAGTTAATGTGAATGGTGCCAGAAAGTTCAAATTGAACACAATCCAGGTGGAGTCCCAGAAGTCCCAGAAGAGGGAAGATGTGGGACCGTAATAAGGTAAAAAAGTCAAATGACACAAATAAAGTCTTAAAACCCACCACTGAGTAATCGCTAAAACCAGTGGGGGTGGGAGGTCTGTGGGTCAGTAATGGTGAACAGCAATAAGCATAAATAAAATATTAACATACACTATAATTAAATTAAATAGTGAACATCACAAACATGAGAAGCATGTAAATCCAAACCGCTTAATTGATGTGAATGGTGCCAGAAAGTTCTAATATAACACAATCCAAATGGAGTCCCAGAAGAGGGAAGATGTGGGACCGTAATAAGGTAAAAAAAAATCATATAACACAAATAAAGTCTTAAAGTGCACTGTGAACGATAATAGAGGCCCAAGGGGGTATCCCGTGGTAGAAAAGCAGACTTCGGTGCGCACACCTCTAGTGGTGTAAAAGGCTCACCTCCAGGCCATAGCACGGACAGCCTAAAACCAATTAAACACTGTATGTTCACAGGCTCAGCAGGGTAGAGGTGACATCAAAATCTCCACATCAAATGGTCATGTTGAAAGTGAAAGACAAGGGCAGATATGGCATAATACTGTGACTGCAGGTATGGAAGATAATATATCACATGCACATGCACTCACATGGAGGCCTATAGCAGTGGGCATATCTCCTACGAACGGCGAGTTCGTGCGGTCCGTCTTGATAGGTGCACTTCCTCTATCTTTCGTTACCACCTAGGCATCCACTGGGTGTTGGGTGCTCGGAGGGGTATGTAAACAAAAAACAAGAGGAAGGCAATGGTGCAGCTCCGCATAAAAGGTTTAATATAATAGAAAGGCTAAAAAAAACTCACATTTCCAGTGTTAAGGTGTTTCCAAACAAAACGAGCGCCGTGCTCGTGTTCTTCCCGTTAGGATGTGTGGGGTCTGGTACTTCCTGTCCCTATGCGTGGCGTCACATGACTTCATCAGATGTTTGGAAACACCTTACCACTGGAAATGTGAGTTTTTTTACTTTTTCTTTTATATTAAACCTTTTATGCGGAGCTGCACCATTGCCTTCCTCTTGTTTTTTGTTTACATACCCCTCCGAGCACCCAACACCTTTTACACCACTAGAGGTGTGCGCACCGAAGTCTGCTCTTCTACCACGGCATACCCCCTTGGGCCTCTATTATCGTTCACAGTGCACTTTAAGACTTTATTTGTGTTATATGATTTTTTTTACCTTATTACGGTCCCACATTTTGCCACTTCTGGGACTACATTTGGATTGTGTTATATTTGAACTTTCTGGCACAATCCACATCTACTAAGCTGTTTGGATTTACATGCTTCTCATGTTTGTGATGTTCTCTATTTAATTTAATTATAGTGTATGTTAATATTTCATTTATGCTTATTGCTGTTCACCATTACTGACCCATAGACCTCCCACCCCCACTGTTTTTAGCGATTACTCAGTGGTGGGTTTTAAGACTTTATTTGTGTCATTTGCCTTTTTTACCTTATTACGGTCCCACATCTTCCCTCTTCTGGGACTCCACCTGGAGTGTGTTATATTTGAACTTTCTGGCACCATTCACATTAAGCTGTTTTGGATTTACATGCTTCTCATGTTTGTGATGTTCACTATTTAATTTAATTATAGTATATGTTAATATTTAATTTATGCTTATTGCTGTTCACCATTACTGATCCACAGACCTCCCACCCTCACTGGTTTTAGCGATTACTCAGTGGTGGGTTTTTGCTACTCACTTCCCTGTGCATCTGCTCTTTCCACCTCCTCACACAGCGCAGTCACCATCATTTATTTCATTCACATATTTCTGGCCAGGACCGGTTCCAGGTAACTGCAGCAGTCCCCACCCCCCCATAGTATTTAGCACCGATAGCGCGAGAGCCCTTCCAATTTATTTTTTGCACTTTCACCACCTACATCGAGAGCTATGTTCGCTTGCTATTGCACCATGGAACTATGACTGTGTACTCCTGGCTATGTTCGGGACTCTGGGTGCCTACCTGGAACTGTTGCCCCTTAGAGGGGGCCTGCCTTTACTCATAATGTCTTTGCCATTTAATTCATGTCTGCTTTTTCCCAATGGCTGAATTGCCCATAGTCTCCTGGAATGTGAGGGGCTTAGGCTCCCCATTGAAGCGTATGATGGTATCTACCTGTTTAAAAAAGTATCATCCAATGATTCTTTGTATGCAGGAAACGCATTTAACCACTGAAACGCAATGTTGCCTTAAATATGCTTGGGTGGGTAAGGCCTACCATTCTACCCACACCTCGTACTCTAGGGGTGTGAGTGTAATGATTCATGCCTCTATTGACTTTCAGCAACTGGATGTGTGTGTAGACGCTGAGGGTCGGTTTTATATTTTTGCACTGCAGGGTGGGTAAACTGTATTGTATATTGGCTTGTATTTATATACCCCCGACGTTTACCGTAGTGGTGCTCCGGCTGTTGCTGGCCTATTTGGAGGGCAGGCCTGACCTTCCACTATTGATAGTGGGGGATTTTAACTGCTGGTTGAGTCCCTCCGTGGACAGACACCCCAGCTCTGGGGTCTCTGCCATTTCGAGGGAGTCTCCATTGCTGAGAATGCTCAATGAGGTGGGGTGGGTGGATATATGGAGGCTAAGGTACCCATTGGACAGGCAGTTTTCCTGCTTCTCCAAAACTCACGGGACACTGTCCAGAATTGATCTGGCAGTGGGTAACCCTGCTATGCTCCCGTCCATCTTGGATGTGGTATATAAGCCCCGTAGTGTCTCGGATCACTCGCATTTGGTAATTACCTTAATTATTTCTCCACCCTCTACACTTCCAAGTGCCCCGTGGAAGTTTAACGCTTTTTGGCTGAAATTATTCCTGACACATGAGGAGGTGGAGCGGAGCATGGGGAGTTTCTTGATAGTGGGGATTTTGCCGAATCCCCAGCAGAGCAGTGGGATGCCTTTAAGGTGTACGTGAGGGGGCTTCTTATCCGTGAAATCAACAGGGTGAAGAAATACTCTTCTGGGCTCAGAGAGGACCTTGAAAAACAGGTAGCGGCCCTGGAAGAGGCTTTCGTGCAAACCCCGACGGATGCTGCTAGGGAGGCATGGCAGTCCGCTCAATCAGCATATGAGTGGCTGCTGTCCTCCAAGGCAGAGCGGAAGTTATTCTTTTCCAGGCTGGCTTTCTTTGAGGTGGGTGAAAGCACAGGGCGTATGCTTGCCAGGATAGCCAACTCCCAACAAAGGTCTCCCAGCATTGGGGCAATTAAAACTATAGAGGGCAGGATAGTGAACTCCCCCGACCTGGTCTTGGCAGAACTAGCTAGATTTTATGAGACTTTGTACCTCCCGACGGAACAGTTTACCCGGACAGAACTCATGGCCTACTTACAGGACATTGACTTTCCCCGACTTGGGACAGAGCAGCGGAAGGCACTGGATGCCCCCTTTACCTTGAAGGAGCTGCAGACAGCGCTGGCTGAGTTTCCCAATTGTAAGGCCGCAGGAGCCGACGGATTGCCCATGGAGGTATACAAGCACTATGCGCATATGCTCCTGCCGAAACTTTTGGCAGTGTTCAATGCAGCCAGGGAGCTGCAGATTTTGCCTGCTTCCATGGCTACGGCTAATATTGTGCTAATACTGAAACCCGGCAAGGACCCTTTAGACCCGGGCTCCTACAGACCGATATCGCTGTTGCAGAGTGATATTAAGTTACTAGTATAAAATGTTAGCGATTAGGCTGAACGGGGTTATCACAAGCTTGGTCCACCCAGACCAAGCTGGCTTCATGCCTAACAAGTCGACGGCTGTCAACTTGCGAAGGCTGTATCTTAATATGCAATCCCCAGCAGATAATATGGGACAAAGGGCCTTGCTTTCACTGGAAGCTATGAAGGCCTTCGATCGCGTCGAGTGGGAGTACTTATGGGAGGTTCTTGGGAGGTTTGGTTTTGGGGAATCCTACATCTCCTGGGTCCGTCTGCTGTACTTCAACCCACAGGCGGCCATCCGGTCGTCTGGGGCGGTATCGCACACATTCTCTTTGGGGAGGGGCACGCGACAGGGGTGTCCATTGTCGCCTCTACTTTTCGCTTTGGCAATAGAACCCCTTGCAATTAAAATTAGAGACAGCTCGGAGGTAGTGGGGTTTAGGTACAGAGACAGGCAGGAAAAAACTGGTGATGCTGCATACAGTCGGGAGGGAGTCGGTGGCAACTGCCTTGGAATCGTTGGCCTTTGGGAAACCGAATAAACAATACCCGACCTATAACCTTATTCAAAAAGTTTGGAACAAAGCTAGGTATCTGCAGGGAGTGTTCACAGAATATAGTCCCATCTGGTCTAATGATTCATAACCTGAATTGGCTAAGTTACAGCATGGGACACTATGGAGGAGATATGGGGTGGTCCATTTGTGTCAGATATTTCGTAATGGGACTCTGCTCTCATTTGAGACCCTGCAGGGTCTTTTCAGGCTACCACAGTCAATGAAGTTCTACTATATGCAACTTAGTCATGCAGTGAAAGCCCAGAGTGGTGCTGCGGAGTGGATTTCCTCTCCTACCCCTTTGTTTAATCTAATCGCAAGAGCTCCTAATACCAAGGGATTTATATCACAGTGTTACAATATGCTGCTGCACAGCTTTCTGATCAAACACCCGCTGAGGGTGAGGGCCAAGTGGGAGGGAGAAGTGGGCCCGATGGACGGTGAGCAGTGGGAGGAGGCCCTACAGGCCTCTGCTCTCTGAATGTGTCCCATAAAGTGTCGCAATTGTACCTATTGCTGAGGGTGTATTACACCCCCCATAGACTGTTTGCTATGGGGCTGCGGCCCACCCCACTATGTACCAGGTGTAAGAGTGATCACAGTAACTTGATTCACCTATTGTGGAGGTGCCCGAAGCTTCACCCTTATTGGAAGGGGGTAGTGGACACTATTAACAGGGTGTTCCAAGTCTCATTGCCTACAGACCCAAAACATTGTCTGATCCTTATATTGGAAGAGTTGGAATGGGAAGAAGGTACTAGAGTGGCTGTAATTAGGTCTCTATTCCTGGCTCGCAAGCTCATAATGTCCCATTGGATATCGGAGGAGGCTCCTAGTTTGAAAGAGTGGATTAATACCATGGGGGATATGCTCCGGAAGGAGAAAGTGATATACCAGCATAGAGGGTGCTCCCAGAAGTTTGAGAGGCTGTGGGGCACGTGGCTGGATGTACCGGGCTTGGCCCCGGTGGACCTGGTCACGGGTAGATTACTGGGCCTGAGTACTTGAATGTGGTTCTAGATTGTGATTGGGCCTCATCTGCGGGATATGGGGGTCCTTTAAGATGGGAGGAGGAGGCTGGGCATGGCCGGGATTGGCTAATAACATGTATGTGGTTGGTGCAGTGGTATGGTTTATTTTGCCTGAATTTGTACTGGAATGTTTTTTGTTTGTAGCCTCGATGTATGTATATTTTTACTTGTGCTTCAATAAACTTATTTCTGAATAAAAAAAAATGGTGGTAGAAGAGAGATTAATGAAGAAGGGCTTTCAGGTGTGGGGAGTGAGAAAGGAAACAGAATTAGAGAAACCTCAATATGGGTAGGGGACCCATGGGGCGTGGGCCAAATCATGGCCCACCAATGTCTCCTCCAGTACCACCGAGGCAATATGAGTCCCTTGGCATCTCCAACTAAGGATTCTAGTTAAAGCGGAGTTCCGCCTATTTATTTTTTGTTAAAAGTCAGCATTTAAATTGTGAGACACTTTGTGTGTGTATGAGAGAGCCTGCCGCATGGATCTGCACACGTTACTACTGGAATTTTATTTGAATATATACATGTGTGATTGGTTATTTTGAAAGAATACAAATGTCTGATTGGCTGATTTTGAAGCAACCACCTCTCCTTGTTGTTCATGTTGACAGTGGCCCAGATTCAGGTACGACTTGCGCGGGCGCAATCGCGATATGCGCCGCGCAAGTACGGATTTGCGCCCAGGCAAATATGCGGATGACCCAGAAAACAAGCTAAGCCTGAAATTAGGCATTTTTCAAGGGACGCAGTTTCTCTGCCCCAGCGCAATTAATGGGCATTTTTGCGCAGGGTGCAACTTGCGCTCTCATTGTTTTCCCTCAGCAAATATGCAAATGAGGAACGAACGATGATTCAAAAATCTGCGCGTGTGAGGCGCAGTTTGCACAACAAGCGCGCAAGCTGTTCGGCCCGGGCAAACTTGCACATTATAAAAGCAGGGGCAAGTTAGCAACAGATGGCCACAGGTCAGCTGGAGAGCAACTACAGCAGCACAGTTACGGACGAGCTGAGCAAGCAGAGCACCCACACTTTCTGGACCTCCCATCTGTGTGCCAACATGCCAGGGGGCAGCCATGGTTCTAGCAATACTACTGAGTGAACCGACTCGTAGGAGGGCACGGGAGAGGATATACCGAGTGCGCAGGAACATCTTTGACATGAGTGATTTGGAGGTGTATCGCATGTTTAGATTCAGCCCTGAAGTCATCCTGGAATTAGCCACAATCCTGCATGATGACATCACCAGCCAGACACATCGTGGACATGCAGTGCAGCCACTGGTCAAGGTAGTGGCAACCCTGCATTTCCTGGCAAGTGGATCTTTTCAGCGTACAGGTGGAATTGTGGCTGGGATGTCCCAATCCTCCATGAGCAGGTGTGTGCACCAGGTTATTCCTGCAATCCTGAGACGCATGTCCCACCAGTTCATCAAACCCACCCAGGAGGTCCAGCGGCAGAAGGCAATCACAGATTTCTATCAAATTGCCAGATTCGTACCCATGTGGCACTACGGCCCCACCCCCGTGACCTAGAGCATATATACTGTAATAGGAAGCACTGGCATTCCATCAATGTCCAGGTCATAGTTGATGCCCATGGCCTCATATGGCATGTCCGTGCCAAACACCCAGGGTCCTGTCATGACAGCTTCATCTACCGTCAGAGCAGCATCCCAACAGAATTTGAACAGAACATGTATGGGGACAGCTGGCTGATTGGTGAGTGACATGGGTGTCAGGTATGACTGTCCCCCCCCCCCCCCATGATGCAGACATCACGAGGGGCACATGCACGACTAACATCCTCCTGTCTTTTCTCTTCCAGGTGACGCGGCATATGCACTGGGACCCCATATGATGACCCCATTCCGGAACCCCCAAACCCCAGGAGAGGAAAGATATAATGAAGCTCACGCACGTACCCGTGCAGTGGTGGAACGCACATTTGGCATCCTTAAGTCCCGTTTCAGATGCCTGGATAAATCCGGGGGGACCCTGTTGTATTCCCCAAACTTTGTATGCAAGATCATCGGGGCATGTTGTATTCTGCACAACTTTGCCGAGAGAAGGGGCCTGCAGATTGACATACGTGATGACCTGACCCCCGAACCACACAATCCCCCCCCCCAAGCAACTCTACCCGATCTACTGAGGGAAGAGCAGTCAGGAGTGGTCTCGTGGAACGTCTCTTTGCACGTTAATCACACACAATAATCATGTCACAAGTAGAATGCACGCGTGCACACCACTGTGTTCCCTAGCACACACACCCCACATGCACCCAAAATTGGATTAGACCCAAGGATACCCCATGGTATTTGGGAGCAGCAACGCTGCGTCAAGGCTCCAATTATGTTGCTGTCCATTCATACACCTTTCACACGGCAGAGGGTGACACCCCTTTTCCAACAGGAGTCACACCCCCCCATTCACACACCAGTCACACTGTAGTATACACTACTCACTTTTTTTTAGGGACTACAAAATAAAATAAAAACTCAAACTTTGAGCATAAATAAAAAATAGAAAAGCTCATAATCTGAGCAAAAAATAAATATCCAAAAAAAAATCATATGAGCATAATAAAACTAAACAGAAAAAGCTCATTATCTGAGCACCAAGGGATATGTTAAATAAATAAAAAAAAAGGCACATGAAAATATATATATATTTTTTTTAGACATCCTCGTGCCAAGGGTGCCCCGGCTCTGGCTCCTCGTGGTTGAGCCTGTGGTGGGGATGGAGCATGGGGTGGGGATGGAGGGGGAGGTGGTGCCTGTCTGCCCTCCATGGCGTTGGCCAGGCGGGTGAGCACGCTGTTGGTTTGTGCCAACATCCGCAGCTGCCGGGTGGTAGTGCTCCTCTGGTGCCGCCGGGTTAGTCTCCCCTCCTCCCGCACAGCGGCAGTGTTGGCCTCCACCGCACCTGCCAACCTGCTCACCTCCGCTGTGAGCAAAGCGGTGGCGTCCTGCTGTTCTACCATGCAGGTGACCATGGCTCCACAGTTCGCACTGACTTCCTCCAGGCTCTCTGTGTCTCTTTTCCCCCGGTCAGCATGCAGGGTGAGGGCCTGCTGCACAGAGGAGGAGGAGGATGCCAGGCTGTCCGCCACCCGCCTCAAATCACCCACCATGTCCCCTAGATGGCGGGTCTGCCGGCCCTGTTCCTCCTGCAGACCTTCGCGGAGGACGGAGGGTACACCCCTCGTTTTGCAAAGCGCCTTCCTGGGAGGAGAGGCTGGGGCCCGTACTGAGGGAGAAGGGGAGGGGGTCACACTGGAGGGAGGGACACTGGAGGGGCTTGCCCTGGAGGGGGATGACGTGATGGTCGGGGGGGTGGTGGGGAGGTCAGGGATGGTGGGATCCTCCTGGAGGAAGACAGAGACCTCCAGGTGGAGGATAATGGACTTCTCCTCCACTTCCTCCTCCATAGTTGGCCTATGTTCACTCTCCTCCTCCACCAACATGGCCAGTATCTCCATGGGGGTTGACTGTACCACCTGATGATGTGGGGATGGCATGGGTCGCCCTGCAGCCGACGACGGCCCAGCTTCATCCTCAACATCTGTGGATGACACAAAAAAACACATGTTGCTGGAGCCACACACTTGTCACATGTTCCCTTCTACCCCCTCATATGTTCACTTCTACCCCCTCATATGTTCACTTCTACCCCCTCCCTTGATACACAGCAAATCTATATATATAAAACTCAGTGTGTGTATGTATGTATGTTCCAGCATCACGTCCAAACGGCTAAAGATATTAACATGAAACTTGGCACACATGTTACTTATATGTCAGCAACAAACATAGGATAGGTGGTTTAACCCTTACCCACCCCCATTTGCCATGGTCGGGGTTTTTCTTTAAAGTCCCATTCAACTCTATGGGAAATACATGTTACTTCATGTTCCAGCATCACGTCCAAACGGCTAAAGATATTAACATGTAACTTGGCACACATGTTACTTATATGTCAGCAACAAACATAGGATAGGTGGTTTAACCCTTACCCACCCCCATTTGCCATGGTCAGGGTTTTCCTTTAAAGTCCCATTTAACTCTATGGGAAATACATGTTACTTCATAACTTCCAAACGGCTGTAGATATTTCGATAACACTTGGTCACATGGGGCCAAATCCTCAAAAGGGATACGCAGGCGGAACTGCTGTTCAGCCTGCGTATCCCTGTGCCTATCTTTGGAACTGATCCTCAGAAGCAGTTTTCCAAAGATAGGCAGAAGATCTGACATCTGTAAGACACTTACACTGTCAGATCTTAGGATGCAGTACCGCATCCGCCGCTGGGGGCATTTCGCATTGAAATGCCGCTTTGCGTATGCAAATGAGGACTTACGGAGATCCACAAAGCTTTTCAGCTTTGTTTTTTCTGCGTAAGTTTACGTTTGCATACGTAAAATTAGGGCTGCTTTTACAAGGTGTAAACTGTTTACACCTTGTAAAAACAGACCTTTTTTTCGATCGCCGCGATTTTTTTAAAATTTTGAATTTTTTTTTTCGGCGCGTAACCTTTTTTTTTACCGGACGCAACTTTATTGTCCCCTGTCGCAATCCACAAAGCCCGGCGTAACGTAATTTCGCGCGCTGCCCGTCGGGAAAATGACGTCACGAGCATGCGCAGTACGGCCGGCACGGGAGCGCGCCTCATTTAAATTGTAATCGCCCCCTGGAGAAGAGGTCCGCCTTGCGCCGGGAGAATTTAAGTTACACGGCCTGAAATTTCTAGGTAAGTGCTTTGTGGATCAGGCACTTAGGTAGAAATTTTAAGGCAGTGTAACTTAAATGGGAAAACATAAGTTAGGCAGGATCTTTGAGGATTTGGCCCATGTTACTTATATGTCCACTTAAACTATAGTATAGTTCATTTATCCCTTAACTACCCCCATTTGTGAGGGTCTGGGTTTTTGTTTAAAGTCCCATGCAAATCAATGGGAAATGTATGTTCCCACATAACTTCTGTACGCCTGGAGATATTTCAATAATACCTGGTACACATATTACTTATATGCCAAATAAAAATATATGACAGTTAAATTAACCCTTACCTACACCCTTATATAAAAGATGGGTATATTTATATTACTATGATTTTCCTCCCCAAAAGGTTAAGATGGGAAGACCGGGCAACGCTGGATATTCAGCTAGTATGAGATAAAACACACTTACCAGTCCCCAAGTCCCCAACAGTGGAGTCATATCCTGGAACTCCCTCCACCTGCTCCAGCGACAAACTTTGAGATATGATCTCCTCCTCCGGATTTAATCGTATTGGGCAGGCTGGACCTCCTCCCGTGCCCCTGGTATGTTTCCGGATAATCACCAGCTTATCCTGGACCCTACGCCGCATATCGTTCATCTTTTTTTGAATATCCTCCCAGGTCCTCTCCTCGTTGCCCAGGGCATTTATGTCCAAAGTAATGGCATCATAGATAGCCCTCCTTTGGGCTACGGTGGTGTGCTTCCGCTGGGCACCATACAGCACAGTAGTATGGCGAGTGAGTGCCGCCAGCATTACCTCCATCTCAGCGGAGTTAAATTTCGCTTTCCTCTTTTTTTTCCCTCTGAGGAGGTGCCATCTCCAATAAAGGACAAAATTACCTTGCTCAGGGGGGGGGGGGGGGGGGGGGAGTTGAAAAAAGCAGGATGTAATTTTGCACAGGACCTGCGCAGGTCTGCCCCTATTTATTTTCTCAGTGCAAGCAGGTGGGCAGGATTTGCCCAGAAAGTAGGACAGGCGCAGTTGCACGCATGCGCACATGGGAGCGGTCGAACTGTGCATGCGTGCGCCGGGCGCAAGCCACTGCTGAGCGGACAGACCATCATTTGCATAAAGGGCACACCCACTTTCACTTGCGCTGGCTTGCGCCCTCAATTTTGCCTTACATAGGAGCAAATTACCACACAAAAGGCATCCTGAATCAGGTGGCAATCTTGCCAAATTGCCCCGGCGCAGAGCAATTCAGCTGAGCTGCACAGGTGTAATTAATGTGCAAATCTACCTGAATCTGGGCCAGTATAAATAAACAGAGCTGATCATCCTACAGAGGTTTCTGCTAAGCTCAAGGTGATACCAGCATACCCTAAAGTGTTCCGGAAACAAAATCTTTGTTGTGCACACATTTTCCAATACCACATGTTGCTAAAACCTCAACACTTTTGTTTTTTAGGCAAGGTTATTTTCACTTTAAAAAGTTTCATAAGCAGAAAATAGTGTTGTGATGAGCATGAGTTGATGCAATTTAACAGCTGTCATTTTATATTTTCAGAGTGTCAACCATCTAGCCATGGAGACTAAAAAGGTGATGAAGGGAAACCATTCAAGGAAAACTGCCTCCTTTGTCAGGGTATGGTTGAAAACTACAAACACTGTAGAAATATGCTCATTCAGGAAAAAACTTTAATCCTATTCCTTCAAATTTTCTTGTCACTGTGATCAAAATGTACATTTGAGTCCACTAACAATTGAATGAGTCTTCTTAACCACTTAAGGACCGCATAACGCCGATATACGTCAGCAGAATGGCACAGCTGGGCACAGGCACGTACATGTACATCGCCTTTAAGAGCCCAGCCGTGGGTCGCGCGCCGCCGGCGTGCGCACTCTACCCGGTCTGAAGCGCCGTGGGACCCGAACGCCGCCGGTGTCCCGTGATCAGTCACAACAGCAGAAGAACGGGGAGAGGTGTGTGTAAATACACCTTCCCCATTCTTCACAGTGGCAGTGTCATTGATCGTCTGTTCCCTGATATAGGGAAAGACGATCAATGACGGCACACGTCCAGCCCCGCCCCCTACAGTTAGAAACATATATGAGGTCACACTAAACACCTACAGCTTCCCCTAGTGGTTAACTCCTAAACTGCAATTGACATTTTTACAGTAATCAATGCATTTCTATAGCACTTTTTGCTGTGAAAATGACAATGGTCCCAAAAATGTGTAAAAATTGTCCGTTGTGTCTGCCATAATGTCGCAGTCACAAAAAAAAATCGATGATCGCCGCCATTAGTAGTAAAAAAATAATTATTAATAAAAATGCCATAAAACTATCCCCTATTTTGTAAACGCTATAAATTTTGCGCAAACCAATCTTTAAACGCTTATTGGGATTTTTTTACCAACAATTGGTAGAAGAATACGTATCGGCCTAAACTGGGGAAATTTTTTTTTTATATCTCTTTTGGGGATATTTATTATAGCAAAAAGTAAAAAATATTGCATTTTTTTTCTAAATTGTCGCTCTATTTTTGTTTATAGCGCAAACAAATAAAAACCGCAGAGGTGATCAAATGCCACCAAAAGAAAGCTCTATTTGTGGTGAAAAAAGAACACCAATTTTGTTTGGGAGCCACGTCGCACGACCGCGCAATTGTCCGTTAAAGTGACGCAGTGCCGAATCGCAAAAAGCGGCAAGGTCCTTAACCTGCATATTGGTTTGGGTCTTAAGTGGTTAAAACAAAAAATGTCCTAGTGACAATGGTCACTAGGACAAATAGAAAAGGTGAATCTCCCTAGAGGGAACACAAACTGCAGTAGAAATCTTATCAGGGTTCTAACCCAATCTCTCTATTAAAAAAGTGGGGGGGGGAATGTTTTGACATAAAATACACCCTTAACCACTTAAGACCCGAACCTTTAGGCAGCTAAAGGACCCAGACAGTTTTTGCGATTCGGCACTGTGTCGCTTTAACTGACAATTGCGCAGTAGTGCGACGTGGCTCCCAAACAAAATTGGCTTCTTTTTTCCCCACAAATAGAGCTTTCTTTTGGTGGTATTTGATCACCTCTGTGGTTTTTATTTTTTGCGCTTAAAACAATAATAGAGCGACAATTTTGAAAAAAATTCAATATTTTTTACTTTTTCTATAATAAATATCCCCCAAAAATATATAAAACATTATTTTTTTTCCTCGGTTTAGGCCGATACGTATTCTTCTACCTGTTTTTGGTAAAAAAACCCGCAATAAGCGTTTATCGATTGGTTTGCGCAAAATTTATAGCGTTTACAAAAAAAAGGATAGTTTTATTGCATTTTTATTAATTATTATTTTTTTACTACTGATGGCGACGATCAGCGATTTTTTTCATGACATCGACATTATGGCGGTCACTTCGGACAATTTTGACACATTTTTGGGACCATTGTCGTTTTTACAGCAAAAAATGCATTTAAAATGCATTGTTTACTGTGAAAATGACGGTTGCAGTTAAGGAGTTAACCACAAGGGGGCGCTGATGGGGTTATGTATGGTGTGGCTGTAGGTGTGACGTCATCGATTGTGTATCCCTATAAAAGGGATCACACGATCGATGTCAGCGCCACAGTGAAGAACGGGGAAGCTGTGTTTACATACAGCTCTCCCCGTTCTTCAGCTCCGGGGACCGATCACGGAACTCCAGCGGCGATCTGGTCCGCGAGTCCCACGGTCATGGAGCTTCGGACCGGGTCGCGTGCATGCGCCCGCGACCCCACGGCTGGGCTTAAAGAGCCACGTACATGTACGTGGATGTGCCCAGCCGTGCCATTCTGCCGACGTATATCGGCGTGAATAGGTCCTTAAAAGTTATTGTCACTTATAGCACAGCGGAGTAGGCCCTATCAAGGGTCAGGATCACTGTTATATTATATTATAGTTGTTTCGTTTTTAAACAGTTTTGGTTTTAGGATTATGGCAAGTGCCAAATAACTCCTCTTTAGAAAGGGTTTTTGTCTGCTTCGAGGGAAATAGGCAATCAAATGTGTGCTTCTAAAGCAGTGTTAAAAAAAATACTGTAAATGTTTGTTACATTTCTTTGTAACATAAAAGATGCATAATGAAGTATTCTGTAACCATGGGTAATGCAGCTGCAGCCTTCAGGACACTTGCAAGCAAAGCTGCAAGTCCAGTCCCTTCAAACTCCCGACATGTTCAGATATTTGCTAGTGTCCGTAGGAGAACAGACATCATCTATCTGCCTTGAGACCAGCAAAATTTCATCTGACGCGGAGATACTGAAGCCAATTTTCACAACTTTCCATCTGGAAGATGTGATGCAGGACTGTAATGTTGCCTCCTCCTTCTATTTATCAAGAGAGGAATTTTCTGCCACTGTGTCTAAATTAATGGGGAAACGTTCAGTCATATTGGAGGCCTCGGGTCATAGAAGAGTCTATACTTTATTTTCCTCTGGTTGCTACTGCAGGAGTTCAGTCCGCTGATATATCTTCCAAATTTAAGGATACCATTTATATCCTTATTTTCACAGTGCACACAAAATCTTTATACAGGGCAACCTGTGTCAGCCTTGCCAGAGTCACTTGCCTGGGTTTCCTAAAAATGCTTTGGCTTACAAAAACCTTCCCTGCACACTTTCTTTCAGGGGACACAGAGCAGTCATAGTGATTACCATGTGGGTTATTTGCCACCTATAGGTGAATGGACGCTGGCAGATAAATGTTTGCTTAAGATGCATGTTTGCATTAACACATGTATGTGTGCTTAGATACATGTTGTATAAACGTATGTTTTGCATAAACACATGTTTGCTTACTAAAATAAACACACGTTTTAATCAACATGTTTATTTTTATTTGCATTAAGCTGTATAAATATGTGCTTATTTGTATTAAACTGCATTAATACATGCATGAACGGCAAGAATACTTATATGCCTGCTTCTTTGCATAACTTGGTACCTACATATAGGCATACCTGGGTACCTGCATACTTGCAAAACTACTGATGGTTCAGAATCTAGAGAAGGTGAAATTCTTCCTTTCAGGGGTTTGGAAGATAACCATTGACGCCAGCCTCTCTAGTTGGTTTTAAGGTGGCTATAGTTCAGTGGACTTGGTCTGTAGAGAAACTTTGTGCTAGTACACCTTACTCTGGATTATGGGACAAACCAGTTGTAGGTTTAATTCAGAAATGTCTCTGCAGTGGTATATATATATCAACCACTGGGGTGGCACCAGAGGTTGTGCGGCTCAGGAAGATGAACCACATTATATCTGGGACCACACAACAAGTGCTTTCTCTACCGCCAGTACATATTTCAGGTTTAGAATAGTGGCAGGGAGGTTTTCCAGTCATCGGCAATTAGTACTGGGATCATGCGGTTTCTGCATCCTGAGACTTTTTTGCCAATTGGCCAACGCTGGGGAACTGCAAGTGGATCTAGTAGATTCCAAGTTTTACAACAAGTTGGGACAGGTTGTGTCTGGGTTTAGAGTCCCCACTGGCAATAGTGGTAGATGCACTGGTAACACCTTAGGGACTTACAGGATATAGGGGACTATAGGGCGGGTAAAGTATTCAGTTGGCAGAAACCTTCAATATAGGAACAAACTATGGAAGTTAACACTTCCAGTTTAGGTGCTGAGGCACCCCCAACTGACCACCAACCCCAACCGAAACCTTCTATGAGTAGGAGTCTACTACCTAGGAATAATCCTCAATCCCAAAGATGTCGACCCCAGAGTGTACATACCCCTAATAATACACATGGGGTAGAGGACACAACTCCAATAGGAGGGGTGGAAGAGGCCATAGAGGAAACAAGTCAAATTATGGCAATCATTACTATGATCGGGAGTCATCTTATCTTAGGGGATCGTCCTACCATAGAGGAACCACCTATTAGATATTACGATCATCCTAATAGTCAATCTAATTCCTCTTATTATAGCCATCCACCAATATCAACTTATAATCAATACTCTCCACTTTGAGACCAGTATAATTAAGGAGTGTACCCGTATTCTAATGCCGAGTATGACCAGTCTCCTTATAACTATCAACAACCAAACCCCAATCCTCGCCTAAACCAGGGTTTTCACGAGGCCCCCCCAGGCAGAAAAAGGGTGTCCCGAACCAAGGGAGGGTCTAGAGGAGGGAGGAGGTGTCAGAGGCGAAAAACGAAGGCGAGCAGAACATGTCAAGGTGTGTTCAATTTGAGTAGTGTTGTATTATCACAGGAAGAGAAAATTGTTTTAGATAAGGGCCTTAAATTTGCCCCTCCACGTAAGCTCAACAAATTTGATACTTTTATTGATATTCACGGAAGAGTATATTAGGAAGATTAATATAACACGCTACATTACTTCAAATCCAACTAGGAGTGTAGCAAGGGCAGCCATGTCAGGTACTGTCCATTCAGGGTTATCCAACCCTTCTCTTTTTAATCCTCCCACTCAGCTTGCTCCAGCAATAAATATGTTCAGAGATTTGGTGTTGCAAGATTGCACCAAGTTATCGCCTAAACGTACTTTAACCACTAGCCGACCAGCCGCCGTCATTCTACGGCGGCAGGTCGGCTCTCCTGGGCGAGACCACGTCATTCTACGTCGGCTCTTTGAGCCGCCGGAGGCGCGCGCGCCCCCCGCTCGCCCCCGACTCCCGTGCCTGTGCCCGGCGGGCGCGATCGCCGCCGGGCACACGCGATCGCTCGTTACAGAGCTCCCGGTCCTGTCAGCGGGGGAAACGCTGATCTTCTGTTCATACAATGTATGAACAGAAGATCAGTGTTTCCCCCAGTGAGGCCACCCCCCCCCCACAGTAAGAACACACAAGGGACATACTTAACCCCTTCCCCACCCCCTAGTGTTAACCCCTTCACTGCCAGTGGCATTTTTATAGTAATCCAATGCATTTTTATAGCACTGATCGCTATAAAAATGCCAATGGTCCCAAAAATGTGTCAAAAGTGTCCGAAGTGTCCGCCATAACGTCGCAGTACCGAAAAAAAATCGCTGATCGCCGCCATTACTAGTAAAAAAAATATATTCATAAAAATGACAAAAATACCCCCTATTTTGTAAACGCTATAACTTTTGCGCAAACCAATCAATAAACGCTTATTGCGATTTTTTTTTACAAAAAATAGGTAGAAGAATACGTATCGACCTAAACTGAGGAAATTTTTTTTTTTTTATATATTTTTGGGGGATATTTATTATGGCAAAAAGTAAAAAATATTCATTTTTTTCAAAATTTTCGCTCTATTTTTGTTTATAGCGCAAAAAATAAAAACCGCAGAGGTGATCAAATACCACCAAAAGAAAGCTCTATTTGTGGGAAAAAAAGGACGCCAATTTTGTTTGGGAGCCACGTCGCACGACCGCGCAATTGTCTGTTAAAGCGACACAGTCCCGAATCGCAAAAAGTACTCTGGTCTTTGGGCAGCAATATGGTCCGGGGGGTAAGTGGTTAAACAATCCTCTTCCTAATCAAGGCCTTAACTCCTTTTGCGATAATAAGGACCTGGTCATTTGTCCCGCCGATAAAGGTGGAGGCATAGTTTTGCTGGATAAGGCTGATTATATGGGGGAAATGTATACAATTTTGAGCGATCAAGATACATATACAGAGTTACCTAATGACCCGACATTTAAATTCAAGAAACGTCCGGGATTCAAAATTGTGAGATCAGATGGGGGAGGAAATGATCTAGCACGTTGTACGCAGCTAAGCTGGGGGAGGAGCCTGACTGTGGCACTGGAGGCGAGCAGCTGTGAGAGGCTCCGGGTGAATGAACGGAAGCAGCGGCGTGAAAGGGCCACGGGTAATGCTGGCAAAACGCTAACCGCCCCCCCCCCGCGCCCCCGGAATCTCAGGTTGTGGCTTACGATCTACCGCTGATGAGGAGCGGAATGCAGAGGTAAGCCGGCAGAGGGACGGAAAACCTGCTAAGGAGAACACGGATCATCCACACCTGGGAGAACCCCCCGTACCCCCCCCTGGTCCCGGGACATTAAAGGAGAAGCATGGGGGAGAGGTGAGCAAATGTTAATGCAATATTAAAGAGGATGAACTCTGCCATTGAAAAAGTGATAAGCGTTTGATAAAGAGAGAGGAGGAGTGGACATGTTAAAATGCTGGAGTATTGAGGCAAAATTTTATATCATATTTGCTGTGATGTGGCTGTAGAAATAACAGACTACCACTAAGCAATACTCAGTATGGTGCATGGGGAATCTCTGCAGTATGGACTGTATATGTAGCTGAACTATAGGCCCCAGAATGTGATATATAAACAGAGAATGGCACTGTAGGAAGGCACGGTCCCGGGAATAGATTACCCTAAATGAAATTGCCCCCAGACAGTTATAACCTGTAAATCAAGAGGACTCTTAATACCCAGTGGGAACGGTTAGAATACCACTGAGGGACTCTATTACCCTATCACATACTCTGGCAGACCTTGCAGTAGTGTTTGAGCACGGGGGAGCTTGTCCTGAAATTGACAGGTGCATGCGCAAATGTATTGGTGATTTGACAGTGGATTTCTATGCACCGTGAAATAAAAGTATATTACAGATAGATTGAGGCAATATATAAAATACAGGGTTGCAAACGAAAACAGCAGTAGAGGACGCTACTGGGCAGAACGCGAAATAAATTTGAGCAGAGACTATTGCCACTCTGGTAGACTTTGCCTCTGTTTTGTGTTTTTTTTTTTTTTTTTCTTCTCTTTTTTTTGGGTCCTCTTTGCCTGCTGCTGGAGATCGCGGAGTAATGAAAGTTTTGAACGGAGTTTGATGTCTGGGCCTTTCTTAGCCCGCCTCTTCATCAAAATGCCTCACTCCTAGGAGTACTACTTTTCATTTATTTTATCGCTGTATGCCTGCTCTTCTTTCTTTCTTTCTGATATCTTCCCCTCTATCCTTGTTAGGATGAGAACGAGATCTACAAAAGTAACAAATGCAACAAAAGCAATAGAACCTAAGGTAGCAAGGGAAAGCCTTAATACGAGTAATATACAAAAATACCTAACAAAAGAAAGCAGTCCTACAACCCTATACCTGGTAAATCGCAGGCAACTAAAGAAGAAAAAGGGAAGAGTTGGCAAAAAAAGGGAGAAGTGCAGGAAAAAGCTAAGGCAAATACTAAGATGGAGAGCCAATCGGGTACAGGGGAACAAAGCATACAAATTCAAATGCCGACCAAACTAGAAATGGTGGAAATGTTTGAAGGACTGGAAAGGAGGCTGGAAAATTCCTTTAAAACAGAAATCGCAACAATGCGAGCAGATCTGGGACACATCCTTAAAAGGGTGGAGGATACAGAGGACAAGAAGGATAAACAAGCACTTGAAATACAAGAATTAAAAATACAAATCAAAAACGTACAAATAAATCAGAGAGAAGTAGCATATAAAATAGAGAATCAAGAAAACAAAAGTAGACGTCAGAACCTAAGTATAAGAGGAATCCTGGAGGAGAGAGGAGAGGAACTAAGAAGAGTAATGAAGGAAATATTTAATACCCCTACTAGATAGAGGAGCAGTACAAGAACTCAAAATAGATCGGGTACATAGGATCAGGAAACCTCCACATTTGAATGCAGAAATATCACGTGACACCATTGGAACGATTCCAGATATATGAAGGGAATCGATCTCCAAATCTTTACAGATCTATCAGCAGAGACATTGGCGAGAAGGCGACTCCTTAAGCCATTATTGGCCCAACTGAGAACAGCTAACATCAAATATAGTTGGGGGTTTTCGGCATCCTTAGTTGCCCAGAAAGATGGAAGGTTTGTGAGGCTAAAATATCCGGAGGATATGGAAGATTTTTGTAAAGAAATAGAAATACCTAGGGTGGATTTACCGGAATGGACAAAAATAAAAAATGAGGAGAAGGATAAGGACCCAATTTTATTAACTAGAATGAGGACATAAAAGGGGCAGGGATATTGTGAGAAGGTGGGACCAGAGGGGGGGAGTGGTTGAATATTTGAATAACCTGGATAACCTCGGGGAGTGGGCAGGTAACAGATAGATAGCCTTGGGGAGCCTCTGGGGGACAGGTAACAGAGGTCACGTGGGAGCAACACCCCAAAAAAATATATAGCTTGTGGAGGGAAAAATCCATTGTATCTGTACTGTTTGTCCCCATGTTGTAAAGCACTGCACAAACTGTTGGTGCTATATAAACCCTGTATAATAATAATAATAATAAATACTCAGGTACTCCACCCAGTACTCAGGTACACACAATATTCAGGTACTCCCAATACTCAGGCACACACAATACTCAGGTACTCACATACACTGTCAGTCAGGTTATGTAGTTTGTGTCTGTGTCACTCTGCACAGCCTTCCCTTGTAATCTGACACTAGCAGTCAGTCACCTTCAGTGCCGCCACTTAACTGATCAACCTCACACTCTCTCCTCTGGTCTGTACTTTACTTACCCGTCGCCTCTCCCTGTCAGCCTTCCATCTCCTGGTCTCGCTGGATGTCCTCCCGCCTCCTCTGTCCGTGTCTGTGTGGTACGGACAGTACACCCGTTCCTGCACCATGATGTCCTGATCTGCTGCTGTAGATCCCCAGGTTACCCGCTACTGCTCTCGGTCATGAGAGGGTGCAGTCCGGTCTGGTCGTAGATGGTCCAACCCCCCCCCCCCCCGATCGGAAAATATGGACAGGAACATATTATTACAAGATAACGAAGAGATAAACAGAGAAGATTTTAGTATAGCAATTTTGATGGAATTCAATTTGCAAAAGATTATTAATTGTCTTTGGCCGATTATCAAAAAGATTGTCTTTTGGGACCTATTCCTGCTGATATCCTGAATTTTATTTACAGGAAGGCACCTACTCTTAGAGACTGGTCAAAAATGTGATTGATCTCATGACAGAGCACATACACCTTTTTTGATCAAAACATTTTTTATGCCTGTGGGAGGTGCTATTCATGTGTGGAAACGAAAGGGACTCTCAGGAGAGGAAAAAACTTTTCAGCATCATATACTGGTAAAATGCATGAGATGTTTTATTTTATTTATTATAGCTCTGAAGGAGGGCTGTATATATAGAAGTGCACTTGTGTTCATTCAATATGTATGGCGGAAATTTAGGAGTCTAAGTGTGAGACTTGGAGAGCGTGTTTATAATAGAAAGAAATGGTCCCAGACTGAAGAGGAAGAGGGATTTACATTAGACAAATAAGGCAGCATAAATTGTGGTGGATATACCCTGTATGCCACCCAGGCACATACACCTAAAGGGTTAACATTGAATTTGATAATGCTTCATTAGTAATACATAATGTTTAGCCTCTTACAGCTGGGTTCGCACTTATGCAAATTGGATGTGGGTTTCTCTGCATCCGATTTGCATGACAAGAGACTGTGACGGACTCTCAATGGAGCTTGTTTACACAGCCCCGGGCACCCGCGGACCGCACTGGAAAATATCCTGTGCATTTTTATTTCCACACCCCAGTTTTTATGAAAGTGTTTTTATTATATCTGATTTCTTTTATACATATTTTTACCTTTTTAAACTCAGAAAAAAATTCTACCTTGATAAATAAGAGTTTTTATGCATAGAGGTGATTTTTAGTGGACGGTTTTAAACATAATTGTTATTACAGCGATACTTGTGTTTATGAATTATGTGATCGGTGTCTGATTTTATTTATGGATTAAATTATTGCAATGTTTTTTTTGCTTATTCATATTTACAAGTTTTTTGTACATATCACTTATTTGCTGTTGGTAAGCTGCATGGTGTTTTTTTGGGTTATCCGTTCCCATGAAGACCAAGACCTTTTTATATACAGTGTATACAAAAGTCTACACACCCCTGCTAAAATATCAGGTTTCTGTGATGTAAAAAAACAAAATGAGACAGGGCGTGGCCTGGACATGGCCGAATGAAGCAGCGTTTTTACTGAGCTCCCGTTCAGAGCCCTCGTTCCCCGGCAAAACTGCAGCTTAACACCGGCATGAGCGTGTCAAAGTACAGGACCAGAGCAGTCACCAGGGGCACCCCTGCGGGGAAGAACTCCGGCGAGATACACAGGTATTTCAAGCATCTACAGGGAATCTCCCCCAGAGCGGCAGTGGCAGCACCGCGCAGCCTAGCACGTGGGGACACACAAGCAGCCAGAGCCTCAGGTACTGGGATTCCCCGGCGGGACTCCGCTACACCCACGGACGGCTCCCAGGTGGAGACCGCAGGTCCACTGCAGGACGAGATGAGAACCGCCCGACAACCAGACATATCTGGTCTAGATCAGGATATTAGGGAGATGCTGCAGGCTCTCCCGACCCAGACGGCCATTGAGGCGCTGATCCTCCGTTTAGAGGAGACACACAGGAGGGATATACAGGAGGTCAGGGGAGAGGTGTCCAACCTAGCAGAGCGCATGGGAGCAGGGGAGGCCTCGGTGACCTCCTTGGAGACCCGGGTGTCCGAGCTAAAGGGATCCCGTGATCAACATTGCGATACCGCTGTGGCCCTTCAGCTCCACGTGGAAGATATTGAGGACCGCAGCCGCCGCAATAACCTGCGGCTCCGGGGCATCCCTGAATCGACAGAAGCTGAGAATGTCGGCGATATAGTGATGGGGATCTTTAGAACCGTGCTGGGCAACCAGGAAGCCGTGATCCTACTGGGTAGGGTGCATAGAGCACTGGGCCCCAGACCTACTGACCCAAGCAGGCCACGCAATGTGATTTGTTGGCTCCACTGGTACACCCAGAGGGAGTCCATTCTGCGACGGGCGTGGGACCACGGAGATGTGGAGCTGGGAACCGCACTGGTCAGGATACTGCCCGACTTGTCAAGAGCAACCCTCCGCCGCAGAGCCCTCCTCAGACCTGTGCTGGATCTGGCACGACAGAAGGGAGTCACCTACCGTTGGAGATATCCCCTGTTGATGTCGTTCCGAGTTGAAATTGGGTCTTTCACGCTACAGACTACCGTGGAACTGCCAGCTCTCTTCCTCTTTTTGGAGGCGGAGCTGATACCGGTCCCTGACTGGCTCCAGATTCTCCCTCGCCAGACGGGCAGGTCGGGTGCCTCCACACGTTGCGGTCCTCCACCGCCAGAGAGGCAGACGAAGACATCGCTCGGCATCCAGAGAGGAGCCACGTGAGTAGGCCTTGGGCCACCTGTCCCTGAACCATGTCCCTGCGCTCACCCTGGCTACCCCTGCTAATGTCTTCACGACTGCACCCCGGGGCCATCCCTTCAGCCGCCCTGGGCGGCAAACCCCTGGTCTGATGACCGCGTCTTGCGGCCGGACAACGTCACCCCCTCACTGCCCACTGCACAGACACTTTGGAAGTGCTACACACCCGCCCCCCCCCCCCTCCTGGGATCACACTGCTGCTTTGGCCTGGAGCATTTGTGAGTGCACCCCGCGACTTGACGGCGACTTGACGGTCTGCCCGGCCCCTCTTTGCTAGTCCCCTTGCGGAGGGACTGGAGCAGTTACTGGCATTTCATTTGTTCTTATTTTACTTAATTTTTAATTTTTGTTACCAGCCTTGGATATGCTTGTGGGGTGGGCCAGTTCCCCCTGGGAGGGTGGAGGGCAGTGCCCGGGGAGGGGGAGGTGGATGGCTACGGGTGGATGGGGGTGGGGGGGAAGCGGTCGCTGACTCTGTGAGCAGGATTGATGTTCGCTGGACACCTCCACTTTTTCCCTTCAGAGACACACCGGTGGGATTCCCTCCGGACAACAGGCAGCGCAATGGAGGTGCCTGTCTTGGCTGCTGACTGTTTTTTCGTCCCTCTTGGGGCGGGGGTGGCCTTACAGCCTTACTGTGGCCTTACGGACCGGGGATAGAGCCTGGGACACACTTTAAACTTGCACTGTATTACCTGTTTTTGTAATGATGCTGTTGCATGCACAATGTTAAATGCTATGTTTCTCTTGGGGACAATGTTTGGTTTGTAGCGTATTTATGTATTACCTGCTCAGGTTGCACTGTTTTTTTGATCATATTATAGAACATAATAGCCGGGGATGAGTGGTGATGGATGGGAGCTCACCTTCTGACCCTGTCTGCACACCTCCCCACTTAGGACTGTGCTTCGTATCCAGGATTTCTCCTGGGGAGCGCCTTACCCAATAGGGCTATATTAGCACTTCTCTCAGCAGTAACACCCTCTGGTGGCTGCAGTTTACTTTTCTTTACTCTCCTCTCTTTGTCAGGGGACTGACCTACCACTACCCCTTGCACCCTTCCTCACCCCCTTCCCATCCTCTACTTGCGCTAGTGGCGCTACGCGAACATGGAGACCCTTAATGTGGTTTCTCTCAATACTAAGGGCTTAAATGTCCCAGAAAAGCGACGGATGCTGCTTCACGATATGCGGCGCTTGAAGGCGGACATAGTCCTGTTACAGGAGACGCATTTCAGAGCTAACAACCTGCCGCTTCTTAAAAACAGACACTACCCCATAACATACTACTCCAGCTATACGGAGGCTAAGTCTAGGGGGGTGACCATTCTCATCTCGGCCAGAGTTCCCTGGAAGCTTACGGACTCCAAAACTGACAGAGGGCCGATACCTCTTCCTGAAGGGTTTAATAGGGGATAGGAAGGTGACCATAGCAAATTTATATGCACTAAATGACTGACAGCATGTATTCCTTAAGCGACGCCTAGATCAGATTGCGTGATTCTCGGAGGGCCAGCTTATAGTAGGGGGAGATCTGAACATTCCACTGATACCATCAGAAGACACTTCATCGGGGACAACTTCTTCCCCCAGGGGCGCGCGTAGACGGATAGGTGCAGCACTTCATTCTGCGCACCTGATTGATACTTGGCACCTTTTTCATCCGAGAGAGCGGGACTACACGTTCTATTCCAAACCCCACCAGATATACTCGCGTATAGATTATATCTTCGTACCCCACAACCAGCTACACGCGATCCGAGACGCGACTATTGGGTCGACACATGGTCGGACCACGCCCCTGTAAGCATACACTACGCCCTGTCCGAAGCACAAGGGGGACAGCGATCCCTGTGGAGGCTGAATGAAAGCCTCCTGCAAGACCCAGACATTCTAGCAGATATGACCAGGGAGTTGGGTCATTATTTTGACACGAACTCCATCCCGACGATCCCGGTTTGGTCTGGGAAGCCCACAAAGCCGTGATCAGGGGGATACTGATCAAGCACGGCTCCAGACTGAAGCGGGTGAGAATGGCACGTATGGACGAGCTTCTTGCCAAGCTGCGGGCCCTGGAGGCAGCCCCGACTAGACAACTGGGGACGGACCTTGACATGGTAAGATCGCAGCTGACGAACCTCTTACAATTCAGAGCTAAAGCGGCGCTCCAGGCGCAAGTACTACGAATCGGGTAATACCTGCAGACGTCTCCTGGCGCAGTCGCTGCAGGAGCAACACACGGCGTCATACATTCCACGCGTTCAATCGGCAACTGGGCAGAGGGTGTCCCTACCCCAACAGATTACCCAGGAGTTTAGAAATTTCTACAGCTCCCTAAATAACCTGCCTGACATACCGACTACCCGGGACGAAACGACAGACTACCTAGACCATTCTGACCTGCCAGTGTTGGCGACTGAGACCCGGGATCTATTGGAAACACCAATCACGTTATCGGAAGTTCACATGGCCCTTAAAAACACTAAGCCAGGCAAGGCCCCAGGCCCGGATGGATTGACCATTGCATATTATAAGACCCTGCTCCCCTCCCTGGGCCAACGTATGGTTGAGTTGTACAACAGCCTTGGCGTCGGGAAATCCTTCCACTGCTCCACGCTGTCGGCCCAAATCTCGGTCATCCCAAAAGAGGGCAAAGATCCCAGCCAATGCGGTAGCTATCGGCCGATCTCCCTGCTGAATGTTGACCTTAAGATCTTTACCAAAATACTGGCCACCAGACTACAACAGCACCTTCCCCTCTTGGTTCATTTGGACCAAGTAGGCTTTGTCCCAACCAGAGAGGCTAGGGATAATACCATAAAAGTACTTCACCTTCTTCATGTGGCGGGGCAGAGCAAGGGTCCGAGTATATTCCTCGGGACTGACGCGGAGAAAGCTTTTGACCGTGTGAGTTGGGGGTTTATGTTTGCGACACTTAAACACGTAGGATTGGGAGGTAAAATGTTGAACTGGATGGCGGCCGCTTAAACGACTCCGACGGCCAGGGAGAGGGCGAATGGGGCGCTGTCAGAGACGTTACTGATTACAAACGGGACGAGACAGGGCTGCCCCCTTTCTCCTCTGCTCTTTGCCCTGACCCTGAAACCCTTCCTTTGCCACATTCGACAAAATCCGGGCATTACAGGCGTGGGGATAAAGGGGACACAGTACAAGGTGTCTGTTTACGCAGACCACCTAATGTTTACCCTCACGAATCCCACGGTCTCATTGCCGAACCTTATGCAGGAATTTGACCTATACAGACGCTTATCAAAGCTTATCAACTTCTCGAAGTCGGAGGCCATGGGCATAGGGATACCACCTCGCCAGCTCACGCAGTTAAAAAGAAGCTTTCAACTAAAAATGGACGGACACAGCTCTGAAATATTTGGGGACTTATATACCCACATCGATGACTCAATTGTTTAGGCTTAACTTCCCGCCCCTTTTGAGGGACGTCCAGAAGCTGCTCGAAGGATGGAACAGTGGCCTCCACTCGTGGCTGGGCCGCTGTAACATCCTCAAAATGATGATTCTCCCTAAGTTCCTGTACCTGCTACAGGCCCTCCCGATTTTTATCCCCGGGAGCTACATTAAGCAAGCGCATGCCGCTATGTCCCGATTCCTTTGGGCGGGGAAATCTCCACGCCTGAACAGGAGGCAATTTTCCCTCCCCAAATTACATGGGGGTCTGGCACTGCCGGACATACGGGCTTACTACCATGCAAGCCATCTGAGCAGACTTCTGGACTGGTGCAGACACGGGCATACTAAGCTGTGGACGAGGCTGGAACAGGACCAGAGTGAAATACCCCTCCATAGATCTCCTTGGTGTCATTCAGCAATGCCACCTGCACTTAAGCGCCATCCCCTGATAGGCAACACTGCGGGGGTCGTTGCAAGGCTGCTGGTGCAGTATTCCCTCTCGTTCGGCAATTCCCCCTTGAGACCAGTGATAGGCCATCCCCAGTTTGAGCCGGGCTTGCGGGATGGGTGGTTTCGCACGCTGAGGGATGCAGGACTGTATCAGGCGTCCCACTATAGTATCCAGGGGAGGTGGAGGACGCAGGCGGAGTTGTTGGACCTTGACGGTCCGTATAAGCTGCACTTTTTGAGTGGCCTCCCCCCGGCGATTCACAGCAGCCCCTTACGACCTTGGAGGAGCTATGTACAGGGTCCCGTGCGATTCAACACATGCTCTCTTTGACATATGCTATGCTGATAGAACCGCCAGGGAGCTACCAAATCCCAGCCCTCGCTAAGTGGGAGATAGACCTAAATTGCCACTTCTCTGAGAACAAGAAATATATACTCAGATTCACCCATAAGTCATCCCTGAGTCCCAGGAAACAAATTATAAGATCCTCACACGCTGGTACAAGACCCCCGAATTGTTGCACAAGCTTTTCCCAGCAACCTCAGACCGTTGCTGGCGGTGTCTGGAGGAGAGGGGCACCCTCCTGCACATTTTCTGGTCCTGCCCCCGGCTGCAGAGTTTTTGGGGAGAGGTACGCCGCATCTCTCAGAAAATTCACGGACTGTACGGTACCGGAAGACCCGGCTTATTGCATGCAACGGATATGCCCGTAAAGGCATGTAAGGGTTCGGTGATCCGCCACCTCCTGGACGCAGCCAAAGCTTGCATCCCATTTAATTGAAAATTCCCACACCCACCGACTATTGCCCAGTGGCTTCGCAGGGTGGATGAAATTAACCACCTGGAAGACCTAATCCTCACTAGCCAACACAGACTAGAGACTTACACCAAGACATGGCGGCTGTGGACAGTTTTCAAATAGTCGTATGAGGGGCAGTCCCTCAGAGGGAGTGATCCGGGAGTTTGACGCTTCGACCTGACCCCCCCTTCCCCCCCCCGCTTACCGGTCCCCTGACACTCACACTCTCTCTCTGCATTACTCCTCTCTTCTCCAGCTCTCTTCTTTCATACGCCTAGGCGCTGCCTTGGCTCTTTAATCTTGCGACACGATCTCGCTTTTCTTACTTCTGTTTTCTTTACTCTATAAAATCGGAAAACTGAAGGGGAGGCTGGCCGCATGGGAGCGGCGATCGGCCGGACCACCTGTATGTCCTAGACACATTGAGCCATATTTGATGCAGTGGGGGATGATACAACCTTGCATAGACTCCGCTTTTCTCTGTGTGAGTATAGGGACCCATATATGGATTGCATGTGGAATGTTCCACATGGAGGAGGGATGGATGTATATTTCCATTACTGTATCATCTCGTTTATCACTGTGTTTGGAGTCTGACCATTGTTGTGACCCTTGTGGGCCAGTCTTTCTGATTGTTATAAATAAAAAAATGTAATAAAAAAAATGAGACAAAGCTAAATAATTTCAGAACATTTTCCACCTTTTAATGTGACCTATAAACTATACAACTCAGTTGAACAAAAAACTGAAAGATTTCAGGTAGAGGGAAGAAAAAATATTATTTTTGAGTATGATTCTATCAGCATGGCACATCTTGACTTGACAACATTTGTCCACTCTTCTTTGTAAAAACACAACAAATCTGTCAGAATGTGAGGGAATCTCCTATGCACAGCCCTCTTCAGATCACCCCCACAGATTTTCAATCATATTCAGGTCTGGGCTCTGGCTGGGCCATTTCAAAACCTTAATCTTCTTGTGGTGAAGCCATTCCTTTTTTGTTTTTAATGTATGCTTTGGGTCATTGTCATGCTGAAAGATGATGTTCCTCTTCGTGTTCAGCTTTCTAGCAGAAGCCTGATAATTATGTGCCAATATTGACTGGTATTTGCAACTGTTCAAAATTCCCTCTACCTTGACTAAGGCCCCTGTTCCAGCTGAAGAAAATAAGTCCCAAAGCATGATGATGCAACCACTATGCTTCACTGTGGGTATGGTGTTCTTTTAGTGATGTGCAGTGTTGTTTTTGTGCCAAACATATCTTTTGGAATTATGGACAAAAAGTTTAACCTTGGTTTCCTCATACCATAACACATTTTCCCACATGCTTTTGGGAGATTTTAATTGTATTTTTACAAAATTAACCAGACTTGGAAGTTTTTCTTTTCTTGCCACTCAACCCCTTAGCTCAGACTTATGAAGAAGACGGGAGATTGTTGTCACATGTACCACACAGTCATTACTCACAAGATATTCCTGCAGCTCCTTTAATGTTGCTGTAGGCTTCTTAGCAACCCCCCTGACCATTTTTTTTCTTCTTTTTTTTTATCAATTTTGCAGGGACGTCCAGTTCTTGGTAATGTCACTGTTGTGTCATATTTTCTCCACTTGATGATGACTGTCTTCAATGTGTCCCATGGCATATCTAATGCCTTGGAAATTATTTTGTACCCTTCTAACTGATACCTTTTAACAATGAGATCCCTTTTGATGCTTTGAAGCTCTCTGTGGACCATTACTTTTGCTGTAGGATGCGACTAAGGTAATGTCAAAAATACCTACTAGAACACTTGAACTTTATTTATGGTTAATCGGAGGCACTTTACATGATGGCAGGTGTGTACTAACTCCTATTTAACATGAGTTTGAATGTGATTGCTTAATTCTAAACACAGCTACATCCCCAGTTATGAGGGTGTGCACACTTATGCAACCAAATTATTTTGATTTCAGTTTGTTTTTCGATTTAGTTGTACAGTTCATAGGTTGCATTAAAGGTGGAACAAGTTCTGAAATTATTTATCTTTGTCTAATTTTCTTACATCACAGAAACCGGACATTTTAACAGGAATGTGTAGACTTTTTATATCCACTGTAGCATAATGTGGTCAGTGCCTTCTAGTCCCATCCCATGGGTATGTAGATTTCTATTTTTTCATTAATAAACCTTTTTTGATGGAGAGCACCACATGTGGTTCTATTATCAATGGTTTTGCTGAATTTGGTTAACAAGTTTGGGGAGGACCTGAGTGGTATCTATTCTAAGATGTAGGAGTGGACTTTCTAGTTTTGATATTTCAACATTCAGTGCCAGTTTTGAGGTCAAATCCAAGGTGAGCAGATTTGCACACCTGCTCGTTGTGATGGAGGAGGTGTTCAGTGATTGAAGAAGACCTACTATTGGTTTATTACACACTGTCGTGCAGATTAGGTGGACTGACATAGACACTTGTTTTCTCCTTGTTTGCATTTGTATATGCATTCGGATCTCTAGGAGAAAATATTACACTGATGTTTATTGAATTTCATGTTTTGATTTTTTTGTTTGCACTAACATTCTGTTTCTTCCGGACAAGCTTTTGGGGTATGTCCCCTTCTTCAAGGTCCAAGCAGTACTAATTCACAAATTTTAGTAGAATATAAAAAAAATAGACAATCTCTGAGGGATAAAAAAAGCAAAAAAAAACACAAATAAATGTACACGGCAATGGTAATTAAAGTAGAATAGCTAGTGAGATAAGACCAAGAAAGCTGGGGGTTGACAATCACAGAGGGGGTCATAAAACTGTTGTAAGAAAACCCAAGTGTCAATTTAGTCCTTTATCTTTGTGTCAAATAGAACAATTATTCATAGTTCAAACGTTTTCTTTTCATGAAACGTTTTGAAATTCCTTTTACGAATGAAGACACCATAGTGTGTCTGGTTGTGAAAAATGTCCCACAGGTGTGCAGAACTCATCTTCTTTATGTTCTTCGATGGTGTGTCTGTGCAAATTTATCCTTGTTAACAACTTCTGTCCTGTTTCGCCAACGTAAGATCCTGTATTTTGTATAATCCTGTGATATTGAAGGTCCTTTTTTTGTGTGTGTGTGTGTGTGTGTGTGTGTGTGTAACACCTCTTGATTGATTTGGTTGCACAGTTTGCAGCATTTTTTATTGCAGGGTTTGCTTCCGTTATTTGTAACTTCATAATAAATTAGTTTCTGTCTGAGGTTGGGTGGTTGTCTGTGTCACGGAAATATTTATACCGCACTTAAATAATTAAAATAAGCGATTAAAACCTTTTTGTCTATATAAAAATTAAAACAAAGAATAGCGGTGCGAAAAAAGAGAAGGATTACATTTATTGATACAGAGAAGAAACTTGTATTACCGTATTTTTCGGCGTATAAGACGACTTTTGTCGTGTAAAATAATGCCCCAAAAGTCGGAGGACGTCTTATACGCCGGGTACCTGTGGTCAGACGGCAGCCATCCATGATTCAAAAGCCGCGCCTCCTCCTCCAGGCTGTTCCGTGATAGGCGGAACACTCGTTTTCCCAGCAGAGCCTCTGTTTAGTGTTCCGCCTATCACGGATGCCTTCTCATCCTCATCCTCGGCCTCGGACGAGAGGACATCCGTGATGGGTGGAACACTGAACAGAGGCTCTGCTGGGAAAATGAGTGTTCCGCCTATCACAGCTTGAAGAGGAGGCGCGGCTTTTGAATCATGGATGGCCCCTGTCTGACATACTGTGCATACAGGAGAAGGTAGGGAGAACATCGAGGCATGTTCGTAATGGCACAGTGAGGCATGTTTGTAATGGCACAGTGAGGCATATTTGTAATGGCACAGTGAGGCATGTTCCTAATGGCACAGTGAGGCATGTATAACGGCACAGTGAGGTAGGCAATGGCACCGTGAGGCATGTAATGGCACAGTGAGGCATGTAATGTAATGGCACAGTGAGATCTAAAAAAAAGCCTGTTCCTGTCAGCGGTTGTTCCTGTCAGCGGTTGTTCTGGCTACCCCTCAGCTTCCAGACAGACTAGTATGAAGGGGGTAGTCTTATACGGCGAGTATATCCCAAAACCAACATTTTAGCTGGAAAATTAGGGGGTCGTCTTATACGCCCAGTCGTCTTATATGCCGGCAAATACGGTAATCCAATATTTACAACCATAACATAAATGATATCACTTGTTAAAACAGAGTGGATACTGCTGAATATTGTTACAATATACATGAGAGAGAGAAGGAGGAAGAGAGGGAGAGGGGATACATTACGTCACCATGTCTAGCTCAGGTCAGGTCATCAGCTCCAGGGAAAAAATTGTTGAGCTATCGGGCTGCCTTCTGATTTATACCCCTCCTTGGTCCCTAACCCCCCTTTACCTAATTCAAAAACTCTATAATTCTATTGGTTTTAAAGTTGCCTTACCAACGGATTGGTTGAACCTCAAGTCTAGATATTCATTGGTTCTGAGTGGTCGCCTTTCAAGCGTATTTCTAGCATGACTAAATCTAAAAAAACTCAGTCTGCTTTGGAAGAGCGGAATTCCAACATTGATGTCGGGATCCAGGCATATCTAGTCCTGTAACTTGGGAATATGGTGTTATGATTGCCACCATTGGATCGGACCCAAAACAGCACTTTTCAGCATGGTGAAGGAAAGTTCAGGAGAGTCTTATTTGTGGCACATTTGTCTCAAGAAATGACTTTATCGTTTCTTCTTCAGGTAGTGGTTGGGGCGGGCCTCCAGACAGTCGTGCATGAATATTAACCAAATACGTCAGTGTACAGTTATTGGAGGAATGTCAGACAGGAGCAGTGGGGTGACCTTTATGACTATAAAGCAGTAGGTGGACTATGGGAGGTAGAATTACATTTGGGAGGTAAAAAAACTAAAGCCTGGATGCCCAGGGATACTTTGGTTTCACTGGGTGTAAAATATGGCATTGGCGGGCAGGAATGCTCACGCGTCTTAAAAAACGTATATGACTGATGTCCTAGTTACATTATCCTGAGAAGATGGATGATAGAAACCAAAAGAAAAACTTAGAGAGCATACTATTACAGAAGGAAAGGACGAGAGGTGAGTAATGAAAAAGAATAAGGAAAATAGAAATAAAAATAAAAACTACGGGCCGGATTCAGAAAGACTTACGCCGACGTATCTACTGATACGCTGCGTAAATGCACGGATGCGCCGTCGTATTTTTGCGCCTGATTCTGCAAGTAAGATACGCCTGAAATTTGGCTTCCGACCAACGTAAGTTTCCTACGCCATTGTATCTTTGGCGCATATTTACGCTGGCCGCAATTGGGGGGGCTTCCATTGATATATGCATTGAATATGTAAATGACCTAGATACGCCGATTCACGAATGTACTTGCGCCCGTCGCAGTAATCTACGCCGTTTACGTAAGGCGTACGTCCGATGTAAAGTTATTCCACATATAAGGAGGCGCATCCCATGCAAAGGTATGGACGTCGGAACAGCCGTCGTATTTTACGTAAGTCGTACGTGAATGGGGCTGGGCGTAGGTTACGTTCACGTCGTAGACATTGAGCCGTCGTATCTTAGGGAGTAAATTTGACGTGATTCTGAGCATGCGCGCGCATGCGCCGTTCGTTCGGCCCATCATTTGCATGGGGTCAAGCTTCATTTAAATGGATCACGCCCACTTCATTCCTACTTTGAATTAGGCGGGCTTACGCCGGACAATTTACGGTACTTTGGGAGCGAGTGCTTTGTGAATACTGTTCTTGCCTCTCAATGTTACGTCGGCGTAGCGCATCTTCGCACAAATATACACCGCTCTACGTGAATCCGGGCCTATGGATTTAATGCTGCTCCAACCAAGATCTCCAGTTTGCATTCCACTTTAGATTGTTAAAGAACATTGAATCGGTATCCAAAAAAACTAATACCTAGTTGCCCTGCCAACTTTAGCTGACAGCGAGAAAAAAATTTAAATAAAATATTGTTCTATTAAAAAAAACGACTCCTCTTCTCATACTAGTGATCAACAGGTGAACCTGATCATGGTCACTTAACAATTTACAAGTCGGGTTAAAAAACATAAAAAAAATTAAAATATTAAAAAGGAGAGATTAAACAATGGTTGCCAAAAAACTTAGAATTTAGTCAAACCCGACTGTACTTATTACTAAAAAAATTATTTAGAAGCTTTCCCCCAACCATAGAATAATAATAAAAAAGAATATATAGTTCTTTAACAAAAAGGCAATTAAAAAAAAACAATGCATTATTATATTTATTATTTATATATTTTTTTCAAAATTATAACCATCTTCAGGGAGAAAAATTGGGAAAAAAACTGACAAAAAAATGAATAAGAAAAAATAAAAAATAATATATATATATATATATATACTTATAATATATAGTTTTTTTATTTATTTTTTTAAATGAGAAAATTTATTAAAAAAAATGAATAAAAATTGAAATAAAACTAAGAGAAAAAAATGAATAAAAATAGCTTACAAAAATTAAAAAGTATAAAAATGAAAAGTAAAAAAATTGTAATGGATAAAAAATGAATAAAAAAATAATAGAAATAAAAAATTTCCAAAAAAAATATAAAAATTTAAAATTGGATACACATATATACACACATACACATAGAAACCAAAACCAAAAAATTGAACATGATAAGAAATTTAAACTAGGAGTATTAAAAAAAACAGTACATTATTTCATCCTGTTGCCCAAAATCTACCAGCCAAGCCTTTACTCGGCCCCAAATCCCAGAGGAAGTTTCTGTAGATGTATGGGGAATCAGGTTTGATATCAAGCCTTTTCTCTGGGGTAACATGGGTACGTCCTTGTGTCTCGGCTATATCTATTCCCAGGACCGGGGAAGATGTACAGTAAACAGTTCAACCCGTAGGCAATTCATAGGGCATCATTGGACATTCGATACCAGCACCAATACCCTTGCCCCAAGTATTTTACATAAGGTTGGGACAATTCCTCTGCATCCAGGAGACACGACCCTTCCTTGTGCAAGCATTGTTGTCTCATGATCCTATCCTGTTTCCCTTGGCATAACACCACCCCTTCCTTTCTCTAGCACCCATCAGTATCAATCATTTGAGGTTATTCAGACTCAGAAACCATCAGATCATGATGGACTCGGGGGTGTAACACAGTAGTGCCCGATAGGATAGTACCCAAATTAACTGTGGTATAAGCACGATGTTCAGTCCCGGTGACCGGAATCAGGGATGAGACTGTGCAAGTCAGTTTTTGACAGCCATGGAATTGAGTCATCCACCAATCCATATGACTCATAGAAAATTTGGACCCTACCCTACCTGCTCGTTTTCTCAAATTTAGTGGAAATTGTCCTGCTGAAAAAGAAGCAATCATTACTCTGAGGTCCTGTGACAGTCCTGATTGTACCTGGGTACAAGATAAAGCAAGTTGGATCAAAAGGATAATTGCATCCTCACATGTAGTGCACATGTGGATGCACGGTAGTTTTTGCGTATGCCACGTCCTAAACAAAATTTTAAAGAGAAAATGACCTAGGGGCTAGTCATGACTTTAACGGCATAGTAGGTTGGTAAAGGTAATAGTCACCACAAAAGGGATTTATATAAAAAAGATAATTTATTACAAAGATATATAATTTACACAAATTTAAAAATTGATCTTCAAGAATGTGCACATGAAGTCTAGAATACACCGCGTTATCAGTGATTATGGAGGCTTTGTCACAGAAGATTACATATGGTTAAGATGAGATAACATCCAATTTAAACATTTCAATAATGAAAAATAAATAAATAATGAAAAAATAGTAGACAAATTCCTGGTGTAAACATCCGCTTTTAACCATAAACGGATAATGTGACTCCTGGAATAGGCCTGCAGATTAAATCAACTGGAGATCTTAATAGAAGCGCTGGATTGATTGTGGTCCGACATGTTTTGCGCTATAAATATGCGCTTCTTCAAAGGACCTATTTAGATCAATGTGCTTTAAAGTTAATGGTACTTAATCAAAAGTAAAAGGACAAGTAGATACAGGAAATTAACAGCTTGGCACAAAACTATGTGAATAGATGGCTGTTCAATAAGGGCCAGCAAGGGGTTAAGCATAGGTAACCCAGGAGGCATACGGACAATACCAATATGCTGACAGCTTACTTTCCAGCATTTGATTGACTTTGGCCATGTATGGCCCTTTTCCTCTTTGGAACTACAGAAAAAGCTCTTTAAGTGTTATCTAAACACCAACTTTTGCTTTGCTTTGGAAAGTATTTGTCTATATCACCTACAAACTCCATATATACTTTCTAAATCTTTTCTAAGTATATGCCCTGATTGGCATCTCAGGCCACTCAACTAGAGTGGTTACCTATGCTTAACCCCTTGCTGGCCCTTATTGAACAGCCATCTATTCACATAGTTTTGTGCCAAGCTGTTCATTTCCTGTATCTACTTGTCCTTTTACTTTTGATTAAGTACCATTAACTTTAAAGCACATTGATCTAAAAAGGTCCTTTGAAGAAGCACATATTTATAGCGCGAAACATGTCGGACCACAATCAATCCAGCGCTTCTATTAAGATCTCCAGTTGATTTAATCTGCAGGCCTATTCCAGGAGTCACATTATCCGTTTATGGTTAAAAGCGGATGTTTACACCAGGAATTTGTCTACTATTTTTTCATTATTTATTTATTTTTCATCATTGAAATGTTTAAATTCGATGTTATCTCATCTTAACCATATGTAATCTTCTGTGACAAAGCCTCCATAATCACTGATAACGCTGTGTATTCTAGACTTCGTGTGCACATTCTTGAAGATCAATTTTTAAATTTGTGTAAATTATATATCTTTGTAATAAATTATCTTTTTTTTATAAATCCCTTTTGTGGTGACTATTGCCTTTACCAACCTACTATGCCGTTAAAGTCCATGACTAGCCCCTAGGTCATTTTCTCTTTAAAAGCAAGTTGGATGTCTTCCTGTACCTTGGATAATCCCGCTATCAGTCCGGTGAGCTTCTGTTTCATTATCTCAGACAATGAGGCAGTAGCATCAATATGAGCATGTTGTAGATTTAGGTACAATAGACTCCCTGAGGTAGTGTACCCCGCTGAGTACAACTCAACCTAGTGCTGACAACAGTGCATCAATAGACATGTGATACCAGCACCAGTACCCCGGCATTCGGTATTGAGTCTAACAGCACATACACCATTGAAAAAATGACAAAACCCACAAAAATTCCATCCTTGTGACTGGATTTCAGTGACCATGCCCCTCTACCACCTGGTAGGTTCAAGAAACACCCTAGTTCCATGACTAACACCCCCTCTGTATCCTCTAGGACAAAGAAACAAAACTCGCCTATGTCCTAAATGATACCTAGGTGTTTCCTCCCCCGCAATGATCTCCTCATCCAGAACACAGAGTGCAATACCTTCCCAACATTCCTCATTCACCCCTGTGTATTGACCTGGACTGCAAAAGACATTGTGATCTGACAGGGGGAAATATCAACCTGCCCCCAGCTTCCGTACCCTGTGATCACATGTGGGTCACTTAGCCACAAATGCAACAAGATAGAATCCCCAGTCAGTAAGCCCATTGATACCACCAGATCTACAGACCGAGTCTGCAATTTCGTATATGGGATCATACAGCACCTCACCTTTCACAATCCAAACCAGTACAGCCCATCCTGGCATTTGACCATCACTTTGGATTAGTGTAAGCAACGAGTTTTGTCAAAGTCTTACTGAGCGGTGATGCCAACTCCTTAGGCTACTGCCCTTCATACAGATATTTGTACAATCAGCCTGATACTGGTCGATAACTCCTCCTGCCCCTGCATGTACGCCAGAGCCAATGACATATTTTCATTCTATACCCTATCACACTCTCGATCAGCCTCTTAACGTGGTTCACAAAATCTTGAGCCACTTTAAACTGGGTATTTATGTAATTTTGTTGAATGTTGTCAACAATGTCACCAATCTCCCTGAGCAACAAAGCCGTGCTTATTGTCTGAAGCCATGCCTGCGAGTTTGTTCCTCAGAAGACTGCCATCCACCCCATTGCTAACACCCATCCCAGCTCCTATTCCCCCCATTATAGCGCTAAATACATATCTTCTCTTTTGGGTTACTCCTCAGAAATATGCGTCCTGCGTGAACCTCATTCTGTGTTCGCACATCTCTGGGAGAAAGCCACTGGTCACTTGATTCAGTGTATACTCAGCACATACAGGGTAATAGGTTTTTATCAATCACTGTGAGATGCTGAAGCGCCATGTGGTAAAGGCATACTGTACCCTGCTAGCCAGCGTTTATTCCCTTTATTTAACAGGGCATGTTCCTGTATGCAGTTACTGGCATTACTCGTGCAGGAAATCAACCTCTCAGGTGAGACATCAACTAGGTGTATCTCTCACATGTCCAGTAAACAAGAGCTTCTCTATAGGACTGCTAAGCTTGATACACCGCCTCTACGAGGAAGTTTTTTCACTCCATTGATGTATCACCTGGCACCCTCTAGTTTGGCCAACAGACACCTTATTATGCATAGGTGCCAGTCTCCTAGGTACCTGCACCACATTTAATATGTCATACATGTCACACATTAAAAACATTTCCTTCTTTCAATTCCTGTCCTAACTCAAAACCCTCCTGATGTGTTCCTGATTATCTCCAGCTCCATAATGTTTACGGTACATAGTGACCCACCTCCCGCTCCAGAGACAGTCGCCATCGAGCCTCTCTTTAGTATGGGAAATAGTCTGGATACCCGGATTGAAAACCACCTGCCACCAGGTACACCCGATCCCTCATAGAGGCTGCACACTTTCTCCCTCCTCTATTAATGCAGTAATCGGACTATGTTATCCTTCACCCCTACAAAACAAACTGCCTTCACTTATTCGGACAGGACTCTGGTCTTCTTGGCATGCAAGACACAGACCACCAGTTAAGGTACACAAGTAATCTAGGACAATAAGGACACCTATGGATATTAACTGAGGAGAATACTGCATGCCCCCACATATATATCGGAAGTGAGGGCCCTTGGAACAGCCAAGAGCTGGTATCACCCCATACGATCTTCCTGCACAACTTTTCTCCAGACTCAACCAAAACTATACAATACGAGGCCAGACCTATACACTTTCAACTTGTATGCAATCAGGCAGGCCCTCATACCACACATCTGCAGGTAAATCTAAAAGAAATTGGAAAACAAAAATTGCATAATGTGTATCCAGCTCAAGGACCTGCTGCTACCAGACACAACTGACCAATAGACTAAGAAAAATCCCTTGAAGCACTGAGGTGCCGGGATCACTGAACAGTAGGGGGTACACGAGCCGACCAGTGTGCCTGGACACACACACAGCTATTCATTAGGCAATTGATAACAAATAGCCACATAAAAACTGACAAACAGGAAACTCTAGGAGAAAATAGGATTGCATGGTGATACGGAAGGAAACAGGTGTGAACTACATTTGGGGACATACAGATAGCTAGGGACATTAGCATACATTAGCCTAAGGCAATGCAACCTTGTACAGCCAGGCATAACAGTGGGGGAGTTTAAGCAGTCCTAAACACAAGTCCGGCCAAAGTAGCATCAGACTTTTACCTTTTAGAGCTATGGAACTACACGTGTCAGCATGGCTGATCTTCGGTAATAAAAAAACAGATATGCCACGGGTCTATGGCCGATCCATTTCAAACTCTGGAGAATACCCCAAAACCCTTTTACCACTAAGTGTACCCCAGAACGCTACTTAGCCTAATATATGTGTTAGAGTGCCAAATATCCCCTGCAGTCTTACTCCACTTTTTCATTTAAAAAACGAATACGCACTACAAGGAGACTGTGATGGACTTTTTACCTATATGCTTCAGTTTAATCCTCCCTGCTTGTTTAAGGCTGTTAATTGTATTTACTCTTCTGCAGCCAGTCCTGTTTCAAATGTTAATTGTTCTAGCCCTGTGTTTACTGGTTACTGTGATTAGATAAGTGGCTCATGTTAATTATGCTGATTGCTTCCTTGTGATAATTATCTCTCTATATGCGGTGCCGAACCAGCTAGATACTGACTAGTTCAAAGAAATATCTTTATTTCAAAGGAGCTGTATTGAAGACCCCCCACTGTGTGAGGGGGGGGGGGAGATTTGTCATTGTAACAGTTGTAACCACATATAAGCTCTGGTCTTACGATTAAAACTCGGTGTTGTTCAAGCAGTAAGCTTGTCTCATGTGTGGCTTTCTGGGCGATTCCAGGGATATCCCTCCTCGTGGAATATTGGGGTGATTTTCGTTATGGGAAGAAGGGAACGTTGACGGGGATATCATACCGATACCGTCACAAATTGGTTGGCAGCAGCGGGATCTTCCCTTCTACTCTCCTTTACACCCTGCTTAAAAGAAATACACTGAAAGAACTACTGGAAGTTCGTGGAAGGATTGCTAGCAACAAAACCAAGCGGGTCATCATAGCAGAATTAATGGAGCTAGACCAGGAGAACGTGATTGCAGCAACGCCAGCGGTACAAGAGATGGAGACACCAGTGATTCAGGAGGAGTCACCAACCAACAAGCTAATGAGAGAGAAGCTAGCGTGGTTCGGCCCGAACCCAACGCCGGATGTGGTGCTGAAAGTGATGGACCTGTTAGCGAAGGAGGCTAAACAAATAAGAGACGCAGAGCTACAGTTAAAACTGGCAGCAGTCCAACAAGCAGCCGCACCTTCTACGAACAGTGAGTACAGCACAGCAGACGCAAGGAAGATTCCGTTTAGCGCTTTTAAAGCTTTTGATGAAAAGGACTGTGAGATTGATAACTACCTGGCGGATTTTGAGCGACAATGTAACCTGCACCGAATAGCTAGAGGAGAGTGGGTTTCAATATTGTCAGGCAAACTGTCAGGCAAAGCTTCTGATGCTTTCCGGACCGTGCCAGATCAGGATATCCATAGCTACGCCAGGGTTAAAGAAGCGCTCCTGGCTCGTTATGCAGTAACCCCAGAGTCCCACCGACAGAAGTTCAGGGACTCACGCAAAACCACGAAAGACTCTTACGCAGAATGGGCATGCCAGCTGTCCCTGTCGGCCTCTAACTGGGTTAACAGCAGCCAGGCCACCACCGCAGAGGACATTTTGCAACTAATGCTCCTGGAGCAATTTTACAATCACATCCAGACGGATGTCAAAGATTGGGTGAGAGATCGCAGGCCCATGACTCTACCAGAGGCCGCGAAGTTGGCGGATGAATATGCGGATACTCGCAAGACAAACCAGGTCACACCACGGGTACAACCTCCACAACCAACGGCGCCCTCACACCCACCAGCCGCTAGATACCAACCGCCTAACAGACCGATGACATCTAGCCCTCGCTACCCACGCCAGGAGGACAACGAACAACGCTGCTTCCGGTGCAAACAGTTGGGTCACTTCAAGCAGAATTGCCCCATGAATGACAACACCAGGTCAAATTGGTCTCAACCTGGGTACCGCCCCACCAGCAGCAGCCCATTGTGTAGACTCGGCTTGGGATCCCTAGGAGCTGGGTCAGGAAGAACCATTGGGCACCCCTTACGAAGCCCTCATGGTACAATCTGTTATTACGGACAACAGGGAACACCATTGTCAGCTGGTCATGGGCGACAGCCATGAGCCGGAGGGGCCTTGGAGGGAGCTGGGCAGAAAGAGGCACCGCCAGCTACCCTCCAAGAAGAAGAGGTCCTGGAAGTCATATAACCAGCGGACCTGGGAGGAGAAGAAGCGACTGGAGGAGATGGAATCGCAGCGGGCGCCCCAGATGCGGGCCGAGTTGTTCGCCAAGGGCCCACCGGTGGCCCCTTACACCACCACCCAGTTCCTGATGATGAAGGACCACGTGGAGAGCCTGCAGGACATGAGCAAGCAGGATCTGATCCGTGAGTACATAGAGCTGGAGGAGTGCATAAGCCGCATGGAGGAGGAGAACAACCACCTGAGGTCACAGCGGGCTGACCCCCCCAGGCTCCATGAACTGGAGATGGAGCTGGAGAAGCTCAAAGAGGAGAACCGGCGGCTGCGGAGGGAGCAGGGGGTGGCTGACCTTATGGGGCTCTGAGTCCCCTCCCCCCCCCCCCCCCGGACTCTGAGCACCAGTGCTACAGCATTTCAACAAATATAACTTTTTCTTTTTTTATTAATCTCCTGTGACTGTCACTTCAGAGCCATAACCTGCCCCTCCCATAGCGGGACACCTAGATGGCGGCGCACAGACCCATTCGCCGTCTTCACACTGACTTCTGGTGACTCTGCAGATCGCACAAAAACTTGGGGGCTGACCAGCGTGTGATCTGACGACCCGGTGGCATACCTGAGTCTGAAGCAGTTGCCAAGGGAGGTCAGTCATGCCAAACGGAGTTAACCTCGGACTAAAAGCTCTGAACCCGTCAACCCTACTGGACCAGGAAAGGTCCAACCGGCTTTTCCGGAGCAGGGAGAAGAAGGGGGGGCCATTGTGATGGACTTTTTACCTATATGCTTCAGTTTAATCCTCCCTGCTTGTTTAAGGCTGTTAATTGTATTTACTCTTCTGCAGCCAGTCCTGTTTCAAATGTTAATTGTTCTAGCCCTGTGTTTACTGGTTACTGTGATTAGATAAGTGGCTCATGTTAATTATGCTGATTGCTTCCTTGTGATAATTATCTCTCTATATGCGGTGCCGAACCGGCTAGATACTGACTAGTTCAAAGAAATATCTTTATTTCAAAGGAGCTGTATTGAAGACCCCCCACTGTGTGAGGGGGGGCGGAGATTTGTCATTGTAACAGTTGTAACCACATATAAGCTCTGGTCTTACGATTAAAACTCGGTGTTGTTCAAGCAGTAAGCTTGTCTCATGTGTGGCTTTCTGGGCGATTCCAGGGATATCCCTCCTCGTGGAATATTGGGGTGATTTCTTTATCGTACATCACGGGACACAGAGCGGCATTCATTACTATATGGGTTATATGGAGTACCTTCAGGTGTAGACACTGGCAATCTCAAACAGGAAATGCCCCTCCCTATATAACCCCCTCCCATAGGAGGAGTACCTCAGTTTTTACGCCAGTGTCTTAGGTGTTAGTCATGGTTTAGCTTGCCTCCGCATCCTTGGGATTAGGTGAGCTACCGGTTCTGTCCAAAAAAGCCTCAGCGCTAAAGTGGTCAGTAACCGGACCCCAAACCCTTGGGGTATAGCCCATAATGCTTTTCTTTTTAGAGAGCTGGACCCTGGGCCCAGAACTTAGAAACCTTTGCGTACCTAAAGTTTTCTGTTGCCAGGGTGCTATATGGGCCCAGGACAGTGGATCCTTCATAGGAACCCAGGGCCTGAAGGTCTAGACATCCCCACGGAGATGGGGGAAGATTGGGCCTCTTGCTTGGCAAAGTCCTGCGGCATGGAGCAGGTAAGTGAGGGGGAAAACTTGCGGAACTTGGTTCTTAGCAGGTTTTTTTCTGGGGGGTCACAGGGGACATGCCTAAAGTTATGCACTGCATCTGGCAAACTAGTCACATATCATAAAGATAGGATGGCTCTCTATGTATTATTCCCCATAAGATGTGACCTCCCTTGTAGTGTTGGAAAAGCATTGAGTGGGGCCTGTGTTATATAAAAATATATGTGTGTGTCAGAGAGCTTTGCTTACCTGCAGGCCTCCAGGCGATGCTCCATTCAGTCTTCCTCCTCAGAGCCTGCAAGCAGGCAAAACGCTGACCTCCTCATGGTTCCAAGCTGCAGGCTGCAGTTTGCTGGAACAGAGAGGTCCCTTCCTCCCAAAATCCCCCCCCCCTCCCCCTGTCGGGAGGGGCATTTCCTGTTTGAGATGGCTGGGGGGGAAGGGCGGGTCAGTGGCTTAAAGGAAGGGGCGGCCCTTCCTTGTTTGTTTGTTCCATTCAATACTTTGGAACTGAGGAGAAAGACCAGAGCGGCAGCACGGGGCGCCGAGGACACACAGTGGCCAGAAAGGATATTGCAGTCTTCAGAGGACTGTTTTTTCAAGCCTAGAAATAGGCTGTTTCTTTTCCATCTCATAGTTTTTCTTTGCAATACTACTCAGGGGGACAGAATGTTTTTTCTTTCCTGGATTTGAAAAAAAAAAAAAAAAAAAAAAAAAAAAAAAAAAAAAAAAAAAGTCATCTAGGGGAGAGGAAGCATTTTTTTATCCCCCAAACAGGTGTTTGGACAATTAACTTTTATAGTTCCAAATACCAATAGGTAGCAGGTGTACCTCGGTATTGTACCATGGTATGCCGCTGTTTTCCCTACAGGGAGCCTTGGGGCCATCGGGATCTGGGGCTGGAGCTGACGCGGGTCAGTCCAACCCTAAGATGGTCACGGAGGAGGTATTACTCACCTCTTTAAAAGAGGGCAGTAAGCGGAATAGATCTCCGTCGCCCGAGCGCGGACCCTCAGAAGAGGAGGTCCTTTCCTCAGGGGAATTGGACGACCTCTTGGACAAGGACCAAGTAGGTTCAGGGATCGAAGACCCGGATACAGAGGAGTCTGGGGCAGTCTCCCTGAGGGAGAGCTGGTGGATTCAAGGATTGTCGGACTTGGTCCATAGGGCATTCAACTTGCCAGTACCAGATCTCCAGGTATCGACGGTTTCAGCTTTGGGCTCACTGAGGGCGCCTCAAAGCAATGCTGTGTTTCCGATCCATCCTCTATTAGAGGGAATTTTGTTCCAAGATTGGAACAAGCCAGATAAGATCTTCTTACCACCTAAAAGGTTCTCTGTCCTATATCCTATGGAAGAAACATTTTCCAAAAGATGGGCTACTCCTGCAGTGGACGCAGCCATCTCATGTGTTAACAGCTCGTTAACATGCCCTGTAGAAAACATACAGGTGTTCAAGGATCCAGTTGATAAGCGCTTGGAAGCACTACTTAAGAACTCCTTCACTACTGCAGGGGCAGTAGTACAGCCAGCTGTGGCTGCGATTGGGGTCGCTCAAGCATTATCGGATCAATTTAAGCAGATGCTTAAACTTATTCCGGCCCAGCAGGCAGAAAAATTTTCGGATGTCCCTAAGGCCATATGTTTTACGGTAGACGCAATCAAGGATTCTATCCAGCAAGCGTCACGTTTATCGTTATCCCTTATCCATATGAGAAGACTCTTATGGTTAAAAAGCTGGGAGGCTGAGCCCCCATGCAAGAAGCTCCTGGTAGGGTTCCCCTTCCATGGAGGACGACTCTTCGGAGAAGACCTAGATAAATACATTCAGACCATTTCAAACGGCAAGAGTACTCTCTTGCCAACTAAGAAGAAGGTTCAGGGACCTGCGTTTAAAGGACAGTATTCCCCTGGGCAGGGGCCCTCTAATGCCAAGCAGTATCGACGGCCTCCTGCAAAAGCAAACTTCGGCTTCAACAGCAGATCACAAGGACAGGCTGTTAGAGGCAAAAGGCAGTGGTTTCGCAAACCAGCAAAACCAGCCCCCAAGCCAACCTTATGAAGGGGCGCCCCCACCCACGAAGGTGGGGGGAAGGCTGCGACTCTTTTCAGAGATTTGGGAAGCCAGCATTCCCGACGAGTGGGTACGGTCTTCCGTGGCCACAGGCTACAAATTAGATTTCCTAAGGTTTCCTCCTCCTCATTTCCAGAAGTCGAGGATTCCAAACGATCCGGAAAAGGGAGCCGCATTAAGATCGGCATTAGATCATCTACTTTCCCAGGAAGTAATAGTAGAGGTACCAGTCCTGGAACAGGGGCTGGGTTTCTACTCCAACCTATTCATCATCCCAAAATCCAATGGAGATGTCAGGCCAATTTTGGACCTAAAGATGGTAAATGCATATCTAAAGATCCGCTCATTTCGGATGGAATCCGTGCGGTCAGCAGCTGCCACACTCCAGAAGGACGACTTCATGGCGTCCATAGACATAAAGGATGCCTACCTTCATGTTCCAATTTATCAGCCACATCAAAGATATCTACGCTTCATGGTGGCTTCGCGTCACTTCCAATTCGTGGCGCTTCCCTTCGGGTTGGCTACTGCCCCCCGGGTGTTCACGAAGGTCCTAGCCCCAATCCTAGCCAAACTAAGGATCCAAGGGGTCACGATCCTAGCATACCTGGACGACCTCCTAGTCATAGATCACTCGTCTCCCGGCTTGGAGCGAGCAGTGGCCCTCACGGTCCAATACCTCGAGAGGTTCGGCTGGGTCCTAAATCGAGAAAAGTCAGCTTTCCAGCCCACAAAGCAGTTGGAATATCTCGGCATGAGATTAGACACAGAACAACAAGGAGTGTTCCTACCTCTAAGGAAGGTAAAAGCCATCAAGGAATTAATCCTACTGGTTCTAAGCAAGAAAGAACCGACTATTCGCCTATGTATGAGGTTACTAGGCAAGATGGTGGCCACATTCGAGGCGGTACCATACGCCCAGAGCCACACTCGCATCCTACAGGCAGCCATCCTGTCAGCATGGAGCAGAAGGCCACAGGCCTTGGATATCCCGTTGCCGCTCTCATCAAGAGTCCGACAAAGTCTGTGTTGGTGGTTAGACCCTCAGAATCTACTGAAGGGGAGGTCTTTCAGCCCAGTGGCTTGGAAGATAGTGACCACAGACGCCAGCCTGACGGGCTGGGGAGCAATTTTGGATGGTTGCACTCGCCAAGGTACTTGGGCAAAGCCAGAGAAGCAGTTGCCCATCAACATCTTGGAGCTCAGAGCTGCTCGACTAGCCCTCAGGGCTTGGACGTCAAAATTGCAGGGGTTCCCGGTGAGAATTCAATCAGACAATGCCACGGCCGTGGCATACATAAATCACCAAGGGGGAACCAGGAGTCAAGCCGCTCAGAGAGAGGTGAGCTTGATTCTTCTATGGGCAGAGGCTCATGTGCCCTGCATATCGGCAATATTCATTCCAGGAGTGGACAACTTTCAGGCGGACTTCTTAAGCCGCCAGACTCTATGGCCGGGGGAATGGTCTCTGCATCCACTAGTCTTTCAAGCACTCTGCCAAAGATGGGGAGTGCCGGACGTGGATATCATGGCATCGAGACTCAACAAGAAACTAGACAGGTTCATGTCCCGCTCAAGGGATCCGATGGCCTGCGGAACCGATGCGTTGGTTTGCCCTTGGCATCAGTTCAAACTTCTTTATGCGTTTCCCCCGCTCCAGTTACTACCCCGCCTGCTGCGCAGGATCCGGGTGGAGCACATACCAGTCATCCTGGTAGCTCCAGCATGGCCCAGAAGGGCATGGTACTCACTAATCTTAAGGATGGTAGTGGGAGACCCTTGGACTCTTCCTCTACGGCCAGACCTGCTATCGCAAGGTCCGATCCTCCACCCTGCCTTACGGCATCTAAAATTGACGGCCTGGAAGCTGAATCCCTGATTCTCAGGGGTAGAGGTCTGTCTCAGAAAGTAATCTCTACCCTAATCAGAGCCAGGAAACCGGTCTCTAGGGTGATTTATTACAGGGTCTGGAAGGCCTATGTAGGCTGGTGTGAGTCCAAGCGATGGCTTTCTCGCAAATTTACCATCGATAGAGTATTAAGTTTTCTCCAGCTAGGAGTGGATAAAGGATTGGCATTAAGCACAATCAAAGGACAGATTTCTGCTCTGTCAGTGTGGTTTCAGCGGCCGCTGGCCACCCACTCGCTGGTTAAGACCTTCCTTCAAGGGGTCTTACGTATTAGACCTCCAGTTAAATCCCCGCTTTGTCCGTGGGATTTAAATCTTGTTCTGTCAAGTTTACAGAAACAACCGTTTGAGCCGTTGGCTGATATTCCTTTGGTTCTACTGACAAGGAAGTTAGTATTTTTGGTTGCCATAGTTTCCGCAAGAAGAGTTTCGGAGCTGGCAGCCTTATCCTGTAAGGAACCATATCTTGTTTTTCATAAGGACAGGGTCGTTCTCCGCCCTCATCCTTCCTTCCTTCCGAAGGTCATATCCAGTTTTCATTTGAACCAGGATTTGGTATTACCATCCTTCTTCCCTAAACCTACTTCCAGAAAGGAAGGGTTGCTGCATACCTTGGATATTGTCAGGGCCATGAAGGCCTATCTTAAAGCTACAAAGAAGATCTGGAAGACAGATGTGCTGTTCATTCTACCGGATGGGCCCAAGAAGGGGCAGGCAGCTGCAAAGTCCACCATTTCTAGGTGGATTAAGCAATTAATCACTCAGGCCTACGGCTTGAAAGGGTTGCCTCCTCCAGTATCATTAAAGGCTCATTCTACTAGAGCCATGGGCGCCTCCTGGGCAGCACACCACCAGATCTCTATGGCTCAAGTTTGCAAGGCGGCAACCTGGTCTTCTGTCCACACGTTTACAAAATTCTACAAGTTGGACGTAAGAAGGAATACTGATACTGCCTTCGGGCAGGCAGTGCTGCAGGCTGCAGTTTGAGACCCTCGGATTCCGGGGGCTCCTCTTGTTCGAGTTAAATTTAAAAATTTTATTTTTCTCAACTAAGTTGGATTTATTATGATTTGAGTATATCTCTAAATTAAATCCTTTTGTCTTGGAGATGTTCTCCCTCCCCTCATTGTAAGCATTGCTTTGGGACATCCCATATAGTAATGAATGCCGCTCTGTGTCCCGTGATGTACGATAAAGAAAAAGGGATTTTTAATACAGCTTACCTGTAAAATCTTTTTCTTGGAGTACATCACGGGACACAGAGCTCCCACCCCTCTTTTTTGAGGACCATTTTGGGAGGCATACTGCTTGCTACAAAACTGAGGTACTCCTCCTATGGGAGGGGGTTATATAGGGAGGGGCATTTCCTGTTTGAGATTGCCAGTGTCTACACCTGAAGGTACTCCATATAACCCATATAGTAATGAATGCCGCTCTGTGTCCCGTGATGTACTCCAAGAAAAAGATTTTACAGGTAAGCTGTATTAAAAATCCCTTTTTTCGTTATGGGAAGAAGGGAACGTTGACGGGGATATCATACCGATACCGTCACAGAGACCATGTACGTGTTGTATGTATGTCAATATATAAATGTAAGAATGTATCTGTTGATGTTAAGTCTTTGTTAAAAAAAAATTTTAACCACTTGCCGACCGCGCACCGTCGTTATACGTCCACAAGGTGGCTCGGCTGGGCGAGAGCACGTAATATGACGTCCTCTCTCCCAGCCGCCACTAGGGGCGCGCGCGCGCCCCCCGCTCGCCCCCGACTCCCGTGCGTGTGCCCGGCGGGCGCGATCGCCGCCGGGCACACGCGATCGCTCGGTACAGAGCGGGGACCGGGAGCTGTGTGTGTAAACACACAGCTCTCGGTCCTGTCAGCAGGGGAAATGCTGATCTTCTGTTCATACAATGTATGAACCGAGGATCAGTGTTTCCCCTAGTGAGGCCACCCCCCCCCCACAGTAAGAACACACCCAGGCATACTTAACCCCTTCCCCGCCCCCTAGTGTTAACCCCTTCACTGCCAGTGGCATTTTTATAGTAATCCAATGCATTTTTATAGCACTGATCGCTATAAAAATGCCAATGGTCCCAAAAATGTGTCAAGTGTCCGAAGTGTCGGCCATAATGTCGAAGTACCGAAAAAATAAATCGCTGATCGCCGCCATTACTAGTAAAAAAAATATAATAAAAATGACATAAAAATACCCCCTATTTTGTAAACGCTATAACTTTTGCGCAAACCAATCAATAAACGCTTATTGCGATTTTTTTTACGAAAAATATGTAGAAGAAAACGTATCGGCCTAAACTGAGGAAAACATTTTTTTTTATATATTTTTGGGGGATATTTATTATAGCAAAATGTAAAAAATATTCATTTTTTTCAAAATTGTCGCTCTATTTTTGTTTATAGCGCAAAAACTAAAAACCGCAGAGGTGATCAAATACCACCAAAAGAAAGCTCTTTTGTGGGAAAAAAAGGACGCCAATTTTGTTTGGGAGCCACGTCGCACGACCGCGCAATTGTCTGTTAAAGCGACGCAGTCCCGAATCGCAAAAAGTACTCTGGTCTTTGGGCAGCAATATGGTAAGTGGTTAATAACATTTTTATTGGAAAAAAAAAAAAAAAAACTAATACGCAGACTTCAGTTAGTTGGTTCTGCTATTCAGTGGATCAGAACATGCAACCCACACTAGGTGGTCCAAAAACATAGTCAAATGGACTGACAACTAGACGTTCCAACTAGATAATGGTCATGAAAACCTAAAACATTGTAAAACCAGACCGACCGACCAACATAAAATTGTCTATGGAGGCTAAGATTTCCTCTTATTCTGAAAACCCAGTTATCTAGTCTGAGGGATAAAACACAAAATAAAAGTTAGTAATAAACATTCAATTTTTTTAACCTGGAAACAAAAAACAATGATTATATACCTGTAACAAGACATTAGCATATGAAACACAAATATACATTACATTGCATAAACCGTGCACTTTTTAAAATACCAAAAATTGTTGAGCTCAACTTTTCATTAATATGTATTACTTAATACATATTAATACCATATGGATTTTCGTTTTATGGTATACCAATAATTCCCCCCCCCCCCAAAAAAAAATGTATTCACCATGGTGAGAGAAAAAAATTTGCAACTCGTAATAAACCTTTTAGCTGTACCATTTAATAACCAATCATAATACTTCATCACAACGTTTTCGCAGAACCTTCTGTAAAAAAAAAAAAAAAAAGATTTTAGTAAAGGCCCTTTTCCATTCACCATTACAGATACTTTTCTTGGCTCAGGTCATTTGCATGTCAATACGATCTGTTTTACATTCTCACAGACCTGGAAAAAAGGGGGGTCATTTGGGCTGTCAGCAGCTGAGAACACATGTCACACACACACCATTCAATTTAACTTGTGTCAAAGAAAGAGAGGAGGGGGGGTGGTTGCTCCTTGAACTATTAAACACCATTCCTCATTTTTAAACTTTAACTAAACAGCACTTTGGGCATGTTAATTCAACTAACACAACATCACAATCCATGGATCTCACACACTTCGGCACAACAAACATAACTCTCACACTTAGCCAACTACACCCTGTAGACAAAAATATTTAGCACATTCCTTTAATAAAACTGCACTCCCCCCCCCCCCACACACACATTCACACACTTAGCTAGGTAAAATATGACCTCTAGACATTACACAGATCAGCATGTTCTCTATCATACTTGAACCCATAACCTCTGTTCATCACTACTGAGGGGTTGGGAACTCCCACCATTTTAGTGACTGTCCCTGCTCGTCCAGATTAGAAATACTCACCTCATCAGTAATGTTATTTTACCATCCCTGCCCTCCAAGCATTTCCTACCTCTCTTAAAGTACTGTTTCCAGTCCAGCGATTCCCATCATTATTTCCCGCAGACCTCTTATAGGCCACTTATTCCAAAGCTAGCCACACTTTGACCAATGATTGGGTTGACAGGGCTTGCACCTGTCACCTTTACTTATTTTTTGTTCACTACTCGCCAGAACAATCCATGTACTGATTATAATACTTCAAAAAAATTAGCCCGGAGATTTTCCAAACTAAATAGTTTAATCTCCCCGCGGACTTTCCAAAGTATTCTAAAATAAATGCTTACTGCACCACAGGGCTTCCCAAGCGTTAAGCTTGATTAAGACCCTATGATTGCTTGTAGTGCAGGTGCCAATTTTAACTGACGTCCACCTAATTACACTATGATTTTTAGCAGTTACAATATAGTTAATAGTTTACACAGAGAAATAGATTCACATACATCCAGATAATTCAGTGTGATTTAGACTCCGTTTCGGAGACTAAAAGTCGCATTACAAATCGCAGCCCATTGATTTCAATAGCACCCATTCCAATCTATGTGGCTCAAAGCTGCAGCGACCGATAAGGTACCTGCACCATTCGGATGCGACTTCTGTATCAAAAACGCATTCAAAGCCACACCACAGTCGCACTAAAGCTGCATCTCAAAATCGCACCCTGAATCAGGCGACATTGGATTTGCACTAGTGGAAATGCAGCCCAAAAGCATAGGTGTGTTTCACTCACCAAGATCGGCCTAATCTCATTCAAAGGGTCAACTGCATAGAGGCACACTGTCTTCAAGATTCCAAACAGAATCCTTATTATTCGCACTGACACCCTGTTGCAATTTCATTTCATATATCTACATTATTCAAAATCGGTCTCATCAACATATTCGCATAGACAAAAAGTAAAAGTTAAGTTCTGAAAGATTAGTTTGTTAGGTATTCAGACAGGTTAAAACAAAAGACTTAAACCAGCTCTGTCTACCATACAGGAAATAATATTCATCCAAAATTTAAACTTTCCTCATACTCAGGGCACCAAATGTCATTTCATATTTATACCACACTTAAATAATTAAAATAAGGAATTAAAACCTTTTTGTCTATATAAAAATTAAAACAAAGAATAGCGGTGCGAAAAAAGAGAAAAGGATTACATTTATTGATACAGAGAAGAAACTTGTATTAATCCAATATTTACAACCATAACATAAATTATATCACTTGTTAAAACAGAGAGGATACTGCTGAATATTGTTACAATATACATGAGAGAGAGAGAGGAAGAGAGGGAGAGAGAGGGAGAGGGGATACATTACGTCACCATGTCTAGCTCAGGTCATCAGCTCCAGGGAAAAAAGGGTTGAGCTATCGGGCTGCCTTCTGATTTATACCCCCCCTTGGTCCCTAACCCCCCTTTACAGGATTCAAAAACTCTATAATTCTATTGGTTTTAAAGTTGCCTTACCAACGGATTGGTTAAACCTCAAGTCTAGATATTCATTGGTTCCGAGTGCCAATCGGAATCGGATTGGTCGCCTTTCAAGCGTATTTCTAGAAATCTAAATAAACTCAGTCTATGCTATGTCAAACGATCCTTTGATGTGTGGTGTGACCAGTTGCTACATTAGCATGCTAAGGGCCCCTACGGTGATGGAGCCTTTCAGGCTGTCCGAGCTTCCCTTCAAGACAAAAGGATGATTTAGCTCATTTAATTAATACCTGATACCTTTTACTGATTCCCAAGACAGGAGATGCCTTATACAGTACAAGTGTGGCCCTGTCATCCTCACCAGTCCAGTACAACATGTACATCAATCTTTTCAATGGTTCCCCTGGTATAAATATGAAATTCAACATTTCTATCACATCTGAAAGCCAGTATTGAGGGCGGAGCTATGCGCTGACGTCATCACGCCCCGTGTGACCCCGGAAGTACTTGTGTTTGTTTGGAATTTGAATTTTTTTATTTCCAGTAAGCTGTTTTTACAATGTATACTGCATTGGAAGACTTGATAACAATAAAGGAGTTGTGTTTTAAAACTATAACGCACTATTGGAGCCTTTATTCTCTGGCATTCTCAGTTTTTCCTCTTGGAGATCGTGCCTTTAAGAACAGCGGACGGAGAGCGGCCATTGAGTTATAAGGACATCCAGAGTCCATCGATACCGACATCTCGGATCCATCTTAGACCCCGCAGTGGGCTATATCTGCAGGCATTGGTGACCTCGCTATAAATAGGAGGTCCGTTCCATCTGGTAAGAGTTTATTAAAAAGAAAAAGAGGGGACTTCATGTGCTGTAAAATTTGGGTATTTTATTCCCAAAAAGGCTTATAAAAATAAAGATCATGAACATACACACAGCTGCAAAGGTTCAGATTGCCTGCTGGTGCATGGTGACGTCGCAGAAATCTCTCCTATATCTCCTACGATGTCAGCCACTTGATACATTTATTGTGCAGATTTAACTAAGCTCACCTTAGCTTATTAACGGGCTAGGTATAAAACCTATTACTGTGAAAAACATGTAAAATCAACATATAAATAAAATTAATACATTTATAGCTTCTCATTTGTATCATTATTAAAAACATATGTTTCTTCATCATTTACAAAAAATAAATATTGCTGCACTTTGCTAAATGGGACAATTGAGCTGAATACCCAGGAACCGGCTTCATTCATTCAGCTTGCTAGGTGAACACAATACCAATACAGAGTCCGATCTCCTGAAGTTTGTTGTGTTTCTGCCCTTTGGGACTCTTTTTGTGATTGCAGTTTTTCATTTGCATATTTTTCACTGACTTTACACCAAATTCATAATTCAGATGATTTTATGATCTTTGTATTCATTCATTATGATTTTACACATTGGGTTCACCACATGAATCAATTTCATTCCACATGCTAACCCCCTGGTGACACACCGGTAAACTCACTTTGTTATCACAAGTTTCTATCAATGACATTTTATCATTGGTCATATATATGAATCATTCACAGATTTTTGGGTTACTTATCACTTACTTAAATTTTGCCCATCTTTTTCTGTGTATGTATATTGTTTCTGGATTTAGTATTTAATTCCTTAAAGAATGCTGCATACACAAATTATTCATTTTTATTCACATCATGTTTTATTTAGCACTAGGGATGGTGCAGAATTCACTTTATTTTATATAAGAGTTTATTAATTTTCCCGGTGTATACCCCAAGGAGCGGTCCATCCCATGTTCCCCTTCGGGTGTTGTGGGAACTTGGAACATCATCCCATCTTTCTTGTACCGTCATCACTTTTTTTTTTTTTTACACTACCGTCATCACTTTTGAATTTGATTCACTTATTTTCATTTGTGGACACTGCCTCAAAGACTCCTTTCACACTGGGGCGGGAGCCGCGGTGGCGGAATAGCGCTGCTAAAAAAAGCGGTGCTATACCGTCCAATTTGCCACGGCATTCGGCCGCTAGCGGTGCGGTATTAACGCCCGCTAGCGCCCGATAAAGGGTTAATTACGGCTTTCACATTGAGGTTGCTGGGCAGGAGTTTTTCAGGTCGTATAGCAGCGCTGTACTGCCTGAAAAACTCCTCAGTGTGAAAGGGGTCTAAATATCACTGCAATTTTTAGAGACTATAATTTAACCACTTAAAGACCTTAGGTGTTTTTCAGATTTGGTGTTTGCAAGACTAAAACAGTTTTTTCTGCTAGAAAATTACTTAAAACCCCCAAACATTATATATATATTTTTTCTAACACCCTAGAGAATAAAATGGCGGTCATCGCAATACTTTTTGTCACACCGTATTTGCGCAGCGGTCTTACAAGCGCACTTTTTTTGGAAAAAATTGTTACGCCGAGTAAAATGATACCCAACATGTCACGCTTTAAAATTGCACCCGCTCGTGGCATGGCGTCAAACTTTTACCCTTAAAAATCTAGATAGGCGACGTTTAAAAAATTCTATAAGTTGCATTTTCTGAGCTACAGAGTAGCTCTAGGGCTATAATTATTTCTCTCGCTCTAACGATCGCGGCGATACCTCACTTGTGTGATTTGAACACCGTTTTCATATGCGGGCGCTACTCGCGTATGCGTTCGCTTCTGCGCGCGAGCTCGTCGGGACGGGGCGCTTTAAAAAATTTTTTTTTTGTTTTCTTATTTAATTTTATTGGTTTTATTATTTTTTACACTAAAATATATAAAAAAAAATGATCACTTTTATTCCTATTACAAGGAATGTAAACATCCCTTGTAATAGAAAAAAGCATGACAGGTCCTCTTAAATATGAGATCTGGGGTCAAAAAGACCTCAGATCTCATATTTAGGCTTAAATGCAAGAAAAAAAAAAAAAGGAAAATTTGTCATTTAAAAAAATGACAAAAAAAAATTGTCTCTTTAAGAGGCTGGGCGGGACTGACGTTTTGACGTCACTTCCGCCCAGCAGAGCTATGAGGATGGGTGGGGGCCATCTTGCCCTCACTCAAGTCCTCACTCTCCAGGCGGCAGCATCGGATCTCCTCCGCCGCTACCGACGGCTCCGGTAAGCGGTGGAGGGCGCGGGAAAGCGGCGGGAGGGGGGGGGCCCCTCTCCTGCCACCGATAACGGCGATCTCGCGGCGGAGACCGCCGTTATCGTTTACACGGCCGCCCGCTGAAAACATGGATATCTCAGTTGTGGCAGCAGCTGCTGCCGTTACTGAGATATCCATGTTTAAAAAGAGGACGTACATTTACAATACGCGGGTCGGGAAGTGGTTAACAGTCACTTTGTTCACCTGCGTATACCTGAATTAGTATATGTATAACACTAGATTTTGATATAAGGTATTTTAGGATCTAATTTTCATCCTATTAACGTGACTATTCGATTTAGTATTGAGGGTTGTTGGAATATTTATTTCAGTTTCATTCTCTGTTATGATGGGTTGTAAATCTTTGATGAACTTTCTTATCCCTTCTAGAGCTGGATTGTATGTGGTTACTAGAGGGACATGGTTATTTGTTTTTTCTCTTTGTTCTCTTTCTTATTTAATTTTATTGATTTTATTATTTTTTACACTAAAATATATAAAAAAAAATGATCACTTTTATTCCTATTACAAGGAATGTAAACATCCCTTGTAATAGAAAAAAGCATGACAGGTCCTCTTAAATATGAGATCTGGGGTCAAAAAGACCTCAGATCTCATATTTAGGCTTAAATGCAAGAAAAAAAAAAAAAGGAAAATTTGTCATTTAAAAAAATGACAAAAAAAAATTGTCTCTTTAAGAGGCTGGGCGGGACTGACGTTTTGACGTCACTTCCGCCCAGCAGAGCTATGAGGATGGGTGGGGGCCATCTTGCCCTCACTCAAGTCCTCACTCTCCAGGCGGCAGCATCGGATCTCCTCCGCCGCTACCGACGGCTCCGGTAAGCGGTGGAGGGCGCGGGAAAGCGGCGGGAGGGGGGGGGGCCCCTCTCCTGCCACCGATAACGGCGATCTCGCGGCGGAGACCGCCGTTATCGTTTACACGGCCGCCCGCTGAAAACATGGATATCTCAGTTGTGGCAGCAGCTGCTGCCGTTACTGAGATATCCATGTTTAAAAAGAGGACGTACATTTACAATACGCGGGTCGGGAAGTGGTTAACAGTCACTTTGTTCACCTGCGTATACCTGAATTAGTATATGTATAACACTAGATTTTGATATAAGGTATTTTAGGATCTAATTTTCATCCTATTAACGTGACTATTCGATTTAGTATTGAGGGTTGTTGGAATATTTATTTCAGTTTCATTCTCTGTTATGATGGGTTGTAAATCTTTGATGAACTTTCTTATCCCTTCTAGAGCTGGATTGTATGTGGTTACTAGAGGGACATGGTTATTTGTTTTTTCTCTTTGTTCTCTTTGTACTTGAGTAGATTTTCTCTTCAGGTTTTCAAGGCTGTGTTTAGGCTGGTGTTGCTGGTAGGGATTTACTTTTTTTGAAGTATCGGTCAAAAAACTGACCGATTTTATTACCAATATTGCTTCAAGGGTTTTTACCAGGGTGCAGCTGCATGCATCACCCTGGTACCGTTCTTTAGAGCGAATGGTCGGCTTTGTAGTAACAACCAATGCAGCCGCTCGTCTGTTATTACAAGCAGCACTCGTCTGGGCTCTACCATCCCACCGGGAGGCCCGAGCAACCAGCCGGCACGTCCACCAGCTAGCCGAAGACTCGGACAAAGCCGATGCTTTGTTCGGGTCTCGGATCTAGTAATCGAAAAGCGATGTCATGACATTACTTCCCGGATTACTGACATCCTAAAGGTGCCAGTTTTCAAAAACGCTGATCTTGATTTTTTGTAGTGCAGAGGAGGGGGTTGGGGTCTTATAGACCCCTGATCTCTCCATAACGAGTACCTCTTGCATGCCTATTATTGTCACAAGGGATGTTTACATTCCTTGTGACGGCAATAACAGTGAGAAAAAAAATGACAGCTGATATTTTTTACATTTAAAAAAAAAATATCGGCAATAGATGTGGCCGAATTATCGGTACCGAAAAAAAACAATATTGGTCGATTCCTACTTGATGGTTTTGTCCTTGTAACCTTTCTTATTGAAAGGAGTGTGTTAGTGTTCTGAGATGTTTATCTCTGTCTTCTGAGTCTGAACATATTTGTTGGTATCTTATGGCCTGGTTGTATATAATGGCCCATTTAGTGTGTTGGGGGTGAAAACTGGAACCTATGGAGATAGTTGCATCTGTCAGTGGCTTTCCTGTATATTGAGGTGTGAAACTGGTCATCCCTGATGTATACTGTGGTGTCTAGAAAGTTGACGTGTCTTTGAGTAATCCATTTTTAGTTTGATTGATGCGTGAAAAGTGTTGATCAATGAGTGAAATTGCTTTAGATTTTCTTTACCTTCTGTCCATATGATGAAAATATCATTGCTATAGTGAAAGAATTTGTATGGATTTGGTTGTATACAGTCCAGGAATTTTTCCTCCGGGTCAGCCATAAATAAGTTTGCATAAGGGGGTGCCATTTTACTTCCCATAGCAGTACCCATACATTGAAGATATGTCATTATTGAAAGTGAAGTAGTTGTGTGTAGAAATGGATTCAATGAGCTGTGTAACATCCCTCAGCAGAGTATTTATGGTTTGGTCAGGATAATCTGTGACATGCAGCCCAACCCATCATTGTGGGTTGTTACTATTACTATGTTACTATACATAGATCCTACATCAATGTGGCTAGAAGTGTGTTTGGTGGCAATTGCGGTTTATTGTTGATCTTGTTCAGAAAATCAGTTGTGTCTTGCAGGAAAATAGCAGTATTCATGACTAACGGCTTTAACATTTTTTCTACAAGGCCTGAGATTTGTTAAGGTTTTTTTAACGATCAGAATGTTCCTTTATTAAGACAAAAATGTCAAGGCATGATACAAAGTTGTCCAACATGGACTAAATCAAAAGACATAGTACAGGTGAGTTTCGAAGACAGGTAATAGCGTGTACATCAACAATGCGGCAAACCACTTCTATACAGTTGGGTTCTGTCCTCATTCTGCTTTAGCCAGGGCCACAGCTAGTAATGCAGCCCTATATATCAAGATTCTTCAGCAGGGAGTTGCTCCTTCCTATGCCGTCCATGGTTGCCATATCCTATTAAATTTCTTAGGGCAGTTCCTATTGCTGCACGTCAATTTGTAGAGTGGAAGTACAGCATTTATTTATTCTACAGAGGGGGGGGGGGGGCAATACAATTTCCCTCTTTGCGTAAAAGAAAAGATAATTTAGTAACAGTTTTTGGTGCAGTGAGGAAGAGTCGATTGGAGGCGGCCAGAGTTCACCACCTCCCCCCAATATCTCTCAATCTTTGGACAGCTCCAGAACATGTGAAAATATGTTCCTACGCCCAGGGCTGATAAGCCAGTGCAACTGGCCCTGTTTTACTGGGGCCCGGCCACCAGTGGGGGGGGCCCGAGCAATCTGAATAGATTGTAGAAGAAAAAAAGTCTTTCTCCAACTTCCCTCTCCTCCGCTCTCAATGAGCACTCACTTTGGGCTAAACATCTCAGAGGCAGTGAGGCAAAGCCTGACTGTGAGATCATGTAGTTTGAGTGGACAGGAGGGGGTGTGGCCGGCTTCAAGGATGATCACTCCCAGGTTCATATGGTATGCACACATGGTAGCAGTGGATCAGGATTCTTGGGGAACTGCAGGTTAGCCCAGTCACAATAACTGCAATGTAAAGTCTAATGTCTGCTTTTTCATGTAGCACAGCTGCCCTGACTGTGAGAACTTGGGTTTTAAACTGCACTGCCCAATTTCTCACAGCAGTGCTACATGAAAAAGGAGATGCCATCAATGTCAGCAAATCCCACTTTTTATTACTTCTATCTTTTTGATCAGTCTGGTTCACACCATGCCTGGAGCTTAATCACACAGGAACGCACTGTGCATTTCACATGTGAGTCTGTGCGGTGCAATTTCAAGCTCAATCATTTTAAATGGGCTAAAATTGCAACACACCAAAGGAGTGTATGCACTACTTTTTAACATGCACTGCAACCAAATCACATGGTGATCCAGGGCTGGCAGGTGCAGGGTGTTTACCTGCAGGTAAATTAAATAATTTTCCTGCAGGTAAATTAAATAATTTTCTAAACTTTTAATGAGAAGTAATATTATGTCTAAGGGATGGTTCACACCATGCCTGAATTGCGAAGGAATATGCTGTGGATTCAACCTGTATGCAAAACGCACTGCTTTTGCGATCTGCACCAGGTGTCAATAAAAAGTTAATGACACCTCAAATGCAGGTTGTAGTGTGTTTACACTACAACCTGCATTTGAGGTGTCATTAACTTTTTATTGACACCTGCTGCAGATTGCAAAAGCAGTGCGTTTTGCATACAGGTTGAATCCACAGCACATTTCTTCGCAATTCAGGCATGGTGTGAACCATCCATTAGACATAATATTACTTCTTATTAAAAGTTTAAAAAATTAATTAATTTGAATTAGTTGACATAAATAACATTCTTTTCCATGTAGAACTGTTTGAAATTGGACAGTGTCGTTTTAAACACAGCACAGTATCATCTGCATCCTACACACAGTCATCTTAGATGCTAACCACACCCCTTTAAGCTATGGACAATAATTAAGCGTAATTCAAACCACGTCCCTTTTTCAGCTCTGTGTGGTACATATTTTTAAATTTGCCATGCCCACAATGTATCCTTTATGTATACCTTATCTTCTCTGTATAGGGGTGGGGCTGTTGAAGGGACCAGGGGTGGGGCTGAAGGGGGCCCCGTCAATTAGGCTGTACGAGGCCCCTGTAATTTCGATCAGCGGCCCTGCCTATGCCGTTTTGCCACCTGGGGAAGTCCTGCGACCGTTGTGGGTATACCTTGTGGAGTTTCTGAGTGGTGTAATAAACCCTGTGCAGGAATTTGACCTGTATCAACTTTTATTTGATGGAGATCAGCAAGCTACTGGTATCCGCTAAGCGGTCCTCCCAGTCCTTTTTATCTAAGCACAGAATGTCTGCCTTCCGCTGGTCCCAGAGTCTATCTATTTTGGTGGAGTCAGTTCTTAGTAAGTCCAAATATAGAGCGGAGAGGGGTTTCAACAGCTGTTCCTGAGCCAACTATTCCTCTATGGCAGGGGTGGCAAACTCAAATTCATCAGGGGGCCGCATTAGCAGTATGGTTGCCCTCAAAGGGCCGGTTGTATCTGTAAGACTATGTGTCCACTATTATCATAAATAATTGTCATTGCATTTGTTTATTACTGGTTTTATGGAGTGCAGGGTTCAGGAGTTTGTTGCGTACAAAATGCAGGATACAGGAGTATGCTATGGACCGTGTGCAATATCTGACCTCTGCACCCTCCACTCTCCTTCCATCCTCCCATCCACCCTGGGATGGGATGGGGTGGGGTAGGATGAGATGGGGTGGGATGAGAATGGGGTGGGATGGGGTTCGGAGTGAATGGGATGTGGTGGGGGGGGGTGCCGTAGGATGGGATGGGGTGGTATAGGATGGCATGGGGTGGAGTGGGATGGGGTAGGATGGGATGGGGGTGGGGTAGGATGAGATGGGATGGGGTATGGTGGGGTGGGATAGGATGGGATGGGCTACCTGACATACATGGACCTACCTGACATAAACAATGACTTCACCTACCTGACATACATAGACCTACCTGACATACATGGACCTACCTGACATACATAGACCTACCTGACATACAATGACCTCACCTACCTGACATACACTGACCTCACCTACCTGACATACATAGACCTACCTGACCTACATGGACCTACCTGACCTACATGGACCTACCTGACATACATAGACCTACCTGACATACACTGACTTCACCTACCTGACATACACTGACTTCACCTACCTGACATACATGTAACATGGACCTACCTGACATACACCCATCATGTGTCACGGCAGCCAGCTTGAAAGGAGGAGAGGAGAGCCGGGATCTTTACAGTGCATGCTGTGGAGGAGGCTTGTAATTGCCACCTTCTGGAGTCTGTGGCGCCTATGATGGACGTCACACGTTCCGCGGTCCCGGCATTGGATCTCCGGGACGTCCATCATAGGAGCCGGGTGTACCAAGATGGCCGACCGCTCCGGAGCTAGGCTGAAGCCGCGGCCTTTCCTAAGGCCGAGGCAGCAGTGCGCTCCGTGGATGACGGATCGGTTACGATCCGTTGTACAACTAGTGGCAACGGATGGCCCATTGTGCGGGCCACATGGCAAGGTCTGGTGGGCCGGATTCGGCCCGCGGGCCTTGTGTTTGCCACCCCTGCTCTATGGGGTCCATGCTCAACCTAGAGGGTGACGGGAATTGGGCCAGAGTAGCGTGGCATATCTGGAGGTATCTAAAATACATCCACCCAGGTAAGCGGTGTTTGGAGGGTCACGAATGGCAGCAGTGCACCTGCCGAGAGAATGTCTCCAAGTACTTTAATACCATGTCTAGCCCAAATCTGCAGATCCGAGAGGGTTCTAAAATGCGGGAGGCTAGGATTCCACCAAAGGGGAAAGAAGGGGGACCAGCCATTGGGATTGAGGAACCTCCGTCTGGCTACTGTCCAGACCTTGAGGGTTGTTCCAGTAGGGTGTGGAAGGTTGTCATAGGCCCGGTGTCCCCTGTAAACCAAAATGTTGAGTTCAATAAAGCTTGTCAGGTCCCACCGTACCTGAATATCCAAATACCTAAATTGATCTACCTAGAGTAATGGGGCTTCCATACCGTCCCTAACCTTGGGGGTCCAGAGGAAAAATAATTGATTTGGACCAATTTATACGGATTCCCAAGAACATACCAAATTTGTCAAATATCTCTAGCACCACCTTCAATGACCCATCCGCGTCTTGTAGAATACAGTAAGGCATCATCCGCATATAGGGGGATTTTCTCTTCCAGGGAACACACCCTCAGTCCCCGCACCCTGCCAGAATTCCTGATTAAAATTTCCAGGGGCTAGAGCAAAAAAGGCCGGGGATAAGGGACACCCCTGAGGGGTGCCTCTCTGCAGCAAAAAGGGTGCAGTTAGACTGTCATTGGTTCGAATACAAGCCGGGAGTGCCCGGTAAAGCATTTGCAGCCACTTGAGAAACCTAGATCCGAAACGGCATAACAAATCCCACAGAAAGACCCACTCCACCGAGTCAAACGCCTTCTCGGGGTCTAAGGAGGCGATGACCCGCGTACCACTATTCTCATTTGACAGCTCGTTGGGAGTATAATCTACCCTAGAGGAGTACAAGTGCTGGTAGTATTGTGAAAATCTGCGGTTTATGTCACTAGGCGATTTCTGCACTACCACCTCAAGTCCTTAACTCCGCTGATGACAGCAAACTGTCCCTTGGCCAGCCATGCCATTAGGCGACCACTCCTGTTACGGTATTCAAAAATGTTTTGAGCCATGCTTAGAAGTGATTTCTGCGTCCTCTCCGTTCTACACAGGGACACCTCTCTCAGAGCGAACTGCCATTCCCCATAAGTTTCCTGATCCGGATGTGCTACATACACTGCCTTCTTTTGCCTGTCCTCCTCCAACCCCTCCAGAGAGTGTGTCGATCACCTACGTGCTGCGGATATACAAGCTATATACTCTCCTCTGGTCCAGGCCTTAAAAGCATACCATGTTACCAGAGGAGTAGTGGTGTCAACGTTATACAGCCAGTAGCTACATATCCCTTCCTGCACCGCCTGCTGGACCTATTCATCCTCGACCCAGTATCTGGACAGCCCCCACAGCCTCTCCCTGTGGGACCTGAGTGACAATTTGAGGAGTAAGCGGGCGTGATCCGAGATTCCCCTGGGTAGGATACCAATGTCCGCGACCTTTCTAAGTATAGAGTGGGAGGCATAGATCATATCAATATAGGATAGGGTCTTGAAAATGGTAGAGTGGCACGTGAACTGTCCAGTAGAGGGGTTAATATGTCCGTTTGAGACGCCATGTGGCACCTGCACGCATGGGCCTCCAAGATACCAGGCTGATCACAGGTGGTATTTTCGGGGGAATTTCATTTTTTTCCCCCTTTGCCTCGGCCGGGTTGTCGAGAAGGCATTCACCATCACTTGGCCTGGCACAGAGCATTAGAAACCCCAGTCAGGAGAAATATAGGATCCGTGTAGCAGCAGAGCTCTGGGATACATGTCTGTTCACTCTGCCATCTTGGACACACCCCTAGATTCGTTTAGTGTATTCATATCCGTTATGATGGGTCTGCCTGGATTTTCTGGCTTGTGGATCTTGAGCAGCATGTAAAGGTCCCCAATATCTGGATTATCTGGAATCACACTGATAAGTTCTAAATTTAGGGGGGGTGGTAGTTTTTTTAATTGGACCTTTTAATTGCTTAGTAAAATCCTGGGTTGGATAATAATCCAGTTTTCTTATAGTAAGTAGCATTTTTCAGCTGCCTCTGGCCCTCTTGTATGTATTTGTGTGTATCCATCACAACTGCTTCCCCTTCTTCCGCTGGTTTGCAGGTGATTGCCTGATTATTGTGTAAATTGTGTATAGCCCTTCGCTCCAGTGGTGAAAGATTGTATAATATTTTATTTTGCTGGGTGGATATCAGGGATGTAACTCACAGATTGAAGCTGTCAACAGTGGCGGAACTACCGCCATAGCGACCCACGCGGGCGCTATGGGGCCCGCAGCTGAGTGAGGATCAGGGGGGCCCGGTAAGGATAAGAGCATCGCCGGCATGCAGGCCGCCGGCACCGACTCACTGGCTGCCGAGTGCGCTCCTGGCTCCCTTTCCTCTGTCCTCAGTGTCCTGTGCTTTTCCTCGCGCCCCCCCCCCCATCATGGAGGAGAGTTGGTTCATTCCCCTGCGTGTGACGTCACGCCGGCGGCCGGTCTCCTGTTTACATAATCGCATCACTCCCCCCTTCCTCCCCCTCCCCACACCTTATTCATAGCTTCACACAAGCCTGCCTGTCAGCGCTGCAGGTCCGGGCAAAGTTTGTGACTTGTCAAGTTACAAAGCAGGTGATTGGTTGCTAGAAACAATGGGGCAGTCCCAGCAACCTTTAACTTGAAAAGTCACGCCCTTTGTCTGGACCTGCCATGCGGTGCTTCCTGGCTGTGAATAAGGTAGGACAGTGTGGAGAGGGGGAGGAAGGGGGGAATGCTGCGTTAATGAAAGGGACAGGCTGACTCCGCAAAGGACTGTGATGGATGGAGTCTGTAATGGGGGGGGGGATGTCTGAGATGGAGTGGGATCTGTGGTGGAGTGGGGTCTGATAGGGGGATCTGTAATGGAGTGGGGTCTAATGGGGAAGATCTGTGATGAAGGGGGGTCTGATGGGGAAGATCTGTGGTGAAGGGGGGTCTGATGGGAGGGAGCTGTGGTAAAGCGGGGTCTGTAATGGGGTGGATATTTGATGGAGTGGGGTCTTATGGGGGGGATCTGTGGTCGAGTGGGGTCCGTAATGGGGGTGGATCTGTGATGGAGTAGTGTCTGATGGGGGGGATCTGTGGTGGAGTGGGGGTCTGTGATGGAGTGGGGTCTGATGGGGGGAATCTGTGGTGGAGTGGGGTCTGTAATGGGGATGGATCTGTGATGGAATGGGGGCGGATCTGTGATGGGGGGGGGGGGGGAATCTGTGGTGGAGTGGGGTCTGTAATGGGGATGGATCTGTGGTGGAGTGGGGTCTGTAATGGGGATGGATCTGTGGTGGAGTGGGGTCTGTAATGGGGATGGATCTGTCGTGGAGTGGGGTCTGTAATGGGGATGGATCTGTGGTGGAGTGGGGTCTGTAATGGGGATGGATCTGTGGTGGAGTGGGGTCTGTAATGGGGATGGATCTGTGGTGGAGTGGGGTCTGTAATGGGGATGGATCTGTGGTGGAGTGGGGTCTGTAATGGGGATGGATCTGTGATGGAGTGGGGTCTGTAATGGGGATGGATCTGTGGTGGAGTGGGGTCTGTAATGGGGATGGATCTGTGGTGGAGTGGGGTCTGTAATGGGGATGGATCTGTGGTGGAGTGGGGTCTGTAATGGGGATGGATCTGTGATGGAGTGGGGTCTGTAATGGGGATGGATCTGTGATGGAGTGGGGTCTGTAATGGGGATGGATCTGTGGTGGAGTGGGGTCTGATGGGGGGGGCAGTCTGTATTGGGCACAGGCAGGCCAGGCTGTATTGGGCACGGGCAACGCTGCATGGGGCACAGGTCACGCTGCATGGGGCACAGGTCACGCTGCATGGGGAACCGGTCACGCTGCATGGGCAACCGGTCACGCTGCATTGACACTAGGGCGGCTCTGGGGGGCCCCATACAACATTTTGCTATGGGGCCCTGTGATTTCTAGTTACGCCCCTGGCTGTCAATATAGGTGTCCAGTTTGGGGTTGCATCCTTGTGGAGGTATGTATTCGCTGTTCTTTTTCTCTTGGCTGCATTCTATTGTTCTAGGATTCCTTTCATTACTGTGAAAATATTATTTGAGCCTTAGCCTCCTGAAGAATTCTTTTAGGAAGGGGATTTGCCCCAAAAAGTTTGTGGTGAAAAATTGTATGTTTGTACGTACAGTACTCAATTTCTTTTTGCAAGTGCACTAATATGGCTACAATCCACTCAAGCGATGTGATTTTTGTTTGTTCTTTCGGATACATGTGGCGTTAATTATTATAAACTGTTTGGTAGTTGTATGTTTGTGCTGCATATTATTTTACAAAATTTACCTCATGCCTTGGACATCTGTACGTTGGTAAAAACTGATGAGCAATGTATAAACTGAATGTAAGGTATTTTACATACTGTACTTAAAACAATGGGCTTTGTTTATCTAGTTCGAATTGGATAGAAAACATGGCAAATTAAAATTAGCATTACACTTTTTATGATAACATTGATAAAGATGCCATATTAGCATGATTTAAGTGGCATCCCATTTTAATGTGTTAACGCCTGTATCCCATATTTGATGTTTCCTGTATGGTTCCATATAAATTGTGCCATGTGCCAAATCTATTCTTAAAACTTGTGAAGTTTGTATCTCCATTACAGATATCTAAATTTTCTTAAAACTATAATATATCACTGCCATACAATGCTTATGGTGCCAATTTAATGTATATTGTTTTTCCATTTTTTTTAACCAGGCTTGTGTTGCCTTCTGCTTCATCACTATACCTTCTCTGACCAGCATCTTTACCCGGCTCAACTTGTACCTTCACTCTGGCCAAGTGGCTCTGGCAAATCAGTGCCTTTCACAAGGTGAGCCCTTTAAACCCATGCCTCATTCATGAATGTTGCTGGAATCTAGAGTCCATTCAAGATCGTACAAAGCACATTAGCTCTTTAAATCCTTCCATGTGGTGAGCTCTACAAACCAGTGCTTCTTGCTTGAAGCCTTAACAAACGAATGTCCTTAATCGCATGAGCTTTTTAAAGGTTTGATATGTAGGAGTTGACAGTATTTTGTTGCAAGCTCCATGCTGTTATTTTCTTCCTTAATTTTGTCATTTGATAAGTCATTGACCTGGGACAAGCATTTGTTTCAGCTCTTCGGACATGTTTGTTCCAGCTCTCTCTCATGTAGTGTGCCAGGCTTAAGGATGACAGCCCTGGAACATACACCCTCAAAAAAAATGTAGCAGTGGTAGCTACCATATTTATTTCGCAACAAGTGAAAAGTTTGCTCTAGTAAAGTAAAGCTAAATTGTTTTTTTAGTTTGAGTTGGCTCGGAGGGGGATTAGACCCTCTTCCCTGTTTCTTTTTTTTTTTGTATAATCCTTATTTTTATTTTTTAAATATTAAGACAAAAACAGTATGACTTTACAACAAAGCCAAAACAACCAGGTAGGGAGGGGAGGGTAGGAGACCAGGGGAGGAACAGAGGGCAAAGGGAAGGGGGAGGGGAGGTTGGTTCTAAGGGGGGAAGGAGCACCAGAGGGTATGCTTAGCATAGTCCGAGCATGGACAATCATCTCATATTGCCGGGGAGAACCGCTATCAGTAATGTACAAACGCCGGGGCAACCCGCCCGTGCCGGCCTGACCCGGATATTCAATCCATGTGGGCAGGCCTCCCCTCCAAACTGGAGGAGGGCAGGGTGGCCAGACGCACCATCTCTAGAGTAGCGACAATTGTGTCTCCCCTACACACGAATAACATTAACAATTTTGAAGTACCCAGAACGGCTAAAAACCTGAGGACCGTCCAGGTAGCCCCCCAAAAAAAGTGACTCCCAGGTGTCTCATTGGGAAAACGTATTAAAACGGAACAAAACAAATAGGCAACCTTCAGTGAAAGAGAGGGGGGGTGAAAAGAGATAAATAGAGTCAGGTAAGAAACAGAAGAGAAAAGGAGAGAAGGGGCGGATAAATAAGGATATGAAGGCATGTGGAACAGCCCCCCACCGGGTTTGCCAGTGTGATGGACCACTACGGAGTGGAGCCCGTGGTTGCTTATTGGCAGTGCGCCTGAACAAGCCTCCCGAAGGAAGGATCTGCCAAGGTGAGCAATGCAACGTCTAAGCTAGATGATATCGTGGCTGTGTCTCTCCGTTGCTTGTTACAAAACTGGGGAATGGGGTAGAGTTAGAGGGGAAGTGCTTGGGGTCCATATATTTTAAAGCTTTGCCAATCACCTGAATGTACATGCCTATAACCAAAGGTTTATAAATTCTTTGCCTGCGACCTTTTACTGTACTCAAATTTAAAGTGGTTGTAAAGGCAGAAGGTAGTGGGAACCATTGACTCCTGCTGCTGTCAATCAAAGCCAGTAACTGAGTATATTGAAGGGGGGGGGGCAAGAATTTTACTGAATCAAATTGGTTCATTCAGTTTATTTTGTTGTGATTAGCTGTGATTGGTCACAGCTAATTACATGGTGCAGATGGGCTGTGATTGGCCCTGTCTGTACCATGTGATCACATTGAAAATAGCTAACATGAATAAAAGCCATTCATTGTTTACAATTGACATATGATCTGCTGTGATTGTCACACCGATCACATGGTACCAGCAGCTGGCTGGTGCACTGATCAGTCGTCAGCTGTGTCCGGTGCACACAGCTGCTGGTGGCAGTAGCCGTGGGCACATGTGAGGCTAGTTTCGAGAGGACATCATGAGACATCAACCCAGAACAACGAACGTCCCGCTCGGCTGTCAAATTGCTATGGGCTGGGAGGAAACTGGTTAAACTTCACTTTAAGCTGGAGATCAGATCAACTTTACGTGCTTTGGACTTTTTTCCTCTTTACGATTGAGAAAAGTGGATAGATTGCACTAGACCCCTAGGGTTAACTCACTGGTATTAGTATCTCAAAGTATTGATGTTAATGTAAATAATCTGGTCCCCAGGCAGACAGCTTCTGCACCCCTGAGGATTTCCATGGTTTCTTTGGCTTGTAGTATAATATAACAAAAGAGGTCCAGATACTTCTTTATTTCAGTAAAAGTGAGGGAGACAAACTAAAAAGTATCCAGTGTGTTTCAGGGGTCCAAAAGCACCCCCAGTGTGCTTCCATTTGTATTCAAAGATTTTAGATTGCTTGCCTCTACCTAGTGAACAGTACTGGATGCAGTTTTAACTTAATTACTTTTTTTTCTTTAGCGGATGCTTTCTTCAAAGCTGCAGTGAGCCTTGTTGCTGATGTACCAAAGACAATTGTTATAGATGGCAAGATACGTTCCTCTGAGGCTTTTCTCCTGGAGTTCCTCAGCAACTTCTTCTCCACATTACTGGTTGTTCCTGTAAGTGTCATTAACCTGATAGAATGTTTGTTTTTATTTTTTTCTCAAAACAGGGATTCTTAACTACAGTCATGAGTTTAATAGAGTATACAATAGAACAATATGACATGGTTAGGTGTCGTACAATTCAAAAGGTTAATCATAGCAGAAAGTATGAAAGTTTGCCAAGAAATAATGTAGAGCACAATATAGATGGGAGATGAAGGGTGGACAGCCTCTTCCCCCCCCCCATACAACCCCACATGACACCGGCTTGGACAGCGGGCGGGCAGGACAGTTGTGGTAAGTGGATGGATGGACGGACCCCCCCCCCTCAGCTCGTGAACTGACAGGGGGGAGGAGTGGGTGGATGCCCCCCCCCCCTCGTGCAGCAGCATTCACCCGTAGAAGTGTGCTCTCCCCATGTAAGTTGAGAACCAGGAAGCATGCGGGCGTCCCCTCCATGACGCACGTGGTCCCAGTCAAACCGGCGAGTGGACAGACAATTTCCCCCCCAGTATGAGCGCCGGAAGGAATACAGGGATAGCAGGGAGAAGCGGATGGCGCCCCCCACCATGCGGGATTGAGCCCAGCGAAGGATGGATGGCCAGACGACCTCCTCCCCCTCCAGCGGCAGCACCGCGGGAAGCGACAGGCGGCTCCCTGATGCACTGGAGAGAGAGGGTGAGCGGCGGATGGACGGACGGAGGCCTTCCCCGCTCCCAGCCCGGCATGAGCACTGGGAGATGCGGGCGGGCAGCTCCCTGATGCTCTGGAGATCGAGGGTGAGTGGCAGATGGACGGCCTCCCCGCTCCCACCCCGGCTTGAGCGCCGGGAGAAGCGGGAACCCAGAGGTAAAAGGGGGGGGGCGGAGCGGACAGGAGGTCCCCCGATGGTGCCCGGGAGAGGAACATGTGCTGCGGCCAAACCGCCGCTCAGACTGGAAACCGGAAGTGACGAACGCCGGCCGCATCATCCCCTGAAATTACGCCAACACCAGGACCCGACGGTGGAGGAGTATTCTATACTCAGCACACTCCGCCTACAAATTCAGGTTGGGGCAGTGGGTGAGAAGTCAGGAAAGGTTAGCAAAGGGGGAGGGGAGACAGACCCAAAACTCCACCCATAGTCTGTAAACTCTCAAAGTAAATGATTTGCGGACGCGTCCAGGGTGACCGCATCTTATCCCATTTCCAGGGGCAGCCCCGATTTTATTTAGGTTAACTTATACATAGGCAGGGCTTCATCAACCATGGTCTCCCAGGATGACCCCATAGGAAGGACAGCAAAGGTCCACTTCATTAAGATTTTTTGTTTAGCATAGTATAAGAGATCAACAATTTTGTATGGTGAAAACGCTGAGTCTCCTCATGAATAGGGATCATTTCCTGGGAGGCCAGTATAGACACCTGCAGCCGAAGATTAATCACCTCTAAAACCTCAGACCAGTAGGCAGTGAGCTTTCAGCAATCCAAGGAACACATGGAAATAGGACTCTGGGTGGAAGCGACAGTGGGCCAATACAGGGTCATGTTCCGGATACATTCTATGAAACCTCAAGGGGGTATAGTACACTCTGTGCAGAAACGTAATTGTATTAGTTTGTCAAAATCCAAGAACTATAGAGAGACAAAAATTGCCGCTCCAGGCAGGTCCCGTATGGTTGGGATCTTCTTCTCAGAAACCGAGGGTGCTGGCAATGCATATGGCAATTAGAAACAAAGAATGATTAGGACAACTGCACTCCAATCCAACGTGGCTTTATTGTAAAGAGGTGTGGAAACAGGCACTACAAATCACAGCAACGGAACCTGTCCTAATCATTCTTTGTTTCTAATTATATTAGTTTGTCCCTGGAGGAAATAACAAGCTTAGATTGTTCCAAACAGTCCTCGCTATCCAGGGATGTCACCCTTCCAGAGATCCCACAGGCGATCAATCTTGGGGGAGTTAACACACAGAAGCATCCCATACAGGGCCAAAAGTGGCTTATATAAGTCCCCTGGGCCAGCAGCTCTACAGTAGGATGAGTTTGATTGAGAGGCAACTGAGAAAACTGTGATCTGGCAGCGGACTGCAATTGGAAATACAGGAATAGCATCCATCACGGTAACGGAAATACTCAAAAGTTGGTGAAAGTACAGTAAGGAACCCAAGGACACAGTATCAGCCAAGGTTTTAATAGTAACACCTTTCCATCAAGCCTATAGCAGATTGGTGGCTGGGCGGGTGCTTTCTCCTCCTGAGTGGACATCCTATGACGTCCTCTCAAAAGGCACCACGCAGCAGCACGATCTGCTGGTACCGTGTAACCGTTGTAACCAGTCACAGCAGATCACATGACAGTTGTAAACAATGTATTGCTAGCTGTGATTGTTCAATGTGATCACATGGTACAGACAGGGCTAATCACAGCCCACCTGTACCGAGTGATTCGTTTTGGCCTATCGCAGCTAATCACAATAAAACAAACTTTCCTTTCCTTTAGTAAAATGCTTACTTATAGCAATTAAATTCACTGCTAGAAGTAATCAGAATGTTTAAAAAAAAAAAATCAGATTGTTTCCCTATGGTAACATTATATTGCTCTGGTCACAGTGTGTTACTTTTTTTGTTTATGTAGCGCTACCTTCGAAGGAGCCGCTGGTTTGTTTTGGGATCTACTCTCTTTGACTTGGCTCACCCCTATTTAATTTACTCGGACCCTCCCTTGACATATCAGAAGTCTGGTATTGCAGGGTATTGTGACCTCTGTTTGGCTGGGGTCGCAATAGCAGGCACACCACATGCAGTGACAATATGGCAATGGTATTACCTGTTTTCTTTGGATGGTCCCTCCAGACTAGAAAATACACTCCACACAGTTGGTATATTTAAATCAGAAAAAGATAAGTTTACTTTATGTCAACTTGGCAAACAGGCTTGGATTTACATCACAAGCAAGCAACTGGCAGGTAATGACTCACTGTGATTCAGTAAGGGCCCTTACTGGAATCAGCAATTCGTATCAACAGATAAAGACCTAAACTAAAGAATGGTACTATTCACTTAACTGAACTAGGCAGTCTATGCTCGCGAGCGCCCTCTGGCGGGCAGTCCTGTAAACAGTTATAGGTAGATTCAAGTACCTATGCCTAACTTTTCGGCGGCGTAGCTTAAGGCATTTAAGCTACGCCGCCGTAAGTTAGCTAGGCAAGTACATGATTCACAATGTACTTACCTGCTAAGTTACGGCGGCGTAGCCTAAATTGGCGGGCGCCTAATTCAAATGTGTTTGAGGGGGGCGTGTTGTATGCTAATGGGGCTTGACCTTACGTTTTTTACGATTCTTGCTAACTGCGCATGCGCTGGGCGCCTACATTTCCCAGTGTGCATTGCGGCTAAGTACGCCGCACGGGCCTATTGATTTTGACGTGGACGTAAACTACGTAAATCCCGATTCACAGACTTATGTAAACAACGTAAAAAATTTGAATTTCGACGCGGGAACGGCGGCCATACTTGACATTACTAGTCCAATAGGGCCTAGCTCTAACTTTCCTCGGCCTATCTCTTACGTAAACGGCGTAAAAGTACTGCGTCGGGCGTACGTTTGTGAATCGGCGTATCTCCTCATTTACATATTCTACGCCGACCGCAATGGAAGCGCCACCTAGCGGCCATCCAAAATATTGCAATCTAAGATAGGACGGCGCAAGCCGTCGTATCTTAGATATGTTTAAGCTTATCTCTGTTTGAGCATACGCTTAAACATAAGTCGGCGTAGATTCTGAGTTAGGTCGGCTTATCTACTGATAAGTCAGCCTAACTCTTACTGAATCTAGCTATTAGAGCTCACGTTGAGGCCGGTTGGTGCACATTAAAGTTATAATCCACAAGTGGCAACTGATGAATGAAGCTACAAACAAAGTTTCTGGAACAGCAACGTTGGTGGACTGATCGCTCATCAGCGTCAGTCACTTCTATAAAACACTTAAATGGTTAATAAGGCTTCCAAGTCTCAACGGGAGGCCAACATGTGTCTCCGGCCTGTGAGTTGGCACTAAGGTGTATATCTAGAGGGGAAGTTAGCAGTTGAGCGTGTGCTCTCTCACCCGACAGGCCGATCCGCCTGAATTCTCCTCAGAAGGCGTGTTGGTAAAACACTGCTCTGCAGCACAAGGATCCTGGACGAGGATGCTCCACTGTTTTAGTTGTCAGCTGGGCTGCCTCTTCGATCTCTGGAACACTAGCTGGATACTGGAGTCTTGCTTCCTTCTGGATGGCTGGTCTCTCGGTGGGTTTAGGCCCAGGCTTCTGGCCTAGCAGCACAACTGTGTTGTGTCAGCAGCTCCGCAGAGGAGAAGAATGCAGGTCCCGAGAGAGCGAAAACAGCCACTCCCTTTCCTTAAGTAACCTCCCCCTTCTGTGCGGAGGTGTCATATGTTCAAGTGACGCAGGGCAATGTGGGAAGTGTAGTCTGTTTCTCCTAAGAGTCAATGGAGTCCATATCTCCTGCTACTTGAAGTCCCACAATGCATAGCTTTCTTAAATGTATCTTACATATTTACAGGCACGGATAAAGTTCCAGCGGGGATGGCCTGTCATTAGACTCTAAAAGGATGACCCCGCTACATTTAAAAAAAAATAATAAAACATTAAAATAAATTGACAAATAATTGTTTCTTTTTTTTTTTTTATATACTGTCACCAGTCAGTGTCCCTGATCACCGCCACACCAGTTATACGATGACCCTGTATTGCACTGGTGGCAGTATGTAAAAAAATGATTGTGATTTGTTTTATTTTTCTTCAAATAACCTGCCATGCCTCTTACTAAATATATTGGACTGTCTACTTTGCAAAAAGGGGTCATTTGGGGGATATTTGTACTGTCCTGACATTTTTGGGCCTCAAGATATGACATGGACATCAGTACATCGGGATTGATCAATTTTCAGATGTATGCCATAGTTTGTGGACTTATACCTTTCCTACCAACTAAATAATATACACCAATTTGGGTTGTTTTCACCAAAGAAATGTATCCGACTACTTTTTGGCATAAATTTATGAAGAGCCATTATTTATTTGCAAAATGTTATAATGGAAACAAAGAAAAACGTTTTTTTTTTTTTTAAATGCTCTGTCTTTTTTCTGTTTAGCTAAAAATAAAAAACCCAGTGGTTATTAAATACCATCATAAGAAATCTCTAGTTGATAAAAACCTAGTTTGGGTACAGGGTTGCATGACTGCGCTATTGTGAGAATTCAAAGTGTGACAGAGCTGAAAGCTGAAAATTGGCCTGGGCAGGAAGGGGGTAAAAGTGCCCGTTATTGAGGTGGTTAAAGAGTGCCCAAACCTGGGGATTCAGAATATTACAAAAATGCCAAGGTAAGGTATCGAAAAACAATATACAGTGATATGGGAAATTATTTTCTACACGCACGCACACACAGCAACACAGGTTAAACTGACATGTACTGTTGTCTTTATTCAGCCTTACCTACTACAGGCCGGGTTTTCAAACATTCGACTTACAAACAACTCCTACCTATAAACGGAGGGAGGCAACAGGGAATCCACCCCTAGGAAGGGAAATTCACTCCTGTAATGCCGTGTACACATGATCATTTTTTCGGCTTGTAAAAAGGACATTTTTTAAAAATGTATTTTTAAAAACGATCATGTGTGGGCTTCAGAGCATTTTTTGGGGTTCTGAAAAACGTTGTGAAAAGCCCACGCATGCTCAGAAGCAAGTTATGAGACGGAAGCACTCGTTCTGGTAAAACTACCGTTTCGTAATGGAGTAAGAACATTCATCACGCTGTAACAGACAGAACAGAGCGAATCGTCTTTTACAAACACAAATCAGTAAAAGCAGCACCAAGGGTGGCGTCATCCGCATGCAACTTCCCTTTATAGTGCTGTCGTACGTGTTGTACGTCACCACGCTTTGCTAGAGCATTTTTGTTTTCACTATCGTGTGTAGACAACGTCGTTTTAATGATGAATTTCGAAAAAAACGTTGTTTTTTTACAACCCGAAAAAATGATCGTGTGTACGCAGCATTAGAGTTATCACCAATCCTTTTCCACAACAACCATCTTCAAAATCCACTTGTCATAGGGACAGAAAGTGTAGTGAAATCTTCTGAACATGGACAAAGATAGCAAACAAATGTTACATGGGTGGTAACCTTTCCCTATACTATCCAAAAAAACGTAAAAAAAAAATTTTTAGCTGAGCTACACTTAAAAAATTTACCTGTTACAACTTGCATAGAAATTCAAATTAAGAACAAACCTACAGAACCTTGTTGTTTTTTTTTTTTACCACTTCAGCTTTAACTGAGCACTAGAGACCAGCTCATAGTATAATGCTTGCCTTTGTCTCCCTTTACAGTTTTGCATCATCTGTGGTATTTTGCATTATGTTTATTTCTCTCCCTTTTTTTTTTTTTTTTTTTTTTTTTTTTTTTTTTTTTTCTTATTTTTTTTTTTTTCTTTCCGCAAGGTACTTATTTTTTAGAAGTAATTTGATAATGCCTTCACTTTACTGAAGTCTTACATAATCGAACCAAAAAACAACATTGCCTTCCACCCCACTCTCCCCACCCCCCGCCCCCCACATCGTGGCTCCCAGGACTCTATTGACATTCTAATGCGATTAATTCCGTATTTATTATTGTTGTTCTGTTTTGCAGTTATGGTTACCCTTTCTATAAATATTCTTAGTTGATTGGGCCTGGGTCGTTATATTCTCAAAATGTTTCAACAACCTACTCTCAATTTTTCCACGTAGTTCCATGTTTTTTTTATACTCTTGCCACTTTTTTTCCATTTTTCCTTGGAGTCTTTATTTATCTCAACAACACTCTCCTTTAACTCTTCCATCCTGTGGGTTTCCTCTACTGCATCTATCAATTCCCATATCTGAGGGCTTTCAGCTTCCTGCCACTTTTTTGGTATAAGCCTTTTCGCAGCGTTAAGCAAGTGAGGTGTGAGTGACTGCTTGTACTTTTTAATTCCCTCTTGAGTTCCATGGAAGAGGACAACCCAGGGATCTTTTTTGATCTATTTTCCTGTGATCTCTTTTATTTGGCTCAAAATGTGATCAAAATGGCTCAAAATGAAGATCCCAGAATTTTTGGATTTTTGGGCAGGTCCACCACAGATGGGCCATCGTTCCCCTTTCTGGGCATCCTCGCCAACATTCAGCAGGCTGACCTGTTCTAAACTTGCTAATTTTGTCAGGTGTGGTATACCAGCCTGGAATACATTTATAGTTTGTCTCGGTAGTACGCATATCAATGGCAGTTGCATTAATCTTCAAAAGTATTTTTCCCTCTACCAATACCCAACTCCCTTTCCCATTTCTGGGCAAAAGGGGGTTTGCCCCGTGCATCTATCTTTATAAGTCATTTATATAATTTTGAAACAGTTCCCTTTGAGTTCTCTGTTTTACATAATTTCTCTAATGGTGTTCACTCCTCCCCCGTCCTTAATAGGCGGGGGAGGTGTCGCACAAAATGATGTAACTGAGAGTACCGCCACCTGTCAAGATTCCAGATATCGGTACTAGATTTCAACTCTTCGTAGGTCCTGATTTCACCATCTTTTATTATGTCCCCCAAGTGTAATTTATCTTTTCTAATCCAGTTCCCCCCCTTTTATTTTTTCCCCCGGTGCAAAATATGCGGTTATTTTTTAAATTAATTAGTGGGGAGTTAAATTTCATATCTAGTTGTGTCTGTGTCCTATCCCACAGTCTCAAAGTGTCTTGTGTTAAGTCAAAAGCTTTGTTATTCAGTGCTCTAAATTGTGCAGGTATCCAAATTATGTTACTTAATTGTGCATTAGCTTGTGGCTTTTTCTATTTGTACCCATCTTTTCCCTTGCCTATCCTGGCCCACTCTACCACCTGTGACAAAACGAGCGCCGCGTTATGATATTTCCTTATGTCAGGCATAGCCAGGCCCCCCAGTTGCTTATCTTGTTTTAAGATGGAGAGAGAGATCCTATGTTTTTTATTTTTCCACACATAGTTCATAAGTAATGAGTTTAAAATTCTCAAATATTGTTGAGGTAAGGCTATAGGGATCAATTGGAATTTATAAAGTATTTTTGGTACAAGGATCATCTTTCACCGTGTTTATGCGTCCTATCCAGGAGATGGGTCTATGTATTATTTTTTTTATATCATTTTTAATCTCATTTAGAAGAGGCACGAAGTTATTTTATATGTCTTCCTGACCGTGTTGGCTAATTAATACCGAGGTATTTTAATTCTTTTGTCCAGGGGAAAACACAAATCCCTTTTCACATCCTCTCTTCCTTTCTATTTAAATTTATGTTAATATTCAGATTTTGTTACATTATCTTAAAATTTGAAATGCTTCCGTATTGTAGTAGTAGCTAGTCAACTTGGGTATTGTATTCAGGGGGTTGGTAATATAGAATAGGATATCGTCGGCAAAGGCTGACAATTTATGTTCTTCATCCTCCACTTTGACCCCGTTAATATCGGGGTCCATTGCGATCGTGGCTAATACGGTTCTAGAGACAGGATGAAGAGAAAGGGGAGATAAAGGGTGTGACGGTATTAGAATGATATCCCCATCAAGCATTCCCTTCTCCCCATACAAGAACATCCCCTCCTGGAATCGCCATAATAAGCCACACATGCCAAGGCTTAATGCTGGAACAAGAGACTTTAATGACACAAAAACTCAGCTTATATGTGGTTACAACCTGTTAGGAACAGTGAAATCTCCGCCCCCCCTCACACAGTGGGGTTTCCCATACAGATTATAGGAGACAAGTCGGAGCCGACCATGCAGACACATTTCTTTAGATAAAGACATCAGTGGAGTTAATTACTACACTGAAGCAATCAGAATAATTAACATACCACTTCTCTAATCATTTAGCCTGATGATACAATACACATCTTTTAAGGGTAAACACAGATCTTCTTCACACAACACAATAGATCAATTAATGTTTAGAATAGTGAGGGGACATTAGCACTTCAATAACCTGTTAGAGGAATGAATCACACATGAAATTCCTTTCTACCTCTAACACACATGGCTAGCAGGGAGCATTAAACTGAGACATATAGGCAAATGCATCACAATGGCCCCCCTTTTTCTCCCTGCTCCGGCAAACCCGGTTGGACCTTTCCTGGTCCAGTAGGGTTGACGGGTTCAGAGCTTTTAGTCCGAGGTTAACTCCGTTTGGCGTGACTGACCTCCCTTGGCAACTGCTTCCGACTCAGGTATGCCACCGGGTCGTCAGATCACACGCCGGTCAGTCCCCAAGTCTTTGTGCGATCTGCAGAGTCACCAGAAGTCAGTGTGAAGACGGCGAATGGGTCTGTGCGCCGCCATCTAGGTGTCCCGCTATGGGAGGGGGCAGGTTATGGCTCTGAAGTGACAATCACAGGAGATTCATAAAAAGAAAAGTTATATTTGTTGAAATGCTGTAGCACTGGTGCTCAGAGTTCGGGGGGGGGATCAGTGCGCCCCATAGGGTCAGCCACCCTCTGCTCCCTCCGCAGCCGCCGGTTCTCCTCTTTGAGCTTCTCCAGCTCCATCTCCAGTTCATGGAGCCTGGGGGGGTCAGCCTGCTGTGACCTCAGGTGGTTGTTCTCCTCCTCCATGCGGCTTATGCACTCCTCCAGCTCTATGTACTCACGGATCAGCTCCTGCTTGCTCATGTCCTGCAGGCTCTCCACGTGGTCCTTCATCATCAGGAACTGGGTGGTGGTGTAAGGGGCCACCGGTGGGCCCTTGGCGAACATCTCGGCCCGCATCTGGGACGCCCGCTGCGACTCCCTCTCCTCCAGTCGCTTCTTCTCCCAGGTCAGCTTGTTATACGGCTTCCAGGACCTCTTCTTCTTGGGGGGTAGCCGGCGGTGCCTCTTTCTGCCCAGCTCCCTCCAGGGCCCCTCCGGCTCATGGCTGTCGCCCATGACCAGCTGACAATGGTGTTCCCTGTTGTCCGTAATACCAGATTGTACCGTGAGGACTTCGTAAATGGTGTCCAATGGTTCTTCCGGACCCAGCTCCTGGAGATCCCAAGCCGAGTCTACACAATGGGCTGCTGCTGGTGAGCGGTACCCAGGTTGAGACCAATTTGACCTGGTGTTGTCGTTCATGGGGCAATTCTGCTTGAAGTGACCCAGCTGTTTGCACCGGAAGCAGCGTTGTTCGTTGTCCTCCTGACGTGGATAGCGAGGGCTAGATGTCACCGGTCTGTTAGGAGGTTGGTATCTAGCGGCTGGTGGGTGTGAGGGCACCATTGGTCGTGGAGGTTGTACCCGTAGTGTGACCTGGTTTGTCTTGCGAGTATCCGCATATTCATCCGCCAACTTCGCAGCCTCTGGTAGAGTCATGGGCCTGCGATCTCTCACCCAATCTTTGACATCCGTCTGGATGTGATTGTAAAATTGCTCCAGGAGCATTAGTTGCAAAATGTCCTCTGCGGTGGTGGCCTGGCTGCTGTTAACCCAGTTAGAGGCCGACAGGGACAACTGGCATGCCCATTCCGCGTAAGAGTCTTTCGTGGTTTTGCGCGAGTCCCTGAACTTCTGTCGGTGGGACTCTGGGGTTACTGCATAACGAGCCAGGAGCGCTTCTTTAACCCTGGCGTAGCTATGGATATCCTGATCTGGCACGGTCCGGAAAGCATCAGAAGCTTTGCCTGACAGTTTGCCTGACAATATTGCAACCCACTCTCCTCTAGCTATTCGGTGCAGGTTACATTGTCTCTCAAAATCTGCCAGGTAGTTATCAATTTCACAGTCCTTTTCATCAAAAGCTTTAAAAGCGCTAAACGGAATCTTCCTTGCGTCTGCTGTGCTGTACTCACTGTTTGGAGAATGTGCGGCTGCTTGTTGGACTGCTGCCAGTTTTAACTGTAGCTCTGCGTCTCTTATTTGTTTAGCCTCCTGTAGCTCTGCGTTTACTAACAGGTCCATCACTTTTAGCACCACATTGGTTCGGACCGAACCAAGCTAGCTTCTCTCTCATTAGCTTGTTGGTTGGTGACTCCTCCTGAATCACTGGTCTCTCCATCTCTTGTACTGCTGGTGTTGCTGCAATCCTGTCGTCCTGGTCTAGCTCCATTAATTCTGCTATGATGACCCGCTTGGTTTTGTTGCTAGCAATCCTTCCAGTAGTTCTTCCAGTGTCTGCTTGGAATCCGGGTGTAAAGGGGAATAGAAGGGAAAATCCCGCTGCTGCCAACCATTTGTGACGGTATTAGAATGATATCCCCGTCAAGCATTCCCTTCTCCCCATACAAGAACATCCCCTCCTGGAATCGCCATAATAAGCCACACATGCCAAGGCTTAATGCTGGAACAAGAGACTTTAATGACACAAAAACTCAGCTTATATGTGGTTACAACCTGTTAGGAACAGTGAAATCTCCGCCCCCCCTCACACAGTGGGGTTTCCCATACAGATTATAGGAGACAAGTCGGAGCCGACCATGCAGACACATTTCTTTAGATAAAGACATCAGTGGAGTTAATTACTACACTGAAGCAATCAGAATAATTAACATACCACTTCTCTAATCATTTAGCCTGATGATACAATACACATCTTTTAAGGGTAAACACAGATCTTCTTCACACAACACAATAGATCAATTAATGTTTAGAATAGTGAGGGGACATTAGCACTTCAATAACCTGTTAGAGGAATGAATCACACATGAAATTCCTTTCTACCTCTAACACACATGGCTAGCAGGGAGCATTAAACCGAGACATATAGGCAAATGCATCACAATGGGCATCCCTGTCGTGTCCCATTCTTCATTTCAAAAGACTCCGAGAATGTGCCATTGATTTTAATTTTTGCCGATGGATGATGGTAGAGTGTTTTAATCCATCTAATCAGCCTCCGCCCCATTCCCATCACTTCAAGGGTTTGCATCATGAGTCCCCAGTCTACCCTGTCGAATGCTTTTTCAGCATCGACTGACAGGAATAGACCTGGGGACTCATTCTCCCTTATCTTCTGGAGTAAGAGAAGTGCTCTTATCCCGTTATCTTTGCCTTCTCTATCGGGGACGAATCCCACCTGATCAGGATGGACCAATAGGTGTATGACCCCTTTTAATCGCTCAGCTAGAATTTTCGCAACGAGCTTTATATCCGTGTTCAATAGCGAAATTGGTCTATATCCTGAGCAGAGTGAACCGTCCTTCCCCTCTTTTAAGATAATTGTTATCGAGGCGGCGAGCGCTTCCTTACTAGTTTCAAACTCTGACCCTAGGCCGTTGAAATATTTACACAGTTTTGGTATTCGGATACTACTAATTTTTTTGTAATAAAGTACAGTAAACCCATCGGGGGCTGGACTTTTCCCAACTGCTGTATTTTTCAAAGCATTCTTGATTTCCTCCTCAGTTATCGGTCTATCCATGTTTAATCTTTCTATATCCTCAATCTTCGAAAGTCCTGCCTTCTCTAGGAAGTCTCGGGTTTTAGCCTCTTCTCTCCTGTTTGCCACCTTTTCTGACTAATCGTCAAAACCTCCTCATAGTAGTTTTTAAATGTTTCTGCAATATCCTTGTTTGTGTATACCATGTCCCCGTTTTTCCTTTTAATTTTCTCAATATAATTTCTAGTTTTCTTTTTTTGGACCATTTTGGCGAGGTGTTTGCTAGGTTTGTTTCCCCATAAGTATCTCTCTCTGGCGATGCTGTTTAAGCTTTTATTTGCATCTTGTTCTAAGATCTCCTTTTAAGTTCATCTCTCTTTAACATTAAGTTAAGGTACGTCTCTTTTAGTCCCCGTTCTTTGTGTTTTTTTTTCCAGGTTCGCTATTTCTTTAACCATGGTATCGAACTTTCTTTTTCTTTCTTTTTTATCCCTCGCTCCCGCAGAGATTAATATCACTCTGATATACGCTTTATGCGTCTCCCATAGAGTGGCACTTGAAATCCCTTCCGTGTCATTTGCTAAGAAAAATAGTTTGAGTTCCTCTTCCACCCTTCCAGCCCCTTCTTCACCTCATATCAGATCTTCATTTAAATGCCATTGGGAATGTTGATTCATTTGTGCCGATGTCTTAATTTTCATCGTTATCGGGGCGTGATCCGATATAGTCATAATTTCGATCTCTGTTTCAGTGACCTTATCCAACAGCCTGTGGTCCACCAAAATGTAATCTAGCCTAGAGTATGTTCCGTGAGGAGGGGAGAAGAACGTGTAGTCATGTGTATTTGGGTGTTGAACCCTCCACACATCCACCAACTGGATATCATGCATCTTACGTTTTAATTTTTTGAGCTGCACGTTGATTGTCTCCTTCGCTCGGGACGTACTGTCGTCACTTGGGTTCATACATAAATTGAGATCCCCCATCAAGATCATATGACCCTTCGCAAAATTTTTCAACTTTCTGAGGATTCTATCTACATATTTGATTGAGTTTGTATTGGGGGCATAGATGTTTGCTAGGGTATATACGTTATTCCCTAATTTTCCTTTCAGGAATAAATACCTTCCTTCCGGGTCTGTCAGCCTCGCCTCTAGGGCGAACCCTACCCCTCTCGCAAATCCAATCGCCACACCCCTAGCACGTTTAGAGATAGAGTCCCCGTAAAACCACGTTGGAAACATAGGAGAATATAGTTTAACATTTGAGTCTAATGTCAAGTGGGACTCCTGTAAGAAGACTACTTCCGCTCTATATCGTTTGATCTCTTCTAAGATCTTATATCTTTTCCCCACGGAGTTTAACCCTTTAACATTATATGACAAAAACTTTCTCTCTACCATAACTTCCTACTCAGCCATTGCCCTTTGTTTACTTATAGAGTCACTGAGGGCCACCTTCCCATCCCCATCTCCCTCCCTCCACATCCCACCCCCCCAAACAACCCCCCACCCTCCTAGGCCTCGACCTGGCCTCTGAACCGTGGGTGGTCTCGTTTCCCATTTTCCACAGGTTCTCTTGTCATGAGGTAGGCCTTAGACCGCACCATCCCCCTCACCACTTCCCCTCCAGATGGGGGGGCCTGGGACCAAGGGAGTAGGTCCCAAATCCCCTCATCTCCCCTTTCTCCCCCTCCCGTCCCCCCCGATCCAATGACCCACCCTAACTACCCCACTCCTATCTATTCAGAACATTGCAATCTATTCTATCCATTCTGGCAGTTCTAAAGCCGGGATGCCTAATTTATGGCAAAATGCTTCAAGATCTTCAGGGAATATTAATCTGGCCGATACTCCGTCTTTCTTCCTGATGAGGCAAGCAGGGAAGCCCCATTGGTATTCGATCCCCAGTAACCGCATCTGTACCAAAAGTGGTTTCAGATGTCTCCTTCATGCCAAGGTTTCCCAGGCCAGGTCTGTAAAAATCAGAATTTCTGCTCCATTATAGCTCAGAGGTGCTTTTCGTCTTAAGCATGACCAGATTTCAGCTTTGTCTTCGTAAAATCTAAATCTGACTATTATGTCCCTTGGCCACTCGCTCTCTCGGTTCTTTGCCCTTCCTATACGGTGTACTCGCTTTATTTTAAGGTGGTTCTTGGTGTCGTTTTCCAAGATGGGTAGAAAAAGGGTGTTCATAATATCCCTCAAATTTTCCCCTCTTTCTTCTTTAATTGAGCGGATTCTTACATTTTTCCTTCTATTACGGTTTTCTTGATCCTCTAACCGATACTGTAGCCTCCTCTGGTCCTGTTTAATTGCGAGATATTGCTCTTTTAATTGGTTTAATTCCAGCGCTTGTTGTTCAAACCTTGCCTCCGTTTCCTCTACCCGTGTCAAGAGATGACTTATATCTACTCTCAGCTCGCCGATTTCCACTTTTATTGCCTCCTCCAATTTCCTTAACATGACACTCATTTCTCCCTTTGATGGGGCTTGTGTATCTGTTCTTGATTCTTCCATGTGGCTCGTGTCTTGTTCCCCTTCTGTCGATGTATCTGTATTAGAGGGGTTCAGTTCTCCAGATCCTTTTTTAGCCGTCCCCTTTTTTTCTATTTTTTTAACGGTGCCTGGGCTCTTAGCGCTCCCCTCCTGGGTCAAGTATTGTCTTATTGTGCTAGTGGGAGCCTTATCCTTGGGGATCTTTGGGGCAGAACCCCTTGTTATCTTGCTCATATTCTCTTTTTTCCTCGCTCTTATACGTTTCCCCAGTTTTGAAGAAGTTTAGGGATTTATTGTATGAGAACAGGTGGAATATTCCAGTGCCCCTCGGGCATAAATTAGTATTAATTGGTGCCAACGGGCTTGCTCTAATCCCTTATTGGGGGGGCACCAGGGTGTTGTTCACACGCCCAAGGACCTAGGGTCTCTCCCGTCTATGGGGGGGCACTTCCCTGCTCGCCACCTCAAGGGCTCCCAGCCCCAATACAGACCCCCCGCCCCAGAGTACTTCTGATCTCAGGTCTCTGCTGTGGTCAATATTTTCACCTCAAACCAGGCGTGTTCCGGCTTCCAATCAATAGTACACGTGTAAAGTGGCCATGTGGGTAAAAGAAAAGAAAAACAAAAGACAGACAGAGAGGAGAAAGAAAACTTCAGTTCTCACTCCTCCTTCTCCCATCCCCCCTCGCAAACCCTCATGACCCTTGCACGTGTCAGGGGCTTTTTGCTCAAGCCACATAGGAGAACCAATAACGGTACATACAGGAGAGGGAGCAAAGCACAGAGCCAAACATTAAATCAATGAGCAGCTTAATATCAGTGGTCCTCGTATATTATTTTACCATAAAGGGTTAATGAGGGCTTTTCCTTCATAGCACAGCCCTAAGTTAACAATAGAGAGCAAGATCAATATTAAGCCTAGGAAACGTAGGCAGCGTTATAAAACACCTGAAGTGTCAAGTGTCATGTCAAGTAGTTCATCTCACATATGTAACTGGTGTATCCATCTGTTAGTAACAGTCAGGGACTCATATCTTGATCAAAAAACACATCGGACCTATCGTAACCGTCCATCTTAAAAAGCACTGTTTAAATTACACAAATCTGTTCTTTCTTACCGCTCTGCTGTTCTCATCTTCTCTCAGTCTGCGTGTGGGACGTCAGCGTGGGCTGCTTCCGACCCAGAGGACTGTGATTGGATAACCTGGTCCGCCCTAGTCTCTCCGGAGCACGGGGAGGGGGTCTGGTGGGTGTGAGTGGGTGACCGCCGATCCTTGGCTGATCCCGGTACCACTCCGTCATCACTAACTTCCTGACTCTGAATCAGCTCCTGGCGGCGGTAGATGAGAGGAGAGGAGGGGAGATTCCGCGTTGGTACTGCAGGCGATCGATCAATTGTCGGCGTTGCAGCCTCTCACGCTGCGCTGACACCGCCGGCTTGCCATGGCTCTTCCGGATCGCTCCGACCTCCCTTCCCTGGCCTCAAACGTGGCGCGGTCCAACCCCTCCCTCAGCGTGCGTGCGTCACATGCTGCACGTCCCCGGCAGAACCTTGTTTTTAACCCAGGGAACTGCCTGTATGTAACTATGTAAGGGTTACCCCAAAGGGGTTGAATAGGCGACCACTGTTTGGGATGTATAAACCTCCATCTGACGACTGTCCACACTTTCCTGGTGGCGCACATCGGACCCGGAATAGCGTTATATGCCTGTGTATGTCAAACAAAATAGGCATAGTTTCAATTTATAGCTAAAAAATATTTTTCTCTTGTTTTCATGGACGGACACAGCAGATAATCTTGACAATAGGGTATTTCCCTTCTATCAGGAAAGGACTAGACAGAAACATTGTTAAAGTGTTAATACAACCTTAAACTGTACAGTACCACCCAGAAGCAGTTCCTCTCGGTACAACCCCTCTTCCTGCCCACAACAGCTTCAGTTTTTTTCTGCCTAGCATAGGAGTTGGACCTGGCTCCCTATGGGCCCTTGGTCTTGTAGTTTTGTTATGCTTTTGTAAGCTTTTTTGAGTTTTATTTTCTCTGCTACGATCCTGAGATCTGCTATACTGCCAACTGGGCAACAGGCTGGATGTCCTAGATCTTTGTAGTCACCCTAGTTTTGGAGAGTGAGCATGTGCAGGCCTTTAGCTACACGCTTGGTCAGCCACGACATGCCCCATTTGCTTCAGGGTGGCCGGTGAGCTACGCGTTATGGGGCACACATATGACCGGGCTAATTACTGTCTCTATAATATGTGGGAATCTTCAGCGCTAGCCAAAGTGAAAATAAATGAATAAAACAATAACAAGATAAAATATTAAACGTGTAAAAAATGAAAATGCTGCTCCAAATCTAGGTGAGTACAAATCACTGTGCATGGATGAAAACAAGAGGGGAGTGATAAGCGCAAAAACAATACACTGAGAAGTCTACATAAAATAGACTAGATTTAAAGTGCCTTAAAAGTGGTCCAAGTATAAAATCGTGGAAATTAAGGCATCAACCTAAATCAAAATATACACATGTGTGACAAAAGAATATAAGATGCTGATGACTAACAGAGCAATAATGCAATGGACTGCAATGGATCCTGATGGCTGATGACTGGGGAATCCAATGGAGTGTATCATAAACAGTTCATAAAATTGTTCTGGTCATTCAGGCAGATACATTTTCAAATAGATCTTCCTGATGGTGGCCTCACAGAGCGCTTACCTTGAAACAAGGGAATTACTGCTTTTTCTGGCCTCTCCGAATCAGCGTGGTGGTTGTGTGGACATCAGCTGGGCTTCACAAAAATGGTGGCTCCCCGACAGATCAGAGACCGCAGCGAGTCAAACCGGGGTAAATAAAGTGAAAATCCATAGTGAAGTACCTTTAAAAAGTCTTCTTTAATTAAGTTAAAAGTGTGCTTACAGGTAAAAGCGAAAAAACATCCAGGGGGCTAGTATAGCATCAACACGGACTCGGGGATGGACTAACGTCACTTCCGGTCACGTGGGCTGTTCCTGGCGCGTATCGTCACGTCACGTGACTTCATCAGAGGAATGTGATTGGTTATGAGCTATACTTGTATATATATATCAATAAAACAGGAAGTGTGTCGGCGGCCATTTTGGAAATAAGTGTCGTAGGTATCAGCGGCGGCCATCTTGCTGGTGGGAAAAACTAATGTTACTCTATGCCTTCTAATATGTCTCTCTCCAAGTAAGTGGCCATTATAATGATGGGAACACGATCCTAGCGGTCATGAAGAGAAAGGCGGCTAATCCCAAATGTTAAGGGCAGGCTGAAGGAGAGAGTCGAGGCTTGAATAATAATAAATTAAATTGTGAACCGGAAATGACATATGTCTATCCTTTTATTAGTTATTACAGTGAATGAGATATTCATATGTAAGGCGGAGCAACAATATAAAATATCAAAACATTAAAAATATGGTCTATTGCTGCAATCTAATGAATAAAATATTTAAAAATTATTTAAAAAGCAATTTATGTCAAATTCCACATTTAGACTATCTGTGTAAAGAATGTATCCAGAAGGATATCTTCTGGCTGATCGATCTTACTAAATGATCACCCCTCCATGGTTTCATGTACTTGTCTATGGCCCAAAGGATAAATGTTTGGAAACTTTATTGTGTACTTCTGTAAAGTGTCTGCTAACATTATGTTTGGGGAAACCTTTCTCAATGTTTTTCACGTGTTCCTTGATGCGGACCATCAGTGGTCTCTTGGTTCGCCCCACATATTGTAAATTGCATGTACACTGCATAACATAGACAACTCCTTCTGTGTGGCAACTAATGACGTTTTTGATGGGATAACGTACCAGTTTTAGTGCAAATGACTTCAGTTCTTTTAATTTGTGAGGTTTTGGTATGCATACAGGCATGACCGTATTTGACCGTATTTGCAAGGATAGAATCTTCTTTTTAAAAATGTGTACCCACTAGTGGGTGGAGGGTCTATTACGTTTTTTACGAGAATGTCCCTAATGGTGGGTGCCCTTTTGTATATGATCGTGGGTTTGTCTGGTAAAATACTTTTCAGGTGTCTATCGTTTTTGAGAACCAGTGCCAGTGTTTGCGTATTAGTTTTTCAACATCTTTGTGTTGGGCATTGAAATCCAATAAAAGTGCTGGTGCTTCATGTTGTCGGGATGGTTTTGTCTTTCCCTGCAACATGGAATATCTGTCCAATTCTGAGACTTGTTGGATTTGTTGTTGAATGAAGTCTTCAGGGTATCCTTTATCTTTATCTTATCTTTGAATCTATTCCCTATAAATTCAGCTTGGGTGAGAAAGTCCTCTTTATTGGTGCAGTTTCGATTAATTCGGACCATTTGTCCCTTGGGTATGTTGTATAACCATTGTTTGTGGTGACAGCTCCTTGGTGAACAATGTTGGCTCTGGGGGTATCTCTTTGGTGAGTGATCTCTTCTCTCCCGGTCTAAAAAAGACCTCTGTGTGGGGTAATCATGTTGATGGGTTGGATAATAAGAATAATTATCCTGGTATGGTCGAATAGGTTCAAACCTATTGTGAGTGGATTTGGGACTCCGCTGTGGATAGCCTAAGGCCTAGTACACACGAGAGGATTTATCCGCGGAAACGGTCCGGAGGTCCGTTTCCGCGGATAAATCCTCTGGCGGATTTTGATCTCATGGTTGTACTAACCATGAGATCAAAATCCCAGCTGAATTCCGTCCGCGGTGACGTGTCGCGCCGTCGCCACGATGATGACGTGGCGACGTGCGCGACGCTGTGATATAAGGACTTCCACGCATGCGTCAAATCATTACGACGCATGCGAGGGATGGATTCGGACGGATTGATCCGGTGAGTCTGTACAGACCAGCGGATCAATCCGTTGGACTGGATTCCAGCGGATAGATTTCTTAGCATGTTAAGAAATTTTGATCCGCTGGAAATCCATCCCCGGGGAAAAAAATCCGCGGAAAAATATCCGCTGGATCGTACACACCAGGGGATCTATCCGCTGAAACCGGTCCGCGGATCAATTCCAGCGGATCGATCCTCTTGTGTGTACGGGGCCTTAGTGTGGTAGTGGATACGGGGGATTGTGATAGGAGGGTGGTGGATATGGGGGTCCTCTATTTTCCCTATAGTCCCTTTCCCCATTTTTTTAAGTTTTTTTTTAAAGGTTTTTTAGGGTGATTATGTGGTGTTTGGTGTCTTGGACCTCCACCTTCAATGTGTTCACGATCTGGTTTAGGGGACGGATGTCCCTTAATTTCCCAGCCCATTTGGTTAATGGGTCTATTAGACGTAGGATTTTGTATTTTTACTTCCTTTTCAGGTGTGGAGTATGTTGATGCTGGTTGTGGCACAGCATTCTTAGTTTTCCATTTAAACACCTGATCTATTTTGTAGTCAGTAGTGTCCCGTTGGTATTTTTTCTCTTTTCTTTGTTGTACTTCTAGATCTTTAGTGATGAGATCTTTGTTTAATTGGGTGGATAATTTCTGAAGTTCAATGGATTCTTTAAATGCTTCTAGTTTGGTCTTAGTGTCTTCTATTATTCTGTCAATGATATGCATCTTTTTTTGTTTACGTTTAAGAAGGTAATGTAATCCTTCCAAACTTTTGTCATTATAAAAATGGAACCATTCATCAATTGATTCTTTATCTTGGAGTCCATCATTAGGGGGCACATCCCATCTGAGTCTTCTGGGCACAATCTTATCTCTAATATACCTATCAAAGGTATTAATGTCCCACCAGAGATTTACTTTCTTTTCCATATTGTGTCCGAGTATTCTAAATGTACTCGATAGGTCAGTGTCTCTGGATTTATGAGAGCCATTAAAAACATCATCTAGATTCACATTTCTATGTTCCATATAGGAAAATACTTCCATGGCAGCTGCTGAAGTAATGTGAGTAAGTGCTAGTGGTATAATATGTGGGAATCTTCAGCGCTAGCCAAAGTGAAAATAAATGAATAAAACAATAACAAGATAAAATATTAAACGTGTAAAAAATTAAAATGCTGTTTAAATCTAGGTGAGTACAAATCACTGCATGGATGAAAAAAAGAGGGGAGTGATGAGCGCAAAAACAATACACGTCTACATAAGAAGTCTACATAAAATAGACTAGATTTAAAGTGCCTTAAAAGTGGTCCAAGTATAAAATCGTGGAAAATCAAGGCATCAACCTAAATCAAAATATACACACGTGTGACAAAAGAATATAAGATGCTGATGAGTAACAGAGCTTCTTTTCGCTTTTACCTGTAAACGCACTTTTAACTTAATTAAAGAAGACTTTTTAAACGTACTTCACTATGGATTTTCACTTTATTTACCCCGGTTTGACTCGCTACTGTCTCTGATCCGTCGGGGAGCCACCATTTTTGTGAAGCCCAGCACAGTCTACAGCTGATGTCCACGCAGCCACCACGCTGATCCGGAGAGGCCAGAAGTATATCGTTCAAAGCAGTAATTCCCTTGTTTCAAGGTAAGCGCTCTGTGAGCACATCATCAGGAAGATCTATTTGAAAATGTATCTGCCTGAATTCCACTCCATTGGATTCCCCAGTCATCAGCCATAAGGATCCATTGCAGTCCATTGCATTATTGCTTTGTTACTCATCAGCATCTTATATTCTTTTGTCACACATGTGTATATTTTGATTTAGGTTGATGCCTTGATTTTCCACGATTTTATACTTAGACCACTTTTAAGGCACTTTAAATCTAGTCTATTTTATGTAGACTTCTCGGTGTACTGTTTTTGCGCTCATCACTCCCCTCTTTTTTTCATAATTACTGTCTCTGTCACAATGTGTTGGGCCGACAGCTACCTCCGTACTGCTCGGGTGGTGGGTCTATTTTGGGAAGCTTCCAGCAAGCCTCGCAGGATCGGTAAGTATTTTCCCCCCTGCCTTGGTGGTGTGGGATGGCTGGACATTCCATGGGAGGTCAATCAGGGGTCTCTGACACCCTTTTCCTTCTTCTCTCCCTCCCATCCCTCCTCCTCACGCTTCTGGCGGGGCCTGCTGCTATCCGGGGTTTTTTTCACCTAAAGGGGGCTCCGCTCTCGGTGGGGGGCTGCGCGCTGGGTCCGCTGTCCTGGGGTGCTGTACCTGTGGGGGGGGTTCCCCACATCGTGCGGGGGTCCTGGAGAGTGCCTGCCTCTCTGATCCTGCCACCTTGCTCCCTGCTTGTCGGTTACCATTCTTGTTATTTTTTGCTGTATCGGTGGCCATTTTCACTTGGCCTGTTATGCTGTACTTGGTGGCCATTTTCTTGTAGCCGCGCACCCTTTTTTGCTCTATGGGAGGACTGCTCGGCAGCCATTTTTTTGTGGTCCATGTGCCTTGTGCTATTGTACACAGTGGCAGCCATTTTCCAAAGTCTGCACGTTTTTTTACAGGGCGGCTGCTCGGCTGCCATTTTCCTGTGGCTGTTGTCCTCTTGTGGCGGCATTGGCTTTCTCTGAGAGGAGCAAACAGTTGGCTTTATCTCTGCTTCGCACAAGGACACGTGCAACAACATACAGGGGGCTTCCATCTGTCAGGACAGGGCGGACAGCGCTGTGCAGTCTTTTTTCCATCTGTGGTGGTGAGTCCTCTGGGTTCCCCTTTTCCTTCGGGTGCAAAGCAGTTAGGAGGGTGGGCCTTGTGCCTGGTGTTACGTCTATGGCTATGTTGGCAGTCCTGGAGGCCTTTGTTGCCAGGGTGGCTGCGGTGTGCGGGAAAAAAGGGAATAAAAAGCGACCCCTTCCCCTCCATCTTCCAGGAATATATCTGACTCAGATTCGGGCCCTGCTATGGCTCCCGGGCCAGGTTCTGAGGTTTCAGAGGATATGGAGCACGAACCTTCGGATAGTGAGGATGACTTTGTGTCTGGTTCAGCACACGATAGGGCACTGGTTGGAGCACTTATCACGTGGTGCGCGATTCTCTTAAATTGGAGGATAAGTCCGGTGCATCTGGAGAGGTGTCGGTCCCTTTTGGGTTCCGCAAGCCTGCCCGCACTGAAAGGGTGTTTCCTTGTCTGCCTTACTTAGATAAGCTTTTGTACAAGGAATGGGAAAGCCTGCAGAGGACCTTTTTGGTCCCTAAGTGTATTGCGGTGCGTTATCCTTTTGCGGAAGATTCCCTAAAAAAAATTACTTCTTCTCTGATTGTGGACCTTTCGGTGTCCAGATTAAACAAGGTTACCACGCTTCTCGTGGAAGGAGCACCTGCGTTCAAGGACCTGGCGGACAGGAGAGCTGAGGCAGTGGTCAGCTCCCTGTTCACGGTAGTGGGGTCAGCAGTGCGTCCGGCTTTTGCTGGAGCCCTGGTGGCTCAGGCGCTTACGGAGTGAGCTAAGATGCTGCACCATGAGTTAAAAGAACACCAGGCTTCCCCTACCTGTGTGGAACTGGCCGAACAATTGGTACAGGGCCTTAAGTTTGTGTGCGAGTCAGCTTTGGATACGATTCTGTTGCTGCCCAGGGCCTTGGTCTCTGCAGTCATACTGTGTTGCCTGATTTGGCTAAAATGTTGGTCCGCGGACCAGTCTTCTAAGAAAGCCTTGCTTGATTTAACCTTTAAGGGAGAGAGGCTTTTTGGAGCCCCTCTGGATGACAACATAAAGGATGCCACGGGAGGTAAGAGTACTCTGCTCCGCAATCTAGGAAGGGTAAGGAGCCACGCCGTAGGCATGGGCCCCCCTCCTCCGCTCATAAGCGGCTTTTTCGTCCGCTAGGAGCTGCAGGTAAGTGCTCCCAGACCGATAAGGCTCCTGCTGAGGGACAAAAGCGTCCCTAGTTTCGCAAGCCCAACAAGCCTGCGCACAAACATGCGACAGCATGAAAGTTTGCCTCTGCCTGACGCGTGGGTGGGGGGTCGCCTTTGCACATTCGAGGCTCGGTGGTCTTCCCTACTTTCCGACCAGTGAGTTTGCGAAGTAGTTTCCTCAGGGTACAAGATAGAGTTCCTCTCTTACCCTCCAAACAAATTTTTTCCCTCAAACCTTCAGCTTCTCCCAACTCGTCAGGTGGCCCTGTTTGGGGGTTGTGCAGGATCTGCTGGCAGGGGGAGTGATCGTGCCCGTGCCCCCACTGGAAAGGTTTCAAGGGTTTTATTCTAACCTGTTTGTGGTCCCGAAGAAGGAAGGGGTCCGTCCAATCCTGGACCTCAAGGCCCTGAACTGCTTTGTAAAAGTTCAGAAGTTCAGGATGGAATCGATGCGCTCGGTAGTCACGGCACTCCATCCGGGGGATTTTCTGGCATCCCTGAACATCAAGGACGCATACGTGCATGTCCCCATATTTGTCAGACGTTTCTGCGTATTGCAGTCGGGCACGACCACTACCAATTTGTGGTCCTTCCTTTTGGCCTGGCCTCAGCGCCAAGGGTTTTCACCAAGGTGCTCGCTCTGGTCCTGGCATTGCTGAGACAGCGAGGTATTGCTATAATGGGTTACCTGGACAACCTTCTTATGAGAGCTGCTTCAAGCTCAGAATTAGAGGTGGATGTGGCGATAGTCATCCAGACCCTTCAAGATTTTGGTTGGGTCCTGAACCTCCAGAAGTCGGTGCTGGTGCCGATTCGGCGCCTGGAGTACCTGGTCCTGGAATCCCTAGAGGCAAGTCTTTCTCCCCTCGGACAAATTATAAACTCTTCAGGCGGCGGTAAGACTGCTGATCTCCCGCAGGTGGTCGTTTTTGCATGCGAGTCCTGGGCCTCATGGTGGCCTCCTTCAAGGCAGTGCCGTACGCTCAATTCCACACTTGTGCCTTGCATAAGGAAATGGGACAAGTCAAAGATGTCCCTGGATTGTCAGATCCGGGTGGACCGGGCGGTCATGGCCTCCTTGGTCTGGTGGCTGAGATCTCCGCCCCTTCAGGCCGGGAAGTCCTTTATTCCTCTTCAGTGGACAGTAATCATGACGGACGCCAGTCTGACCGGTTGGGGGGTGTTTGGGGTGTCCAGTCGGCTTAGGATCGCTGGACACTGGAAGAATCCCGCCTACCGATCAACGTGCTGGAGCTTTGAGCGATCAAGCATTGCCTCTCCTCGTGGTCTCGGAGACTTCAGGGGCGTCCGGTCAGGATCCAATCGGACAACACCACGGCAGTGGCATATGTCAACCATCAAGGGGGGACGCGGAGCTCGGCGGGCAGTCTCGGAGGTCGCTCTCATCTGCGATGGGCAGGCAGAGCGGAGCGTGCCGACTCTTTCGGCTGTGTACATTCCGGGCATAGAAAACTGGCAGGCGGACTATCTAAGCTGCCAGATGCTGGACCAAGGAGAACAGTCGTAACACCCGGATGTGCTTCAACTGGTTTGCAACAGGTGGTGCACGCCAGATGTGGACCTTCTGGCTTCGTGACTCAATCGAAAGGTGTTGAGGTTTGTGGCCAGGTCGAAATACCCCTGGACCGACGCACTGGACGGGTTGGTGGCTCCGTGGGGACGGTATCGGCTGATCTACACCTTTCCCCCATTGACAGTTCTTCCCGATGATTCTAATTGCTCCGGATTGGCCTTGCCGTCCCTGGTACGCCGACCTAGTGCATCAGGGAAATGCCCTATTGTCAAGATAATCTGCTGTGTCCGTCCATGAGAAACTACAATTACAGAGAAAAGGATTTTACGGTGAGTACAAAAATCCTATTTTTTCTGGGATTTAAAGTTGTGGAATCCCCAGCTTTCTATATGTATAGAATGCTGTGCGTGCTGGGCCTCCTGATGAGGGGAGTGTCTTTGTAAAAAAATGAATTTGTCTAATATGCAGATTTTGAGGTTTGGGTAAACCAGAAAAGGAAAAATACATTTTTATTTTAGAGTTTAAAATGTTGGAAGATGAGCTTGGTCTCCCTGATGTGAACATAGGTTCTGGGTTTTAACTTAGAGTGTGTAGTCAGCTGTTAGTTATTGTAGAACATACTGTATGCTCATATGACCTACTTTACCTATGTAGATATTTACACAAAATTACAGATGCTTTGACAAATGTGTTTTTTTACAGGACCATCCAGAACAGGGAGTTTTGTCCCTGGTTAGAGGACTTCTAAATGTAATTGAGGGTTATGCCTGGGAAGATAACAGTGATGATAAAATTTGGATCTACTCAAGTGTGCTGCATTTGTTGGCTGCCTTGTGTCAAGAGAGTTATTTGTACCACATAGATAAAGGTATGCTTTGCTAAATGTTACTGATGTATTGCATTTAGAGCAATAATTAAAGAATATTTAAAGGTTCGGGTTTAAAAAAAAAAAAACATGTCATACTTACCTCCTCTGTGCAATAGGTTTTGCACAGAGTGGCCCCAATCCTCCTCTTTTGGGGTCCCTCAGCAGCTCTCCTGGCTCCTCCTCTTCTCAAATGCTCCATTGGAGAGCCGCTCTCCCTCAGGGCACTGAGGAGCGTGTGTGCTCCCATGTCCTGCTGCTGCGTCCATTGACACAGACAGCAGGACTCGGCCCTGCCCCCAGCTGCCACATCATTGGATTTGATTGACAGCAGTGGGAGTCGATGGCTGCTCTGCTATCAATCTATCCAATCCGGACCCAAGATACAGGGTTGAGCTAGTGTGCCCATCCCCGAAGCTGGAAAGACTGGGTTTAGGTAAGTAAAAGGGGAGCTCTGGGGGGCTGCTACATCACAGGAGGTTTTTCACCTTAATGCATTAAGGTGAAAAACCTTGAGGGTTTACAACCCCTTTAAATGCAGTTGCTAGACTTTGTTCAATAACCTCATCAATAATGATTTGGAATAGTTTTCATTTTCTTTAGGGATTAAAGTTGGTGGTCTTTTTGTTACTGGTATTTCTCAAAATGGCATATACAATCTACACACCCCTGTTAAAAGGTCAGGTTTTTGTGATGTAAAAAAAATGAGACAGATAAATCGTTTCAGAACTTTTTCCACCTTGAATGTGACCTATAAACTTAAATCTTTTTTTTTTTTTTTTTTTTCAACTCATGTTAAATAGGCGTCAGCACAAACCTTTTTTTTTTTTTATTAATTCTTTATTTTCTCGACAGCAGTAACATTATGCAACAATATAAGTACATATATTAACACTCCATTATAACTCTTATTCTCTTCAACTTATCCAATTATTACCATCTATTCACATAATTATATTATCTTAACATACCCATGATCATATTTTCCTACTATTATCTTTCAATTCTGACCACTTCAATTTATTATTCCACAATATTATTGCCATATATTATCCTCACCACCCAAGACAGCTAGACCTGCTAGCAAAAACCAAACGAAAGAGAAGAAAAAACTTTAACTAATATCAGGCCCCCTTCCTCTTCCCCCCCACCATCCACCTAAGGATCCTGACTCCTATACACCATATATGGTAACCAGACCTCCCGATACTTTTTTTATTGCTCTCTCAACATCATAGTCAAACTTTCCATTTGCTGAATCTCCGCTATTCTCCCCATCCATTGTATTTTCGTTGGAACTATTGTACTTTTCCACAGACTCTGGATACACGCTTTTGCTGCGGTAAGTAAATGCCTTACGAGAGAGTTTTTATATTTTTCATTAGATAGCGGAATATAATGCAAGAGGAAAGCCGACGGTTTTTCCCCAAGAGACACATCTGTAATTTCCTTAACTGTTTCAGAAACCATTTTCCAAAATCCTCTCAGTCTGGGACACTCCCAAAATATGTGTAATATAGTACCCTCCGCATTTTGACACCGCCAACACTGGTTGGATACTTGCGGAAATATCCGATTCAGTACTGACGGGGTTCTATACCACCTGGTTAGAATTTTATACCCTCCTTCCTGGTATCTCGTTGCCATTGATGCTTTATGTGTGAATAATAATATTTTCTTTTTCTGCATCTCCGAAAAGGTAATTCCCAGATCCCTCTCCCATGCTTGTGAAAAGGCCAATTCTTGAGGGGCTTCTAACTCTATCAACAGGGCATACATAGCTGAGAGTGAATGTCTAAGTGGCTCTTCCTTTAAGCATATCTGTTCAAACCCAGATAGTGAACGAATCTCTGACATATGTTGCGTAAGTGACCGTAGGAAAGCATTAAGTTGTATTAACCTGAAGGGGTCAAGATCTTCAGAAAACACACTTTCAATCTCCCCCTGGTCATTACATAGTTGTTTCTGGAGAAATGCACAATCCTACTAATTTCTTGCCGCCTTAACTCTTTAAAACGCTGATCTACTAATCCTGGCTCAAAACTTGGTGTTCCCAAAATTGGGGTCATAGGACTTGGATGTACTGATATCTTTGTTTTCTTTTAAATATTTTTTTAATGGTCTGGATTGTGACTCCCACCGTAGGGTGTTTCTTCACCTCCTGTGGTATCATCTCATCCGCAATCCAAGCCATTCCTTTCAAAGGTATATCAGTTATATTTTGCTCCATCTGTATCCATGATTTTTCCTCCTGTACTGTACACCAATCCACAACTTGTGTCAGATGCGCCGCTACATAATAATTCACCGGGTCCGGGAGTCCAACCCTCTCCTCTCTCTTTAGGTAAGGTCAGAACCGATCTACGTACTCTCGGGGGTTTCCCTGCCCAGATAAATCTCACAAACCTAGATCTAAGGTCTCTCAGAAAACCAGCGGGCAACTTAATAGGCAAGGTTTGAAACAAATATAACAATCTAGGCATTACATTCATTTTAATGATATTTATTCTCCCAAACCAAGTAAATATCTCCTTATCCCACCTCAAAAAATCCAATTTTATTTGCCGAATCAGTGGTGCAAAATTAAGTTCAAACACTCGATTGAGCTTTTTTGGTATTTTGGTCCCCAGATAACAAATGTGTGAATCAGTCCATCTAAATCCAAAATTCTCCGAAAGATGTTGTTTTAGTTTCCCACTCACTTCCACCCCCATTGCTTCGGACTTGCTGTAATTTACCTTAAAGTTGGATATTTCCCTGTATTTACGTAGTTCCAGTAGCAACACTGGTAAAGATAACACTGGTGAAGTTATAAAAAACAGCAAGTCGTCCGCATATGCCGCTATTTTATGTTCCCTACCTTTTGTTAAAATGCCCCTGACATCTGAATTGGCCCGAATTGACCTTAAAAAAGGTTCTACTGTAAGGATAAATATGATAGGTGAGAGTGGACATCCCTGCCGAGTTCCGTTACCGATTGAAAATGGTTTAGACATTAAGTCATTCACCTTGACTCTTGCTTTTGGGCATGAATATAAGCTTGTAATCCAATTCAACATCCCCTTTCTCAGCCCTATATGCTGTAATACGGCTCTCAGGAATGTCCAATCTACCCTATCAAATGCTTTTTCAGCATCAGCAGATATAACCACTAACGGCTTCTGATGGGAGTGGGATAGATGTATAGCACTGAGAACCCTTTGAGTATTCTCCCTCCCCTCTCTACCCGGAGTAAACCCCACCTGATCTGAATGTATAATCGCTGGAATGTATCCCAGCAATCTGTTAGCCAAGATTTTCGTCAAGATCTTAAGGTCTACGTTTAATAACGATATTGGCCGATAACTGGCACATTGAGTTGGATCTTTATCTTCTTTTGGGAGTAATGTAATATGAGCCATCAGAGTCTCTTCTCGCGTCTCCTTGCCTTCCCGTATTGAATTAAAAGCAGCAAGGAACTTTGGTGCTAATTTCTCAGAAAAAGTTTTATAATAAAGCAACGTGTACCCAATCCAGGCCTGGTGCCCTGCCTGCTTTCAGTGCTTTCAGAGCTTCTAAGAATTCCTCTTTTATAATTGGACCATCGATAACTCCTGCTTCTTCTTCAGGAAGTCCAGGCATACCTGATGCCGCTATATATTCTTTCGCCTGTTGTTCCCTATTGGACCTCCCTGATGTATACTGTTGGCCCTCTATCTTATAGAGCTTGGTATAATTATCTCTAAATGCCTTAACGATTTCTTGTGTAGATTTAACTAAAATGTCTCCTTGTGTTTTTATCTGTTCAATATGGTTCCTAGCCCTAGTCTCTCTTAGAGCGTTTGCCAGCATTCTACTGGGTTTGTTTCCATACTCATAGTATGCGCGCCTGCATCGGGTTAATTTCGCTTTTGCTTTATCCATCAGTAACACATTTAATTCGTCCCGTAAACTCATACGTTTTTCTTCTATCCGTTGGATTTGGGATTTCTTATGCGCTAGTTCTAATACCCTAATCTCTTCAAGCAATGCATCCACTTTAGCCCCTAGGGCACGTTTCCTATGTGCACCTAATGATATAAGAATACCTCTCATATAACATTTGTGCGCTTCCCATCCACATAATGGGGATATTTCCTCTGATTCATTTGCCATAAAAAAAGACTCTAATTCCTGCGCTATTTGATGTTCATACTCAGGTACTTTCAGGAGTGTCTCATTTATCCTCCAATTCCACTCCCTCCGGCTTGCCTTTCCCAGCTCCATAACTAATTGGCGCATGGTCCGACAGCGTAAATAAGCCTATGGAGGCCTCCACTATACACGGTAATGCACTCTGAGATAGAAAAATGTAATCCCTGATGTGATTATTTAAGACTCTCCAAGTGTCCACTAATTGCAAGTCTTGTAGTAGTCTTTTGGCTCTACGAAGTTTGGAATAGGACAAATGAGACACTCCCTTTGAAACATCTAGAGTAGGTGCCAAAGCTATATTCAAATCTCCTCCTGTTATTAAAATCCCCTCTCTGTTTTGATGAACCAAGTTCAGATATGTTTCAAGCGCTGTACCTTGGTCCTCATTTGGTAAATACAAATTTACTAATGTGACCTTTTGCTCACACAAAAATCCATTTATAATAAGTAGATGGCCTGTCTCATCTCTGACTATCTTAACTTCTTTCCGTGGTATTTGATTTGATACCATAATTGTTACACCATTAGCTTTTGTGGTCTGGGAAGCACTATGATACACATTTGGAAATCTTCGATTCCCCAGTCTTGGGATTTTATCGTTTCTGAAATGTGTCTCTTGTAGGAAAATTATTTGGGATTTCAATCTACCTAATTCGGTTAGCAGTCTAGTACGTTTTTCGGGACTATTTAACCCCTTTACATTATATGAAGTAAAATTTATCCTCGTCATCTTGATATTTCAGGTTCACCTAATCCCCAGGTAAACACCAGGGGGGGAGGGGACCCACCCAAAAAAAAAAAATGTTTATACCTTGGGGTCTAGCTAGTCTTCTAGAACTCCAAGTACTGTAAACTCTAGGCTGCTACAGGTTATATGTCCCTGCAAGTCTACCTGCAACTTGCCTAGGAAACAAAAAAAAAACAAAAAAAACAAACAAAAAAAAATTAAATAAACAAAAAAAACCAAAAAAAAAAATTGTAAACGTCTCCGACTTCCCTCCACTTGGAGGAGAGACGTTAAATTAGGGAAGAGTGGATAAATACAGCAACGATCCGAGCCAACCTATCCACCCACGTGCACCCATTTTTTCGCCCACTCATCTTAATCTACCATCATCTTTTGTTCCCCTAATTCAAGCTTCCTTTAGGCCTGTTAACCTCCTACCCATCTACTATCCCCCTTATTAACTCGATATACTCTTGATATTCTTCTACCCTCCCCCACTCCTAACACTACACTGACTTACTTATTCACCTTATTGACATATATTGTTAACATTAACATTGACATTATTAACTTTTTGGACCTGTTCATATGGAACAAACGCCACAAAAGAAAACTAACAAGGAGAAAAAAAAGAGGAAAAAGCAAAAAAAAAAACACATTATCCTTTTTTCCCATTTGGGATATCTCTCTTACTATAATAATTATTCTTACCAACCTATTTATTCTTAATATGTTTTATTTTAGATGTAATATCCCCCCCCCCTTCCCCTAACCCAGGGGGGACAGTAGGAGCATCTTCGGTATAAGGGCACTGAGTTCTCTCCCCCTAAATCCCCTTCCCTTTATTCTCTACAGTCAGAGGGTTTCCCCCTTCCCCTTCCCCTGTGATATAAGTGACATAGGTGACCTGTGTTGACATCCCTTTTTACCCCCCTATCCTCCCTCCCCTCCCATTATCTTATCTTAACCCTTCTTAGCCCCCCCCCAAAAAAGGGGGTTACAAATATATATACACACACACACATACACATACCCATACATATATACATATATACACATATATACATATATACACACATATACATCCATACACATACACATACATATACATACACATACACAACCAAAAATAAAGAAATAATCTAGCAGTGCATAAATATAAAATTTCAATCGGCAGAGGATAAACCTCCGCCTATAACTAAATAAGTGTATTTTACATGTGATTTGCGTGATATATTGTGATTCCCCCCCTCTCTCCCCTTCCTCACCAGATTATATGATGGGTAAACTCCCAAAAAAATAAAAAAATTAAACACCCTATTATTACAGACCCCCTTCTTGTTTCTCCCCCCCCCTCTTCTCAGACCCTTATCTGTCTATTTTAACATCAAACTCCCCCTTCCCTTAAAAAAAAAAAAAAAGGGGCCCCTCATCAATAGATTATTCTATTAATTCCTGTTCTTTATACAGAATAACCAGTAATAAACCATATTGCATACTTCACAATCTTATCCTTATTCCGACATGTTTTCCTCTTTATCTATTGGTAGGTAGCTACAGTAGGTGAACCCGATTTTGTGTCAATCTCGCTCTCTTTCTCGGCGAGATTGAGCACCTACGAGCCCCATCGCGGGAGCCAGCGCCGAGCTGGCTTGCCGCGATGGAGACAGAGCCGTCATAGAAGCGACGGGAGATCCGACTTGGATTCCCGCCAATTCTACACGTGTGCGGCGTTTGTTATGAATCCTGAGGGGGAAGTCCCCGCCGGATTTTAAAAAAAAATCCGGCATGGGTCCCCCCCTCAGGAGCATACCGGGCCCTTAGGTCTGTTATGGGTTGTAAGGAGAGCCCCCCTACAATCCATACCAGACCCGTATCCAAAGCACGCTACCCGGCCAGCCAGGAAGGGAGTGGGGACGAGCGAGCGCCCCCCCCCCCTCCTGAGCTGTACCAGGCTGCATGCCCTCAACATGGGGGGGTTGGGTGCTCTGGGGCAGGGGGGCGCACTGCGGCCCCCCCACCTCAGAGCACCCTGTCCCCATGTTGATGAGGACAGGGCCCCTTCCCGACAACCCTGGCCGTTGGTTGTCGGGGTATGCGGGCGGGAGGCTTATCGGAATCTGGGAGCCCCTTTAATAAGGGGGCCCCCAGATACCGGCCCCCCACCCTAAGTGAATGAGTATGGGGTACATCGTACCCCTACCCATTCACCTGCAAGAAAAGTGGTAAAAACACAAATAAACCACACAGTGTATTAAAATATTTTATTTTTCTGCTCCGGAGGCCGCCCCCTGTCTTCTTTATTAGCTCTTTTACCAGGGGGGGCTTCTTCTTTGACGTCTTCGGGTGGGTGGGGGCCGCCGTCTGGTTCTCTTCCACCGCCGGGGGGGGTGGCTTTTAAAAAAGCCCCCACCCCCCCGGCGGGTTTCCTCCGGCGTCTTCGGCGGGGCTCTTCTTCTTCCGCTATCCCGACGGGTCTTCTCAACTCTCCGGGGTTCTCCTTCTGTCTTCGCCGCTCTCCGTTGTTGACTCGGCGCACCCCGGTTCTTCGTCTCGCTGTCCGGTGTCTTCTTCCGTGCTGTACGTCTTCTCCTTCCGTGCTGTGATGAGTTCTTCTTCCGTGCTGTGACGTCATGTTCTTCACTTCTCTCCTTCTCCCGATGTTGACACGCCGGTCCTCCTCGCTGAAATGACGGATGCGCGCCTTGCATCGGACCTATATAGGCCTCACAGTCCCATCATGCTCTGTACCTACCCATGTGATACCTACCACGTGGTAGGTATCACATCTTAATGGATGGGGCCCTTGTCTGTTTCCACAGCCCTGGAATACAAGCCCGGGCCGCATTCAGGAGATGACACACCACTGATTTCCTGTAGCGCCTCACTGATATCTCCATATCCTGGAGTATAAAAAAAGACCATTCAACTGGTAATTGTTCCCTACTAAATCTTTGCGTTATTTCCCGGACCCTTCTCCAGTAACTTTGAATCTTGGGACAGGCCCAGAAAATATGCATTAGGTTTCCTCCTTCCTTCCCACATCTCCAGCATCTGTATGTCGTATCTGGAAAGCATTTACTCAAAATCTCGGGGGTCCGATACCACTGGGACAAAATTTTATAGTTCATCTCTTGTGTGTTTATACACATGGATGTTTCAAAAATATTCCCTATTATCTTGGTTTTTTGATCTTCTGTAAAAGGTCTTCCTAGTTCCCGTTCCCACTTGTTAAAGAAGGGCATCTGAGAGTCAACTGTTGGAGTATTAAGTAACTCACTAATTCTTGACAGGGAGTGCCGTAAAGTCCCCTGTCCGCTGCAATACCTCTCAAACATTGTCAGTCTTCGACGGTATCTAGCTGGTGGTTTTAAAGTGTCTAAGAAGTGGTGCAGTTGTAAGGATCTCCAAAAGTCCAGTTGGTAAGGCGAGTCTTTCCTTTCCATTTCCTGCCTAGAGATCCAAGTACCCTCCTTCAAGAAATGCGATGCTTGGAACCGCCCCTGTTCCATTAGTTTACTAAAGGGATCGTTCAACGACCCTGGTTCAAACTGCGGGTTTCCCAAAATTGGGAAAAGGGGTGAGTCTTCCATTGATAATACCCCCCTCACAAATAGCTTGTGTGCCACCCGCAAGATGGGGCCTATCAACGGATGTCTTTTCATATCTATTGGAAGAGCCCGGTAACACCATGCTGCCCGCTGTAGGATACTGCCGCATTGGTCTTGCTCAAGCCCTGGCCAAAGCTTTTCTCCAGCATGTCGGCTCCAGTCAATGAGTCGACACAATAATGTTGCTTGGTAGTATCTAAAAACATCTGGGGCCGCAATTCCTCCGTCCCGTTTAGCCAATGATATTATGCGAGCCTTGATTCTTGGGCGTTTGTTTGCCCATATGAACCTATTAATAAGAGACTGTACTTGCCTGAAGAAGGATCCGGGTATTGCTATCGGGAGGGTCTGAAAGAGGTACAGAAATTTAGGTAATATACTCATTTTAATGATGCTAGTTCTCCCAAGCCACGAATGAAACCCCCTATGCCATCCATCCAGGAGGACCCGTGTTTTGGACAACAAAGGCAAGAAATTAAGATTATAAACTTGTGTTAGGTCCGCCGGAATGGAAGTTCCCAGGTATGTAAGGGCAGTGTCAGACCATTTAAATCTAAATTTTGATTTCAATATCCTTAATTCTCTCCCCGGAATCGCCACTCCCATCACCTCCGCTTTATCTTAGTTAATCTTGAAGTTTGACAACTTACCGTACAAACCTAGTTCTTGTTCCAAATTGGGGAGGGATTCCATCGGGCTGGTCAAACTAAACATCATATCATCAGCGTAAGCTGAAATTTTGTATTCTGTACATCTCAGAGACACCTCCTTAATACCCGGATTCAGGCGGATCCTGCTCAGTAGTGGTTCAACTGTCAGAGCAAACAAAAGCGGTGACAGGGGGCAACCCTGCCTTGTCCCGTTTGATAATTTAAAAGGTGGTGACAATATTCCATTCACTCTAACCTGTGCCATTGGTTGTGTGTAATTACTTATGATCCACTGCAGCATCTTTCTCCCGAACCCCATGTGCCTTAACACTGCAAACATAAATTGCCAATTAATCCGGTCAAATGCTTTCTCTGCATCTGTTCCTAGAAAGACACATGGGGTTCGGGTGGTGCCCACCAGATGGATCAGATTCATAGTCTTAACCGTATTGTCTCGGGCTTCCCGCATCTGTACAAACCCCACCTGGTCTTTATGGACAAGTCCTGGTATGTTCTGCTGTATCCGCCCTGCCAAAATCTTGGCAAAGAGCTTCAGGGAGGGGTCATTTCCTTCTTTAGGAATCACCGCTATCACCGCCTTTAATGACTCGTTATGGAGGGTACCTGAATCCCCTAGGCCGTTAAACAGTTTTACCATAAATGAGCCCAATTCAGGCATGAAAGTTCTGTAATATTGGATGGTATATCCATCCGGCCCCGGTGCCTTCCCTCCCTTCCCCTTTTTCACTACTTGTTGCAGTTCCTCCATTGTAATTGGTTTTTCCATTTCCTGGCTCATTTCTGATGTTAAGCTCGGGATACCCAAGGTTGCTATGTAGTTACCCATTTCCGCCTGATCAAAATTTTTGTTTTCAACTTAGTTGGTCTCCTTAGATCCTATTTTCATTCCTATGAGGCAAACTCCAGTGCTGCCGGTAAATCTGTCCAATTAGGAATCTCGATAGGCTCCAGCTCCAATAGTCTAAAGAGGTCTGGCAATTGGCCAGGGTCCCTCAGATTAAAGCTTTGACCCCCCTTCTTTATAATAACCGCCAATGGGTATCCCCATCTATATGTGGCTCCTTTACACAATAGATACTCCAAAAGCGGCTTTAGTATGCGTCTCCTCATTTTAGTGTATTTACAAAGATCCGGATATATCTGTATTTCGTTCTCCATATACGTCACTGTACCCTCTTGCCACGCTGCCCTGAGTATATCCTCCTTCACCCTAAAAAAATGTATTCTACACAGAACATCTCTCGGCTTAGTGTGTGCTGGATTCCGAGTTGTGGGCACCTTATGTACTCGATCAAGCTCAATAGGAGTATTTGGAGGACACTTCAGAAGCTGATTTAAAATAGCGGTAACCGTCTCTCTGAGTGCCATACCCTCTATCTCCTCAGGGATACCCTTTATGCGGATATTATTCCTCCTACTTCTATTTTCGGATTCATCAGATTGCAACTGTAATAGTATCATTCGTTGATGTTGTATGTATACTTTTTCTTCTAACTTCTCTAACCGATTATCCGATATGTTTTGCTTCTGTTCCAGATTAGATATTTTGAGATCTACCGACTCAATTTTGTTATGTACCTCCCCAATCTCCTCTCTGAATGATCCAGTTATACTAGTTAGTAATTGATGAATGTCATCTTTAGTGGGGAGAGCCTGAATAAGCAGCTTCAGCTGAGTAATGCCCTGCTCTATCCCCCTCACCTATTACACATAGGTGCAGTATGAGAACATACCTGAGAGTCCTCTTTGTTAACGTCGGCCATTGGAAGCTCTTTTTCCAATTCACCTCTCCTTAGTCCTGCTCCATTCTGCGATGGTAAGACAACTGACCCTTGCAGCGATGTCTGCCGAGCCGCCTCCGGATACGGCTCCTGTGTCAGAGCCATGCCAGCGCTGTTATCAACGGACTGTTTCATATCCTTTTTTATTGTTAAGTATCTGGTTATATAGGAGTGGGTTGGTGTGGACGGGACTCCTGTGTTCCTCCCCCGTCTCGACATGGACCACCCGCTGCTCCGCCGATGCTGCTCCCCCCGTTCCACCGGACTCACACACCCGTGATGCCCCCCCTCTCTCAGTGGGACCACATACAATGAGGTCTATACTATTGAGCAGCGGGATTATAGACTCCTTACCGCCGGCTCCGTGTGGCTCACCTCTCTCTCTCCTCAGCCTATCAGATACTCGGCAGGGTCTGTGTCTCTTAACCGCGGGACAGATTAATTTTTTTTCCCCAGCTCCGGTCTATGCTATTAAGCAGCGGGGTTCCGTATGGCTCTCAGATGATCAGCTGTTCAGCGTAAATCTGTGTAAATCTGTGTCTCTTAGCCGTGGGGCAGATGATTTTTTCCAGCCCCAGTCTACGCTATTAAGCAGCGGGGTTCCGCTGGCTCCGTATGGCTCTCTCTATTCAGCCTGCCAGATGATCAGCTGTTCGGCGTGAGTCTGTGTCTTTTAGCCACGGGACTGATGATTTCTTTACCGCCGGCTCACGTCTCTCTCTCCTCAGCCTGTCAGATGTTCGGCGGGGATCTGTGTCTCTTAACCGCGGGGCTAATGATTCTTTCAGTCGGTCTACTGACTGGTGCACAGTGGTAGAAATTAGGCTCCGATCTCCAGCAGTCTCGCGCTGCCATGTCTGCACCACTCCCCCCTAGAAAAGAGCACACACCTTTCATCATTTAAAGTGCCTCTGATTAACTCCAAATAAAGTTCTGCTGTTCTAGTAGGTCTTTCCTGACATTTTCTTAGTCACATCCTACAGCAAAAGCCATGGCCCGCAGAGAGCTTCCAAAGCATCAAAGGGATCTCATTGCTAAAAAGTATGAGTCAGGAGAAGGGTACAAAAGGATTTTCAAGGCATTAGACATACCATAGAACACAGTGAAGACAGTCATCATCAAGTGGAGAAAATATGGCACAACAGTGACATTGTCAAGAACTGGACGTCCCTCCAAAATTGACGAAAAGAAGAGAATAATCTGGTCAGGGAGGCTGCCAAGAGGCCTACAGCAACATTAAAGGAGCTGCAGATATGATAAGTACTGGCTGTGTATTACATGTGACAACAATCTCCTGTCTTCTTCATATATCATGGGCTATGGGGTAGAGTGACAAGACTGAAGCCTTTTCTTAAAAAAAAACTTCCAAGCCCGGCAAAATTTTGCAAAACCGCATCTGAAGTCTCCCAAAAGCATGTGGGAAAATGTGTTATGGTCTGATGAAACCAAGGTTGAACTTTTTGGCCATAATTCCAAAAGAACAACATACCCACCGTGAAGCATGGTGGTGGCAGCATCATGATTTGGGGCTGTTTTCTTCAGCTGGAACTGGACCTTTATGAACAGTGCCAAATACCAGTGAATATTGGCACAAAACCTTCAGGCTTCTGATAGAAAGCATAACATGAAGAGGAACTTCATCTATCAGCATGACAACGACCCAAAACATACATCCAAATCAACAAAGGAATGACTTCACCAGAAGAAGATTAAAGTTTTGGAATTGTCCAGCCAGAGCCCAGACCTGAATCAGATTGAAAATCTGTGGGGTGATCTAAAGAGGGCTGTGCACAGGAGATGTCCTTGCAATCTGACAGATTTGGAGTGTTTTTGCAAAGAAGAGTGGGCAAATATTGGAAAGTCAAGATGTGCCATGCTGATAGACTCATACCCAAAAAGACTGCGAGTGCTGTAATAAAATCAAAAGGTGCTGCAACAAAGTATTATGCCACGTACACATGATCGGAAATTCCGACAAGAAAACCGTGGATTTTTTCTGACGGATCGTTGGCTCAAACTTGTGTTGCATACACATGGTCACATAAATCTGTCGGAAATTCCGACCGCCAAGAACACGGTGGCGTACAAGATGTACGACAAGCCGAGATCAATGAAGTTCAATAGGCAGTTAAGCTCTTCTGCTTGATTCTGAGCATGCATGTTTTTTTGCGCATCGGAATTGAATACAGACAAGCGGATTTTCCAATAGCCACTTTTTCCATCGGAAAATAGAGAACCTGCTCTCAATCTTTTGTTGGCGGAAATTCCGACAGCAAAAGTTCGATGGAGCATACACACGGTCGGTATTTCCAATCGTATGTACGCAGCATTAGTTTAAGGGTGTGTACACTTATGCAACCATATTATTTTTTTTTACTTCCCTCCACCTAAAAGATTTCAGTTTGTTGTTCAACTGAGTTGTACCGTTTATAGGTCACATTAAAGGTGGAAAAAGTTCTGAAATTATTTACTGTATCTTTGTCTCATTTTTTTGAGTGTAGACTTTTTATATCCACTGTAGTAAGTATGTACTGTTTATAACGAGACAGTTTTTCTCAAAGACCCCTAAAATGGATTAGTCTATATAACATTTCTGTTGGTGTGCATACATTTACAAAACCATTTACCTTTATAGAATGATCATCAATACCATGTAAAAAAATGCCACCATAGTCCTATCATTATAAGCATAATTTTTCTGTACCGGTAATTCTCAGAACGTAGGTGCTTATTTTCCCACAATCTAAAAAATATATACATACACAGTGTATATACTTTGTATGCTATGCCACTCCATTTCAAAATGCCGTTCCCACAGCTAACTCACACTTCTGCAGTCCCAGATCCTCTAGCCACAATTATTCAAGTGGGATTTTGGAGTGATTACTTGCATTTGGAGAACCTGCAACTACAGAAGTGTAAGTTAGCTGCATAAACTGTGCTTTGAACTGGAGTGGAGCAGCGTCAACAGTAACCTATATTGAGAGGAAATGGAGCACCAACATTCTGAGGATAACTGACTTTGTATGAATGTGTTCACCTGGTCCATTAAATATGATCATGCAGTAACTTAGTAACTAAGTGGTTGTAGCCCTAAAAAAAGCAAAAAATAAAATAAAATGCTTTTGTCCCTTTTAAGACACAAGGTATAACCAATTGCTTTTTCCATGTAAATGGTCCCTTTCTGAGTTATTCAATGTTCCTATCTTATGCTCTGTAAACTGACTATGTTTAATATGGCTGCTGATCTTCTTATAGTGTGGTCAGTTACATAGTAGTTACATAGTAGGTGAGGTTGAAAATAAACCATTAAGTCCAATCTATGTGTGTGACTATATGTCAGTATTCCATTTGTATATCCCTGTATGTTGTGGTCGTTCAGGTGCTTAGCTAATAGTTTTTTGAAACTACCGATGCTCCCCGCTGAAACCACCACATGTGGAAGGGAATTCCACATTCTTGCAGTAAAAAAACGTCTACGTAGTTTAAGGTTAAACCTCTTTTCTTTGAGTGGCCACATGTCTTATTAAACTCCCTTCCGCGGAAAAGTTTTATCCCTATTGTGGGGTCACCAGTATGGTATTTGTAAATTTTAAATCCTATCCCCTCTCAAGCGTCTCTTCTCCAGAGAGAATTAGTTCAGTGCTCGCAACTTTTCTTCATAACTAATCTCCTCCCAGACCCTTTATTAGCTTTGTTGCCCTTCTTTGTACTCGCTCCATTTCCATTACATCCTTCCTGAGGATTGGTGCCCAGAACTGGACAGCATACTCCAGGTGTGGCCAGACCAGTGTCTTGCAGAGTGGGAGAATTATCGCTTTATCCCTGGACTTGATCAGTTCGACAGTAGGTCTTCTGTAGGGGACTATGGGTCTCGCCTATATTATGTTTCTATGCATGGGCAATGTAAACCACGATGTCTTCTGAGACGGGATGGCTCAGGGCACCCATATACCTCCCCTAGCCGGCATGTAGCCTGGGCCACTATGTCTGTTCAGACAGGATGGCTGTAGTACCCATATATCTCCCCTTGAAGGGGCTGGTACATTAAAAAAAAAATGCCCTTAATCCTATGCAAAGGATTGTCTTCCATGAGTAGCTGCAAGTCTTATCTGTTTTTCCACTACTATGGGCAGTAAGACATGCCTGATGTTTTCACTTACCATGCTTTCCAAAAACGGAAGCTTAAGTGTTAGCTGGTCTATTGTGCGTCCCACTTCCTCAGCTTCAGGCTCTACCATGTCGCACGTGCTCACCGGCTCAGTGCAGTCGCAGAGAGGGCTCTTCAAAAAGGCCCAGACGTCAGAGCTCTGTAAAGCTAGGGGGACACAAATGTAAGCACCTTGTGTGAGTTGGATACAGATTCATCTAAGACGCCTACTCCGCATCTAGCTGTGCAGATTAGCAGGCATTGTTGCTGCCAGACTTCAGCTGTTGATGCACCTGGGTTAAGCTCCTCTGCTTTTAGCTTAGGACTTTTGTCTCCCCATTGAATAAGGTCAGGGGGAGGAATATAAAAAGGAATCGCCACCTGAACCTGGTGGCCCCTTATTCTCCCCTGTAGAGACTTAAACAGCTCACAGATTGAGCCATCAGACCTGTCAGGCAATCAATGCAGCCTCCCCCAACATTGCAGCCACTCTGCATGTGTTTTGTTTTTTGCATCACATTTGTTGTTCTACAAGAGGTTAACTGCTATGTTTGCAGCATCCTCACAAGAAGCAAAAAAAAAAAAAAAGAAAAAGAAAAAAGCAGGGTGTGTCCCTTTTCCTGCTTTAATCCTTAAACAAAGGGATTAGAAGAGCTGGGGATGAAGGTTCACTGTCAGAGGACAGGAGACAGGAGCTGCAGCCTAACGAGGAGAAGCTATCAATAGCTCTACAGGTTCTGATTGCACCTGCAGTCTTTTCAGAGATTCATGCTGCATATAATTTCCCTCTGCCTACTCGGCCAAAGCCTCTATCTTCTCCTTGGAGTGTAAAGAGAGGTTTTTCCTATAGGTGGCTAGTAAGACCTCCATATGGTCCTCAGCCTGGTGTCGGCTTCAGGCTAACCAAATGCACATCTGAGGGATGCACAGTTGCTGGTACACATTGCTAACGTCTCTTAATTGAGGAAACGCACATCTACAGAGGATAACTTCCTCTTTACCAGTCCGCATGTTGCATAAGATACATGAGTTTGGAATGCATGTGGGATAAAAACAAGTAACAGAGCATGTTTTATTGTGGATCGCATAAGGATACATGTTTCTGTCTGTATGGTGTTGCATGTTTGTTAGAGTTGCATAGAAATGCTTGAGTGCATAAAGATGCTAGTTACCTGATCACTCAAGTCCTGGATTACCCAAGGATATTTGGTCACACAGAGAGACTTGTTTCCACAGAAAGGCTTAAAATCGCATAAAGACGTTTGTATGCATAAAAATGCTGGATCACACATGGTTACCTGATCACCCAAATCCTTGATTACCCAAGGATGTTTGGTCACACAGAGGAGGTTTGTTTCCACAGAAATGCCTAAAATCGCATAAAGTTGCTTGGATGCAAAAAAGATGCTGGATCACACATGGTTACCTGATCATCCGCGTCCTGGATTTCCCAAGGATATTTGGTCACACAGAGAGGCTTGTTTCCACAGAAGTGCCTAAGTTTGCATAAAGATGCTTGTATGCATAAAAATGCTGGAATCACACATGATTACCTGATTACCCAAGTCCTTGATTCCCCAAGGATATTTGGTCACACAAACAGGCTTGTTTCCACAGAAATGCCTAGAATCGCATAAAGAGGCTTGAAGGCATAAAAATGCTGGAATCATACATGATTACCTGATCACCCAAGTCCTTGATTCCCCAAGGATATTTGGTCAAAAAAAGAGGCTTGTTTCCACAGAAATGCCTAGAATCGCATAAAGAGGCTTGAAGGCATAAAAATGCTGGAATCCTACATGATTACCTGATCACCCAAGTCCTTGATTCCCCAAGGATACTTGGTTACACAAAGAGGCTTGTTTCCACAGAAATGCCTAGAATCGCATAAAGAGGCTCGAAGGCATAAAAATGCTGAATCACACATGATTACCCGATCACCCAAGTCCTTGATTACTCAAGGATATTTTGGTCGCACAGAGAGGCTTGTTTTCTACAAGAATGCCCTAAAGATCGCTTAAAGATGCTTGAATGCAAAAAGAAGCTCGATCACACATGGTTGTCGGATCAAACAGCATCCTGGATTACCCAAGGATACTTGATCACATTAGAGAAGCTTGTTTTCACAGAAATGCCTATAAGTCGCATTAAGATGCTTGAGTGCATAAGGATGCTGGATCGCACAGGGATGCATTGGTCACACAAGAGTCTTGGTCACACAAGGGTTCTTGTCCGCACAATAGTGCTTGAAATGCATAAGATGATGATCGCATGGAAGTGGCTGAATCGCATAAGGATGCATGATTACTTTAAAGTTGCACATGGCGGCCTAATTAAGCAATACAGGATTCCTTGTGTTTGCATAGAAATACGTGTCTGCATGGGTTCATTGTTGCACATTGTTGCATAACACGTTTATAGCGCATGCTTGCTTGCAAGATGCTTGTTCCAGAGCACACATGCTATATGCATGTTTTGCTTAAAACATATTTATATGAATTCATGCTTCCAGGAACACACGCTGCCATGTACACCACACTTCCATTGAGGCATATGGCTTTAACACTTGCCACATACACATATGGGGAGCCAGTTGCATATGTGTTTATTTACTTGGAGTCTGCAGAGGTTGTCTGCTGCGTTTCGCAGGGGAACAGCACTATCTCCAGTTGGTGGTCTTGCCCTTTTGGTGTAGCCTCCGTGGCCTGGGTTGTCAGGGTGCAAGGCCCCGCCTCTAGCAGGTCTGTAGGCCCAGGGTATAGCAGTAATGGCTATACGAAGCAAACTCCTGCTGATGGGTCAGTCAGTAGCATGGCTGGACCTAAGGGTGTCCAGCATGTCAAGTATCTGGAACTCCTGGGTTGGGATTCCAGTCTAAAAGATACATTCTTATTGACAAGAAGCTGGGTATGTTTGGCACAGTCCAAAAAGGAGTGTTTTTTTTTGGCCTCAGACAAGACCATCGCTATAAGAAAACTGGTCTATGTGGTCACAGGCAAGGAACAGTTCCTTACTTTTGGCCTTTTGATTAAGGGCACTAGGGATAGATGCTGGCTTCATTCAAGACAATTCCCTATACTAACTTTTATTCAGGGCTGTTATAAACAGTATTTTGTCGGCCTAGAAAGAGTGGATCTTGACCTAGCATTATCCAAAGAACCCGGTCTCAGAGATATGCTGGAATTCCTCTTGGTGATTCTTAACTAAAAGGGTTTGCCAGGTCAGGAAGAGACCATGGCCCAGGGGAAGTAGTCAAGCTCCAAGGGAGCCTTATCTGTCAGCTAGAGCTACCGATGGAGCATCTGGCTTAGGAGCCTGAACGTTCAGGTGGCAGGTTGGTTCTGTCAGAGTACAATCAGACTATGCCATACTAGTGATTTACTTAATTTACCAAGGAGGAGCTTGTGCCTTGCCTATTGACATTCGTCATTTCATGAAATGCAGAGTTGGCAGGCGATTCACTGGAGCCGTCAACAAGTGTTCTCCGGGAGAATGACCTCTACACCCCGACTGTTTCCTGACCAATATGTCACAGAAATAGTACCCTGTACATAAGATGTATTGGCGTCCAGGGTCATCAAGGAATTGAACAGCTTGGGTCAAGGATAAAGGATCCACCCGCATGCGGGCAGATGTGTTTGTAATCCGGGGGACCAGTTGTCACTGGTTGTGTCTCTCCCCCAGTGCCGCGACTTTTGTGGCTTCTATGCTACATTAGAGAACGGAAGCTGGCCTGATTACTCCGGCATAACCCTGACGACCTCTCGTGCAGGAACAGTAGGGTGGTAGTAGAGGACCCCACGGTCCCTTACATCTTGTCCAGGCCTACTTTGCAGGGGTATTACATCCTGCTTGCTACTGGTGAATTAATGGTCTGGCTATTATAGCCCACATTCTCGAGGATCGGGGCTTTCAAAATTAGCGGCCAATTCCCTTGTTTCATACAAGAGAGCTGGCCTCCAGGACCAGTAGCCTACGGTCTGGAAGGCCCATGTTCCTGGTGTGAAACCAGATGGTGGCATCCGTGGAAGTTTGTTCATTCCTGCCTTCCTACATTTGGAAAGGAGACGGAGCTAGCCTTAAGTTATATCAAGGATCCGATCTCGGCCTTGCTTCCAAGGGTCGCTTACTTCACACTCTTTGGTCCGGGCTGTTATACAAGGGGTGACGTGCATAAGTCCACCAGTTGGGTCGCCCTTGTGCTCGGAGGATTGGCTCTAGTTTTGTCGGCTTACAGGGTCAGCTCCTTAGGGGCCGATGCACCATATTTCCCTTCATCCTTTAAACAAGGGAATTGGTGTTCTTGGTTGTGGTAGCCTCGAAGAGAGTTTCAGTATTGGCAACTTTCTTGGTATAGACTAGAGCCATACTCAATTATTCTTACAAGTAGAGTGATGTTCATCCTCACCCAACCTTATTTACTAGAAGGATCTAATATTCATTTGAATCTAGATATTCTTACCTTCCCTTTTTTCAAAACCTTGTTTCACGGAAGGAAAAGTTATTGCTTTTCTCTCAATTAAGATCAGAGCAGTTAAATACCTATCTGAAGGTTTTCAGATATAGAAAGCTGACGTTTTTATTGGGCTGCCAGAAGACCCTAGATGGGCTGGCAGGTGTTTCAGGTCAGCTATTAAAATGGTTACACTCTCTCTCTCTCGTTGGAGTAAGAAGGGTCTAGGCCTATCTGAAGCGGCTACTCCGGATACGGAAAACTGATGTTTGTGGCGCTACCAGGAGGCCCCAGGAAAGGGCAGGCAGCATCTAAAATCAACTGTTTTTAAGGTTGATTCATCAGGTTATTATTCAGGCTTGTGGTTTAGAGTAGGATTCCCCCTGTTTTTTTGTGGGGGTGCTCCCTATCAGGATGGTAAGCGCTTTATGCGCAATGCATTTCCAAGCCTTTATGACGCAGATTTTCAAGGCCACAACTTGGTCATCTGTGCTTACGTTCACTAATTCCTATCAGGTGAACATAAGACGGCTAGAGGATGCAGCTTTTTGCGCAGTATGCTGCAGGCGCATTATAGAGGTCCTCACGTCTGATGGCGGTCTGCGTTGTTGGTGTCTCCCTCCCCTCAGTAGCATTGCTTTGGGGACATCCCACATGTAATGGCTATGCGGCTCTGTGTCCCGTGATGTACGATAAAGAAAATAGGATTTTTATAACAGCTTACCTGTAAAATCCTTTTCTTGGAGTACATCACGGGACACAGAGCTCCTGCCCCTCTTGTTTGGGGATATTGGGACACTTATTGCTTTGCTACAAAAACTGAGGGAACTCCCCAATAGGGGAGGGGTTATATAGGGAGGGAACTTCCTGTTTAATTGATTACACCAGTGTCCATCACCTGAAGGTAGACTCTATAACCACATGTAATGGCTATGCGGCTCTGTGTCCCGTGATGTACTCCAAGAAAAGGATTTTACAGGTAAGCTGTTATAAAAATCCTATTATTTTAAATGTTTCTACATTAAACCTCATTTGCCATGTAGTTGCCCACCCCATTAATTTGTCCAGATCTTCTTGCAAGGTTTCCACATCCTGCAGAGAAGTTATTGCCCTGCTTGGCTTAGTAGTGTCCTCAAATACAGAGATTAAACTGTTTAACCTCATCCTCCAGGTCGTTTATGAACAGATTAAGTAGGATTGGTTCAGCACAGAAACCCGTGCGCCCCCCACCAACCTACGGGCTTTCCACTACACTACACACTGACTACTAACCCGCACACACCACACAACTGACCATAACCCGCACACTGACCACTATCCTGCACACCACTACACTGCACCCTGACCCACCTGAAACCTACACTAACCCACCTCACCCCTGCTTCCTGCACTACTCACATTACACTGACCCAGCTGACACCAACACTGACTATTACACTGACTGACACCCACTTCACTGGACCCCCGACACCTACCTGACACATACACTGACCCACCGACACTCACACCTACAACTGAAATATGTAAAATGAGGTACAGCGCTAAATGAATAATAAATGAATGAATTGTGTAATTTGAAAAAATTGGTGGAAAGGAAAACTAATGCAGAGTCTCCAATTTCTTAAATTCATATGGATTCTAAATAATTTTCAATCAAATGAACTTAAGACATAAAAATTAGTGAAGGAGGAAAAATATTGCAGAATCCTATCACATAAAATGTATATATCTGGGCAAGATACTAATAACATAAACAAATGAGATGAAAAAAATATCAACAAGTGAAAAAAACAGTAAGAAAGGAAAACTATTGCAGAATCTCAATCTCATAAGTTCATGTAGGTCTATGCAAAATTAAAATAAAGGAATTATGAGTGGTGAAAAATTTAGAGGGTGTAAAAAAATGTCTATGCAATGCTTTGCATCCATATGAGTGAAAAATAGCAGATAAGTGACACAAATCTTCACACCAGCCACCGGGCAAATAGCTTGACACCCAATTGAGAAGCACTAAGTAGCCTGCTTACCAGGAGACCTTGACCGTCACACAGCCTCACCAAGTATAGGGAATTAAACGGTCTCCCAAAAGACTCAAGTTGGTACCCGGGAGAAACCGCAAAGTGTAATTGAGGTGTTACTCGTGGACATGGAAGGTAAAAATAATTCTCATGGTGCAGTATGTTAACTCAAATACATTTATATAAGAATTATTGCCCTTGCAAGAGCGATGTTGGTATATCAGCGAAACAGCAATCACATATGTGGTCATGTAAGGAGCTGTGGAGTCTCCATTAACTTCTCTCTACTCCCTATCGTCAATCCACTGTCTGGAAAGGAAAATCGCGATGACGTCACCAGGGCTCCACCCGCCATCACGTTTTTCCTTTCCAGACGGTGGATTGACGATAGGGAGTAGAGAGTAAGTTAACAGAGACTCCACAGCTCCTTACATGACCACATATGTGATTGCTGTTTCGCTGATATACCAACAGCGCTCTTGTAAGGACATTAATTCTTATTAAATGTATTTGAGTTAACATACTGCACCATGAGAATATTTTTTACTTCCATGTCCGCGAGTAACACCTCAATTACATGCCAAAGCCCCCCCCCCCCCCCTCAGGAATCGGATTAATGATTTACTGAGCTTCATGTACCCCTCAGGCCTTTAAGCATCATGTAAGGGGTCAATTGATGAATCCTGCTAGGTATTTGGCATGTCGATTGCCCTGAGGGATGAATTATATAGCATAGCAGGATAATCATTTAACCCCTCACATGCTGAAAGCCCTGAGGAATGCATTATATTTCAGCATGTGAGGGGTTATATGATTAATCCTGCTATGCTATATTATTCATCCCTCAGGGCATTCGACATGCCAAATACCTAGCAGGATTCATCATTTAACCCCTTACATGATGCTTAAAGCCCTGAGGGGTACATAAAGCTCAGTAAATCATTAATCCGATTCCTGAGGGAGGGGCTTGGAGGGGGCTTTTGGCATGTTGTCTCTGTATGTACTGTGGCATGGCATGGTGGTGGTGTGACTCTCCTCTCCCTGACTAACTGCTGCTGACCTGTTGTCCATTGATCGGGTTAGGGTATGCCACACTGACACTGCCGACTCGAGTTCCACTTCTCGCCGATCCCAGATGAAGACTGTTAAATGACGGGGGGCAGGGGGAAGAGGAGTGACAGAGATAGAACAGAGAAGACATAGTGGACATATGCCTCTAACACGTATCATGCAATGTGTCAAAAACCTCTTCCTATCCAGGCGTTGCTTCCAAAAATATTCAGACATTGGATTTCTTCATTATTACGATGTTTTATTCTTCCAACGATATGACAGCAAACAGATTAATGCTTACGTTGTTACAGCTTAGTCAAACATCATGGCAGGTAGGCATCACAAAGTTACAGAAGGAGGAAATAGATGTTAAGATGATTTGATCTCCCTTGGGAGAGGGTCCTCCCTCCCCCATCTCTCATCAGTCCGAAGACCCTGAGGCTTCCGTCCAGGGGTGACCCTGGAGATCCTAACTCACTATGCTCAAACCTGTATACTTATACAAGTTTTACAGCTAACTAAGCACAATTGGCTCATTTCCAAACAAGGTCGCGATGAGCTTTAACGCCCACTCATGTATATTTAAGTATCATCTCCTCCCCTATCCTTGACATAGGACTTTAAGAATAGATATGGCCTACAACAGATGTAACTGACCTTGTTTGCCCTCAAAGCTACCATGTCTAAACCAAAATGACTCAGATACATTTATTCATAAAAATATTAATGAATTTAAAATCTAACAATTCCCCCTTAATGCACTGTAATTAACAAACAAAATAAGTGCATTCATCTTAAATAAAGGTTTCTGATTCACTTTTTTCCAATACAAACAATACAATTTAACATTTCAGATATTGTACATAAACTTTTTCCAAAATTCAGAGATATTCTTGTGAAATATTTAACCATTTAATTTCTTTAAGAAACTATAAATTATCATATTATTAATTAATTTTTAATTTATTCTCCATTTAAATTGATGTAATATTAAAAATGTTCTTCCTTTTACCTTCATAATTTTACTTCTTATAACTTCAACCATATCATATAACTATTTATCATAAAGAAAAATAAATATATTTTTGATGTATTCAAATTATATTACTCTATGGTATTAAATTATTAATTAATAAATACAATTTTTTGCATTTCTTTTTAAATTTCAATAACCAAATTTCTTCAGTATAAGTTTTTTTATACATTATCCTAGACACTGAACAATTTATAAACATAATACATAATCTATTTGTTTGTGGATACATAAAAACATAACTTTCCATTATTTGATTGTCATATTTTTATATATTCTATCTTTCTTTCTATTTATTTTTCTATCTTTTTTAATCTATTTATTTTATTTATCTATCCATGTAATTTATTTATCTATCCATATAATTATTTATCTATCCATGACCAGCAAGCAAACTATTTATTTTATTTATTTTTCAATGTTCCATATTATTTAATTCAACAATAATTCTGTTTAGATACTTTAAAATCCTTTTCTTCAACACAAATTGTATGTTTTTTAACTATATTAATACTTCAAATGTATACTTTGTTATACATTCTTGTAATAACAAACTATCCATCCAATATTCCCAAGTTATGTGTTCTATAAAAATGAATACAAAATTAATTATTCTATATGAAATAATAATTCTATGTGTATCAATATGTATTCTTATAAAAGATTTAGAAACCAAAATATAACAACTATTTTTCCATATTTCAAAAAATTCAAAAAATTCCTATATTAGAATTACATTCCAACTCCCCCTTACATAATGATCAATCGATCAATATGTCACTTTTGATGTAAGTCCATATGAATAAATCATTGAAGTTCATCCAAAAATGTTGATCCTTGATCACATAATCAAAAAATAATTTTGAAAAAACTAGAAGTAATAACCAAAATAGAATTTTAGTTGTGCTTGTTTCATGGTCATGGAAGCATCCAAAAAATAAAATAACCTTCCCAATTGAAATCTGATATTTCAGTTGGCATTCCTATTGAAATCCGTGGTACCTTTAAAATCTATAATTCTAACCATAACTTAGCTACTGGAATAAATTATGAAACATACTCATAAAAAGTAGAAATCTTATCAAAACATAATTTCTATTCAAATTTAGCAAAGGCCTAGTCGTATTTGTGAACAAACTTCTGAAATTCTATACTTGTACTTTGTCTTATGCAACAGATTGAAAATAACTACGTATGCTAATTGTAAAAAGACCATAGAAGAACAGACATTCTTCATCCTGTCATTAACTCAAAAAAATGTAACCAACCCTTACTTTAGAAAAGGTTGTAAACCAAAAATATAACAGGTAAATAAGTCACTTAGTATTTACCTTTTCTTGAATCATCTTACCCTATTTAGACTTTAAAATACTATTGTAGCGTTCCTATAATATCAGGGTACTAAAGATGATAAGAAACAATAACTTTATCAAATACTAAAATTGCATACATGTCCTTCATCACCTGTCCTATAAAAATGAAAAAAATTCATTATCTGATTCATGGTTTGAAAACATACCCAATGGAATGTGACAAAGTTTCATAACTTCGCTTTCATTAAAAATATATAATTTTTCCTAGAATTACCTCAATTAATTTTATCAAAAATTAACTAAAAAGGAAAAAACATACTTGTATACTCCTTCAGCAGGTGAAAAAATCGAATATACTCAATCTACACAGATTGCAAATCTCTCAATTACTTTATAGTATCAGATCACTCTTTGCCTTTTGAATTGCTCTATAAACATAATAAAACAATATTCAAGAAGTTTGATGACAAAAATGCTCTAATAATGAGTAGTTCAAAATTTCTTTCATTAGCTTAAACAAAAAATCAATTAATCAATTTGTCAGTCAATCTGTCAGGTACCTGGATATGCAAAAATAAATATTTTCATTTAAAAATAACTCTATCCATTATTGTTGGAATCAATTATTTTTACAATGAATTTTATCTTCATTATCAGTCTGTACTGAGACAAAATTTTCATCGTCCCCCTTTTTATTCTGTGACTAATTATATTTTGTAAAAGTAATATTTTTATCAGATTATTGTATTTTTCTTTACTATACTTTACTTATAATAGCTTTAATTTTGCAAAAGTACATTTAGGTTGGGTATCCTAAATATCTTTTTTTTCAGAAAGAAACTTAAATCATGTTTAAGTATTTTTCCTTTTTAACCAACTTATACAGTATGGTGAATTGCAACCACATGCCCTGTCACTCTGACTGATAAACAAACAAGTCTTAAGATAATTTTTCAGTGTAGACAGATATTCAGAAAGTTTCATCTGTGCCAATATAAATATACATACATATACTGTATATAGATACAAATGGATTACTCCCAATAAATATCCACTGAAAAATTGATAAAGTAACTTTTGCATAACTTACTTGCATAATTGTGCCGTATTACACTGCATAATTTTAGCTTCAATTGACCTTACTTTTTAACATCTAGTTGTCACTCAGACAAAAGCTTAATCAAAGCCTTGAGTTGACACCTCATGTTTAAAAATAACACCTTTAGTTTTATCAAAACAAATGGTGCAGAATCCACGTGTTTTTTTTAAAACAATTACTTTTGTTAGTACTTAGTAATACCTTATTAAATATTTTTTTCCAACCATGCACCTTTATTTCAGATCTCTGAAAAAGTTTAAACACTTATAAATGTGTTTATATCCATAGAGTTGAAAAACTCTTGTCATGACTGACCATCTGCTTAGTAACTCGACCTCATTTTCTCTGTTAAGACACACTTCCAAAGAAAGATCTGTCACCGTCAGTCTTAGCTACCATTCACTATACAATTTTCAACCAATCTCATTTATATCGTTTTACATTTTTAACCTTTTTTCAAAATTTTAAAGCATATTAGGTTTGTACATCTGCTAAAAATCATGTACATAACGTTATAATATGACAAATTCTTGATTATAATAGTGACAAAAAACATTGTTTAGGAGAAAATCTCATGAAACTTCACAGATTAGTTCAGCCTAATGAACTGTGAATTGGCCATTTTCCTGAGAAAATTCCTCCAAACAAAATTCTCATTCTCATGAGAATAGTCAATTATAAAAACTTTTAACAATACTTTTTCTTCAATTTTTGCTAATTTTAGATTGATACAAAAACTTTCATATTTTAATATTTTTCCTGGGTAAACTTTAGTAATTTAGAACAATTTACTACTTTTAATTAAATAACCAAACCCAAGTTTGAAAACTTTTGTAAAAATTGCTCAATACTTAACTTATTATTTCCTACAACCAAATCTGTAGAATTTTTGTTAAATACTAACATACCTTGTTGTTTACCATTAACTGAATTTTATACAGTTCTTACATTATTTTAATCAATAGTTTTTCCTTTAAACTTCTGCCCGTTTGTGCTTTGAATGACATGCAATAACACATTTCTGTTGTTTTTAGGCTAAAATATTCCCGAACATATATATGCAGCATTAAACTTAATTTCCTTATTAAAGAACTTCTTACACTCTGGTATTAATTAATTAATTACCCCACTACTGTTTATATGCCTGCACATTATATATATATATATATATATATATATATATATATATATATATATATATCAATTCCCGAATATTACTGAGATATACTTCTGAACCTTGAGATTTTTAACCATCCCATGTTAAACCACTTATATAAAAAACATATTTACCCCTTGTTTAGAATGATTTTCCTGTGTACACTTAAAAAAACAAGAGATGCAATGTCCTTTAACTTTGTCTTCTTAACTTTAGTTTCTTTCGTTTGTTTGTTACATTGTCTATCTTTGGTGATTTTTCTTGTTGCATTTTCATGTTGCTGTATCTTCATACGTTGCTTTATCTTGGAAGAATAATGTCCTTATTTTCTTTGAAGAATTAATTTTCTAACAGTTCTTGTCTTTTTCATCTCTGGCTCGCCTGGTTCCTTTTGGCTCATGTGTTAATGTAATTGTTTAGTTAAGCTGTAAAGTAGCCTCAAGTAAACAAATGTAAAGATGCGTGCGTAAAAATGTCTTTCTCCTTTTTGTGTATGCGAAAGGAATGTATAATGTATAGTGTATTCTTGGACCGTTCAAACATCAAAATCCCGACTTTCAATAGCTCACTCAAAGTGTACATCTGCCTGTGTGACTACAATGGTGTCCTTAAATATAACGTGAAGCTTTAGATTCTATTTCTTAAAATCTTCTTGGCAGGTCTCCACGTACGTAAACGTCTACGATTTTTCTCCATAACCAGAAAAGTCCTCAATGGATTTTGCATGATATCTTGAAACCTTCTGTCCAAAATAGCTTGTTAGCCTCGTGTAAGTTTTTTTTCTTCTGCTCGTAAGCTACATACATTCTGACAGGTGAGAAAACAAAACAGCGTAAAAACTCACCCTGTGTTTTTGAGCCTTCTCTTGTCTGATGGAACACAAACGCCTTTTCTTGCTTCTAGGTTCTTTGATCGTATTTTTCTTCAAGACTTGAAAGAACATCTTTGACTTCATTTCTTCAGTTCCATATCCCCCTTTTCAAGGCTTTTAGGAAAAAAGACCAAAATGGCTGGCTTCGACAATGTTAAATGCCGGGGGGGCAAGGGGAAGAGGAGTGACAGAGATAGAACAGAGAAGACATAGTGGACATATGCCTCTAACACGTATCATGCAATGTGTCAAAAACCTCTTCCTATCCAGGCGTTGCTTCCAAAATATTCAGACATTGGATTACTTCATTATTACGATGTTTTATTCTTCCAACGATATGACAGCAAACAGATTAATGCTTACGTTGTTACAGCTTAGTCAAACATCATGGCAGGTAGGCATCACAAAGTTACAGAAGGAGGAAATAGATGTTAAGATGATTTGATCTCCCTTGGGAGAGGGTCCTCCCTCCCCCATCTCTCATCAGTCCGAAGACCCTGAGGCTTCCGTCCAGGGGTGACCCTGGAGATCCTAACTCACTATGCTCAAACCTGTATACTTATACAAGTTTTACAGCTAACTAAGCACAATTGGCTCATTTCCAAACAAGGTCGCGATGAGCTTTAACGCCCACTCATGTATATTTAAGTATCATCTCCTCCCCTATCCTTGACATAGGACTTTAAGAATAGATATGGCCTACAACAGATGTAACTGACCTTGTTTGCCCTCAAAGCTACCATGTCTAAACCAAAATGACTCAGATACATTTATTCATAAAAATATTAATGAATTTAAAATCTAACAAAGACTCTGTGCATTTCCAGATCCGGTCAGGGAGGAAGGGTGGAGAGAAGATAGCGGCGGCTTACCGAAGCGCGGGTGCCGGGGGGAGGGCCTTTGCGCATGCGCCGCCCGCGTGCAAGGATTGGCCAGCCCCGCCAGAGAACATGACCACATTCGACCAATCGCAGGGCGCAACATGGCGACCGGGCCAGTGACACAGTACACCAAATTTAACACGGACCATAAGTGACACACAAACAGTGTGGGAATTCCCCCCCCCCCCCCAATATTGTGCCCGGTGCGACAGCCCCCCCCTGCCTCCCCCCCACTCTACCTCACTGCCACTACCCACCCCTGTCCATTCCCCATTTATCACCACCCTCTGAATTTGCCCTTGTGGCCAGTTTTCAATCCATTTACTTACCCTATGGTCCATGCCAATGGACCTTATTTTGCAAAATAATCGTTTATGGGGAACTGTGTCAAATGCTTTTGAAAAATCCAGATACACCACGTCTATAGGCCTTCCTTTTTTTAAATGGCAACTCACCTCCTCATAGAAGGTTAATAGATTGGTTTGGCAAGAATGATTATTCATTCATCCATGCTAATTACTGCTAATGATACCATTTTCATTACTAAAATCTTGTATGTAGTCCCTTATCCCCTCCAAGAGCTTGCATAATATTGATGTTAGACTAACTGGTCTGTAATTCCCAGGGATGTATATTGAGCCCTTTTTAAATATTGGTGCTACATTGGCTTTTCTCCAATCCGCTGGTACCATTCCAGTCAGTAGACTGTCAGTAAAAATTAGGGACAATGGTCTGACAATTACTTGACTGAGTTCCCTAAGTACCCTCAGGTGCCAGCCATCCAAGCCCGGTGATTTATTAATGTTACGTTTCCCAAGTCTAATTCAAATGTTGTCCTCTGTTAGCCATGTGATGTGTCATGAGGATAAATGCTGCAGTTTTGGTTACTGAAGCCCCCCCGATTCCCTTGTGAAGAATACATTCAATACCTTTGCCATCTCCCCATCCTTTGTAACCCAGTGTTCTTCCACATTCTTTTTGAGGCATATATGATTTGTCCTCCCTTTTTTACTGTTTACATAAATAATTTTTTGGGATTTTTGTTGCTCTCCTCCACTGTGTGTCTTTTGTGTTCTATCTTAGCCACCCTAATTGCACCCTTACATATCTTGTTGCATTCTTTATAAAGTCTGAATGCTGATGATGATCCCTCAACCTTGTATTTTTTGAAGGCCTTCTCTTTTGCTTTTATATGCATTTTTGCATTGGAGTTAAGCCATCCAGGACTTGTGTTCGCTCTTTTAAATGTATTACCCAATCGGATGCACTGGCTAATGCCCTTATTTAATATGCTCTTAAAGCGAACCCATCTCTCCTCCATGTTCTTTGTTCCTAAGATTTTATCCCAATTTATGCCTTCTAGCAAGGCTTGTAGTTTAGGGAAGTTGATTCTCTGTTGATTTTCAGTGTCTTTGTATTTCCCTTATGTTTCCTATTTGTGTGATTTATACTGACCTATATTGACCTGTGATCGCTGTTTCCTAAATTGCCCTGTATTTCCTCATATGTGATCAGGTCGGTATTGTTGTTAATCAGTAGATCTAGTAATGCTTTATTTCTAGTTGGTGCATCTACCATCTGACCCATGAAATTGTACTGCAAGACATTTAGGAACTGGTGAGCCTTAGACAAATGCATGGTTCCCTCCGCCCAGTCTATGTCTGGATAATTAAAATCCCCCATTATGACAACACTTCCCATCCTTGCTGCTAATCCAAATTGTGATAGGAGGTCTGCCTCCCCCTCCTCCCTCAGGTAAGGGGGCCTATAGCACACTCCCAGCATTATTTTCCCCTTGGCTTCACCCCTTTGGAGCTCTACCTGTAAGGATTCCACCTCCTTCCTAGCTCCCTTAGTGATATCATCTCACACATTCACTTGTACATTTGTTCTTGTCAAATCACTGTTGAGATCACCCCTGCTACTGTCATATAGGATCTTAAAATCATTACCACGAAGGATATATTTATTCTCAGAGTAGGTTGGGAAAGCCAATGTTAAACTGTGAAAGTGTTTTTGTTTGTGTCAATTCACGTTGGATCTGTAAACGTGCCATGTGTACCACTAATGTGTTAAACTTTTAATACTTTGTGAATACATTTGTATAATTTTAATAGTGGTATCCATTATAAAAAAGAGGGAAAGATGAGGGCTCTCTGGTGAGGCTGGGTATCCCAGCACAATGGGATTAAAAACACTTACAAGAGAGTAAGTGGTAATAAGCATTTAATGGTTAGTCCTCATGCGGATTGTTGTGATCCTCGTCTGTCTGGGGGAGAGAGAGAGTGCCATCCTGCAGCTGTCAGATTACCTGGTGACATGGATTAGCGAGGAGATGAAGATGCGATGAGGCAGCCCCGGTTTTAGAAACAAGCATGTGACCGATGTAACATCAGGTGAAAGCAGTGGGCAGTAACATGTTTTCGGAGCATTCACAGCTCCTTTGTCAGACCTAAGCCCATGTTTGCCTGGCGGGCTTATGAGAGGTGAAGACAACGGGGAGTGGTTGTTTGCTGATAGGCTGGGGGAAAGGGGCAGTTGTAGACCTGTTGATTGGATCTGGAGTCGGATTAGCACAATGTAGCTGCATAATGAGATGGGGGCGTGAGTATATACAGCTTTTGTGGTATATACAGGGAGTGCAGAATTATTAGGCAAGTTGTATTTTTGAGGATTAATTTTATTATTGAACAACCATGTTCTCAATGAACCCAAAAAACTCATTAATATCAAAGCTGAATATTTTTTGGAAGTAGTTTTTAGTTTGTTTTTAGTTTTAGCTATTTTAGGGGGATATCTGTGTGTGCAGGTGACTATTACTGTGCATAATTATTAGGCAACTTAACAAAAAAAATATATATACCCATTTCAATTATTTATTTTTACCAGTGAAACCAATATAACATCTCAACATTCACAAATATACATTTCTGACATTCAAAAACAAAACAAAAACAAGTGACCAATATAGCCATCTTTCTTTGCAAGGACACTCAAAAGCCTGCCATCCATGGATTCTGTCAGTGTTTTGATCTGTTCACCATCAACATTGCGTGCAGCAGCAACCACAGCCTCCCAGACACTGTTCAGAGAGGTGTACTGTTTTCCCTCCCTGTAAATCTCACATTTGATGATGGACCACAGGTTCTCAATGGGGTTCAGATCAGGTGAACAAGGAGGCCATGTCATTAGTTTTTCTTCTTTTATACCCTTTCTTGCCAGCCACGCTGTGGAGTACTTGGACGTGTGTGATGGAGCATTGTCCTGCATGAAAATCATGTTTTTCTTGAAGGATGCAGACTTCTTCCTGTACCGCTGCTTGAAGAAGGTGTCTTCCAGAAACTGGCAGTAGGACTGGGAGTTGAGCTTGACTCCATCCTCAACCCGAAAAGGCCCCACAAGCTCATCTTTGATGATACCAGCCCAAACCAGTACTCCACCTCCACCTTGCTGGTGTCTGAGTTGGACTGGAGCTCTCTGCCCTTTACCAATCCAGCCACAGGCCCATCCATCTGGCCCATCAAGACTCACTCTCATTTCATCAGTCCATAAAACCTTAGAAAAATCAGTCTTGAGATATTTCTTGGCCCAGTCTTGACGTTTCAGCTTGTGTGTCTTGTTCAGTGGTGGTCGTCTTTCAGCCTTTCTTACCTTGGCCATGTCTCTGAGTATTGCACACCTTGTGCTTTTGGGCACTCCAGTGATGTTGCAGCTCTGAAATATGGCCAAACTGGTGGCAAGTGGCATCTTGGCAGCTGCACACTTGACTTTTCTCAGTTCATGGGCAGTTATTTTGCGCCTTGGTTTTTCCACACGCTTCTTGCGACCCTGTTGACTATTTTGAATGAAACGCTTGATTGTTCGATGATCACGCTTCAGAAGCTTTGCAATTTTAAGAGTGCTGCATCCCTCTGCAAGATATCTCACTATTTTTGACTTTTCTGAGCCTGTCAAGTCCTTCTTTTGACCCATTTTGCCAAAGGAAAGGAAGTTGACTAATAATTATGCACACCTGATATAGGGTGTTGATGTCATTAGACCACACACCTTCTCATTACAGAGATGCACATCACCTAATATGCTTAATTGGTAGTAGGCTTTCGAGCCTATACAGCTTGGAGTAAGACAACATGCATAAAGAGGATGATGTGGTCAAAATACTAATTTGCCTAATAATTCTGCACTCCCTGTATGAGTACCTGTCCATGCATATATATGGGGGGGGGGGGGTAGATTACAACCAACGTTACTTCGTTGAGTGATGAAGGAGTCAAGTACATTGGATGTAAAAAATGTTGAGTACATTCAATGTTGAATGGTAAATGTTAAAGCGGATCTTCAGTAATTTTTCCATCTTTCCATCTATTAAATCTTCTGCCCTTGTTGTTTTAACTTTGGATAGTAAAACATGTTTTTTCTGCCATAAATACCTTATACAGCCCACTTCTTGTTTCTTGTCTGGAAAAAGGCCTAGGCGTATGACATCATGCACAGCTCTCTCTCTCTCTCTCTCACTCTCATTAGAGTTTGCCAGGAAGGGAGGGGGGGTGGGTCATAAGAAGGCCAATGAGAGGTGCAGAGCTGGAGGTGTGCCTCTGTGTGTCTGTGTAAATCCAGGAGGTAAACATGCAGCAGTTTCAGCTGCCCACAGTTAAAGTAGTTGCAGTCAGACTCAGTGAAGGGAGATTTCTGCAGCATACTTGGCAAGTACAGAATCACAGTATATATAAAATAATATGCAAAGTGGTTGGAGGGAAGCTTCAGAATGAAAAATATGTTTTTATTACAAATTCTGTGAGCAGACTGGAGTTCCTTTTTAAGGACATTTGATGTTGACTGTCATGTCCATTCGATGCCGATTGGAGAGTGAAATTGTCAAGTACATTTGATGTTGAGTGGGAAAAGTCGGGTACATATGAGTACCTGGCTATACATATATATAGGGGGATAGTCTATAACCAAAGTTACTTCGCTGGGCCATAATGTGTATGGTGATAGAGGTCAAGTCAAGTACATTCGATGTAAAATGTTGAGTACATTTGATGTTGAATGGCCAATGTTAAGTACATTTTGTGTTGAATGGAAACTGTTGGGTACATTCGATGTTGAATGTCAAGTATGTTCGACGCTGAAGGGAGAGTGGGATTGTCAAGTACATTTGATGTTGAATGGAAAATATTTGGTACATTCGATGTTGAATGGGAAAAGTCGAGTACATTCGATGTTGAATGTCATTTTTTTTTTTTTATGCTGAATGAAGAATGGAATTGTTCATAGTATTGTGAGTTGTACCTTATCTGTCCAGATGTGTGTGGAAAATGCAAGGATCGATCGCAGTGGATGTTAATGATGTATGAGGATATTGTATATTGGTTCTAGAGCAGGAGTCTCAAACTGGCGGCCCTCCAGATGTTGCAAAACTACAAATCCCATGAGGCATTGCAAGGCTGACAGTTAGAAGCATGACTCCCACAGGCAGAGGCATGATGGGACTTGTAGTTTTGCAACAGCTGGAGGGCCGCCAGTTTGAGACCCCTGTTCTAGAGTATGGTGTTGATTTCTATTTCATCATTTGACCTCATACCTCCTGGCGAGTGTACATCCAGGGTATATATGCAGTATGTTTCCCTTTGACAGGAACATTGAAATCTCTCTGCCTCTGGGAAACTAGTAGGAATGGATTCAATAACTCATACTTTGAGACCCGCAGTGTTTTTTTGATGATATTCTGCGAGGTGTCGGGGAATGCTATGCTTATATTTGCCAGCTTCAATGAACCTGCGGTGTTCCACAAAACGTTTGCGTAAGGCGAGTATCGTTCGGCCTACATAATGCAGGCCACAGGGCTGGACAAGCAGAAGACTACATATTTGGTGGAGCATGTGTAGAACTCTTTTATTTTGTATACGTTCCCATTTACTGTGAATAATTTTTGTCCATGGTGGGTAAAAATGCATGTGAGACATAGCGGTTTTCAGCACTGGTACATCCTGATGATGGAGAAGAATTTCAGTGAAGGGGATATATGTTTAGTGGTTTTGAGTTTACTCTGTACTATTTTCCCTTTTCTGTTGAGGTCTTTTTTGTAGTAGAATTTTGGTTTTGTTGGTATGCTATCTTTCAGGTGGGGATCTTGCAGTAATATAGGCTAGTGCTTGTTTACTATGTGTTCCATGTGTCTGTGTTTGTTGTGGAGCTTTTTCGATGAGAATGAGAATTCATGTTTGAGGGTTTCGCTCTGAATCTGGTAGTCAAATTGTTTTGTGCATTTGTGGCTGAGATGGTAAAATTAGATCTTAGAAATATTATTGAGCCAGCGAGGATGGTTGCAGCTGTTGTAGTTTAAGAAGTAATTTCCTTGCAGTTGGTTTTCTGTAATTTTAGGCATAGATAGGTGTGTTGTCTTGTACTGAGGTGAAGGCTAAGCTTGTTGTTGTTACTGCAGTGGGAGACGAACTTCAAGTGTAAGGTCCCCTTTTCAGAAAAATCTGTAAGATGAGCTTACACAGGACCACAATATCTGGGGTTGATTCTGGACTCCTCGGAAGCGAGGGTCTTACTACCCCTGTAGAAATTGCAGACCCTTCAGTCTCCAGTGAGAGTGTTGTAATCCCGCAAATGGTCGTCTCTCCGTTTTTGCATGCAAGCTCTGGGCCTCATGGTAGCCTTGTTCGAGGCAGTACCGTATGCACAGTTCCACACTCGAGTATTGCAGAAGAAGATCCTGCCCAAATGGAACAGATCTCCATTGTCTCTGGATCGCCAGATTCGGGTCAGCCGCTTGGTCAAGGTCTCTCTGAATTGGTGGCTGAGATCCCCGGCTCTTCGGTCCGGGAAGTTGTTTCTTCCCTTCCTGTGGACGGTGATTACGATGGACACCAGCCTCATGGGCTGGGGGGCGTCTGGGGGGTCCAGTCGGCCCTGGGTCGCTGGAATCCAGTGGAGGAGGTTGCAAGGTCGCCCAATCAGGATCCAGTCGGACAATGCCACGGTGGTGGCTTATGTCAACCATCAGGGGGGAACTTGGAGCTCGGCTACAGCGTCCGAGGTCACTCACATCCTAAGGTGGGCAGAAAGAAGTGTGCCGGCTCTGTCGGCCGTCTTCATTCCGGGCGTAGAAAAATGGCAGGCAGACTACCTGAGTCGCCAGATGCTGGACCAGGGAAAATGGTCATTGCATCCTGAGGTGTTTCAACTCCTTTGCAAGAGGTGGGGCACACCAGATGTGGATCTCCTGGCCTCTCGTCTCAACCGCAAGGTGTCGAGGATCGTGGCCAGGTCCAGAGATCCTTGGGCAAACGCGTCAGACGCGTTAGTAGCTCCGTGGGGTCAGTATCGGCTAATTTAGGCTTTTCCCCCGTTGAAGTTACTTCCTCGGCTGCTCCGCAGAGTGGAGGCCGAGGTGATCCCAATGATTCTAATCGCTCCAGATTGGCCCTGGCATCCTTGGTACGCCGATCTCGTGCGCCTGGTGGCGGGAGGACCTTCTGTCTCAAGGTCCCATACTCCATCCTGCTTTATAGTCGCTGGCCTTAACGGCATGGCTATTGAAAGCCAGGTTCTAAAGGACCGAGGTCTCTCCGACTCGGTCATCTCAACCATGTTGAGGGTACGGAAGTCTTCTTCCAGGAAGATCTACCATCGCAATTGGAAGGCCTACATCTCTATGTGTGAAGAGATGAGTTGGCGTCCACGGACGTATTCAGTGTCCAGGATCCTGCTGTTTTTACAGCATGGAGTGGATCAGAAACTTGCCTTAGGCACCATTAAGGGACAAACTTCAGCCTTGGCTGGAAGCTCCAGTATCAGACACAGCCACTACCTAGCATATCGGTATTTACCGAATACTGCAAAGAGATACGTCTCATACGGATATTGGATACCCCTCTTTTTTAACTGTTGAACTCATGAAAATGTGGTTGCCAAACTTTGATGTCCACTGCAACTTTTTTAAATAAAGAGGTTCTCATGAACTTTTTAAACTTGCTGCGCTATGAAGCCCTCTTTTTCCTCTAATTGCATTTGCTGACCATGTCATCTCCGGGAGAGCTGTAAACAAGTGGAGCAGAGTGCGAGTGTTCCTTGGAACCCGTGAAGACGGACCTTCTTCCCCTGCACCCCTCCGGTTCAAAGAATCCTTACCTTGTGCCTGTATGATCTCTTTTTACAGGGATCCATCTTTTCTGGTAAGGGGCCAGCCAGCCCGGATTTTACATCTTGTATTCCCGCATATTGAAGTTTTATTACTGTGTGAAAGATTTAGCTACATTGTCTGACCAGCGATCCAGCGTTCTCATTCACACCAAGTGGACTCTATGTTTATATATGTTTTGAGAACTTTTTCCAGTAGACACATAGATTCACTTAACATTTTTTGTCACATTCAATTTTGAGTTTTTTTTTTTTTTTTTTTCACCATTTATTTATTCTATTGGGGGTTGCGCTATATATCTTCCTTTTTATTTTTTGTGTTCTTTCAGCGCCCTGTGGCGGCCCATTCTCTGGTGGGTACCTTTGTGCAGGGGGTGCGTCATATACTTCCCCCTCTTAGACCACCTCTTCCCCCTTGGGATTTGAATCTGGTGCGCTTGGTTCTTCAGAAACCTCCCTTTGAAGACGGAGAGATTCCTCTCTTGACACTATCTCAGAAGGTGGCCTTTTTGGTGGCCATTTATTCTGTCAGACGGGTTTCTGAGTTGGCGGCCTTGTCCTGCAAGTTGCCATACTTGGTCCTCCATAACGATAAGGCGGTGTTGCGTCCGCAACCTTCCTTTCTTCCGAAGGTGGTTTCGTCTTTTCACCTTAACGAGGACATTGTACTTCCATCCTTGTGTCCTCGGCCGGCGCATCCTAGGGAGGTTGCATTTTATTCCTTAGATGTGGTACGCACTCTCCTGGTTTCCCTGTCGGCTACGGCTCCGTTTCGGAGGTCTGACTCACTTTTTGTGTTGGTATCCGGTCCACAAACGGGCCTGGCAGTCTCGTCGGCTACCATTTCTCGTGCATTAGGCAGACCGCCATACAGGCCTATGCTCTTAAGGGGAGGGCTCCCCCCTTTCCGGTCACAGCACATTCAACCAGGGCAATTGGTGCTTCTTGGGCTTTCCAACATCAAGCGTCTGTCTCACAGGTGTGCAAGGTGGCGACATGGTGATTGTTGCAATATTTTATGTCGCACTGTATTTGCGCAGCGGTCTTTCAAACGCAATTTTTGGGGAAAAAATACACTTCAATTAATAAAAAATTGAAATAGTAAAGTTAGCACAGTTTTTTGTATTATGTGAAAGATGATGTTACGAGAATCATGATCTTCTAAGCAAAAAAAGTGTAATTTTAGACAGAATTGTGCAGCTCTAGTGTGTGCTGGTATATATTCTACATTTTACATTGAATGTACTTGACTCCCCCTATCGCCATACACATTATGGGCCAATTATATGTTTCTTCCCCCTTGCTGTGATTGACAGCTCATTTGATTCTCATGCCAGGAACATGAGAGTTATGATGTCAGCTTCACATTCCCTCCTCCTTTATTCTCCAGCTCTTCCAGGATTGGCTGATTGGCAGCATGATTGGGCAATGTGAAGTCATGTGGTGCCTTTCCTGGGTTTTGACTGGATGTTTCTCATCATTGGTTGTGATAAAGGAGATCAGTGTGAGAGGAGGAAATGCATGCATAGTGCAGTCATCTCACAGGACGCCAGCAGAAGACACACAAACTGATTTGATTATGGGGAGATTTGTCTAGTCAGAGCTGGGAAGAAAAGCTAGAGTGAATTGGATTATTGTTATGTTGCAGTGTGTGTCTGAGGTCACCTGCTCACAGTTGTAGCTTTTATTTTGATCACATGGATATGTTATGTGGGGGTGGATCAGTGGGGGCTCAAAGCTTAGAGCCTACTCGAGTCACCTGACTGCTCCCACCAAGTCCTTGCCTGGGTCACCTGACTGCTCACACCAAGTTTATATTTTCTGAATAAAGAAGTCCACCCTGATATCTCTTGCCATCCTCACCTTTTACCTAAATCATAGCTGTCTAATCATGACCCAAACATCTGTATTCTGTCATATCCCATAGCCATCCATCCACATGATACCGGAGTTGGTCAGAGACTGTGCTTACGTGATACAGGAGTTGATCAGAGAGTGCGCGGACAAGGATACAGGAGTTGGTCAGAGAGTGTGCAGACATGAAACAGGAGTTGATCAGAGAATGTGCGGACATAATACAGTAGTTGATCAGAGACTGTGCTTACATGATACAGGAGTTGGCCAGAGAGAGTGTGGGCATGATACAGGAGTTGACCAGAGAGTGTGCAGACATGATACAGGAGTTGGTCAAAAACTGTGCTTACATGATACAGGAGTTGGTCAGAGAGTGTACAGACATGATACAGGAGTTGATCAGAGACTGAGCTTAAATAATACAGGAGTTTATTAGCGACTGTGCTTACATGATGAGAAAGAGATTGCCGCTCCAGGCAGGTCTTGTTGGGTGTAAATCTTCTTCTCATGAACTGAGGGTGCTAGCAATGCACATGGCAAATAAGAGGAAAAGATGATCAGGACAGCCACACTCCAATCCAACGTAAATTTAATGTAAAAAACTGGAAACAGTCACAGCAACGGAACCTAGGACAGCTGACGCGTTTCACACTAACTTCAGTGTTTACTCATTGCTGATTTTTCATAAAATGAACCTCTAATACATATATCAATCCTATCCAGACATGTGATCAAAAACAGGTAAAATTGAACATGCAATAAAGGACTACCAAAGCACTCCAATCAGGACTAATAAAACAAGAAAAAAGGAAAACAAAGAAAAGCCTAGTGTATTACCATTAAAAGATTTTAATAAATTAAAATATATATACAGGACCTACTCACAAATGTAGTAGAAGGAATCGCAGTAAGGCTTAATCAACATAGGCTGCAGTAAGAAGTGAAAAGGGTCACCGCCGGCTGTAATTAGTAGTGTCATGTGAAAAAGTAAATGAATAAAAATAAACTAAAATATGTGGTGTTGTGAAAAGAGCACAACACCAACCGCAATAAAAGCAAAAAGTGGAAAAAGAGAGGGTAGGCAAACCTACCACATTAACTATATATAGGTGTATACGTATACCTCCATAATTCTATAATTGAAGGAACATAATAGTGAATGTAGAAAAAAGCCTTAGTTGAATAATACCTCTACCACCTCTAATGTTTTTTATTTTATTTTCTAAACCTTGTATTTTATATTGTGTATTATTAACTCGTAAACTACCCAAACATATTTGTCACCAAACAAATTAATGAGTTAATAAAACATGGTGAAGGGATGGGACAGGATATAATGGAAAAGGGTACAAGAAATGACACCTATATATGCCCGTAAATTGGGCTATTGATTAGCCGATGCCCGTAAATTAGACCGTTAATGGGCCAATAGCACATGCAAGGAGCGAAAAACCCGGGCCGGTAAAATGGCCGTAATTCTGTTTCAATCCTAGGTATTGGGCACATGTATATAGTATGTAGGAGGATGTAAATATCCTAACCGGGCACATAAACCATGTGACACCAACAAAGTTGTACAGGTGTCACCGGTCAAAGAGGAGGAGGCTTTCAATAAAGATTCCAGCTTCTTATCAGTTGTATCCTTAAAGCCCTAAACATTGTCTATAGGACAGGTCAGGCTTTTGTTTGCACTAGAAATAGCTGCATCTATAGCAGGTACTCCCCATTTCTTAGTGAAACCTTCCTCCATAGGATAAAGGTGGGAAAACTTCTTAGGAGGAGAAAAACATTTATCTGGGTGAACCCAGTCATCATACATCAGTTTATCCAGCAAGGGATGAACTGGAAAGGAGCATGCAGCCTGTGGGGATTTCCGGGATCACAAAGAAGCAGAGGACATAGAAGCTTCAACAGGAGGCAATTTGTAAGTGGCATGCACCATCTCTGCATAATATTGCACCTGCATCTTTAGCGACTGAGAAGTAGAGGGAATTTTCCTCATCTCCAGAGAGGGATTTTTCACCCTCAGAATGCTCAGAGCTAACCAGAGCAGATGAAGGGGATCTACCCTGTTTTTTCTGCTACTTTTTAAGGAGGTTGTGATTATAGTAGCAGTCCTTCCTTCCAAGCCATCAAAACAACTTTTAAAGCGTCCTCAGTGACGTATACAGGAACTGCCATAGGAGAAGCTGCAAAACCAGACAGGGGCACATGATCAAACTGTGAGGCTGCTACCAGACTGACAGAGGGGGATGGTCAACTGCAGGCATGCTCAGAATCCTTAGCCATAAGCAGGGATTTCCTGGTGCCTCTTTTACTAGCCCTTGTACCTCTTCTGGGAGGACATAGTCCTTACTGCAAAGCAAAGGTACTATCCACAAAATGCAATCACTGTTGTGCTATAGTGTTACAATACACAAATAGTAGCTCACTGCACAACCTGATGCCGAGTAGGAGTCTTGGGTTTGCCTGGTTCAAACCATAGGGATGCTTACAGCCCACAGCTCTGTGTCCATGCCGCTTTACAGAAGGCTCTGGCATGCTGGGCCTTTTAAACCAGTCTCTTGGCACCTGCACACAATTGCGCCGTGCCTGCACAAGGGCACGAGCAACCACGGCCCTCCCCCTCTCCATCTGCCTATAGACAGTACAAAGCACGCTCCTGGCATGCGCCAGCCGTCATGGCGGTGCCCAAGGTGAAGAGGAAAGGAGAGAAGATCACTGGGGTTTCTTGGGGGACCCCTGTATGCGTTTTTTGTGGCAAAGCCTGCAGCGGAGGAGGTGAGTGGTGTTTAACTGACCGATTTCACTGAGCGTGTCCTGGATGGCTATGTAAGAATACACCAGGTATGTACTTCCTCTAGTGGTGAAAACCAGGAAAGACATCCTACTCACAGAAGATAATTTTTTTTTTAATTATCCTCTCTTACCTTATCCCTGCCGCAGGAAAGCTACTAAAAGAAGATCCAGCCTTCACCCATCACGGCGGGTATGTTGTGCCAGCCTTCAGGTTTCCATGGTTTCCTACTTAGAGGAACCTCATACCTGGACCTGTAGAAGACTCTGCCAGTAACTTTTCGTGCCACAGTTGCATTAGTACACCAAAGCCTGGATCCCAATGCCCAGACCTCCGCAGAGAGACATTACAGGCAAACTTTGTTTCTTCTTTACACGAAGCTCAGGTACCACCCATCTTAGGCTTTTGAAATATCGGCCCGATGTATGGATCCAGTTATAGCTCCTAGGCCTCCGCAGAAGACAAAAGAGCTTTTTCTTCTTAGCATATGTTCAACATGACCAACCACCTTAGACACTGGCAACAAAACTGAGGTACTCTCCATTTGGGAGGGGTTATATAGGGGAGGAACTAAATTTTAATTGGGTTTACCAGTGTCCAATCACCTGTAGTGACTACATAACCCATTAAGTAATTAAGGCTCTGTGTCCCGTGATGTATGAGCAAGGAAACTGATGTTTTGTTTGTACTGCCAGGGGGCCCCAGGAAGGGGAAGGCAGCATCGAAATCTACTATTTCTAAGTGGAGTCAGCAAGTTATTATTCTGGTTTGAAAGGGAGGGTTCCACCTTTTCAAGTTAGGGCGCACTCTACCAGAGCAGTTGGTGCCTCATGGGCGGTGCATCACCAAGCCTCCATGACTCAGATCTGCAAGGCCGCAACTTGGTCTTCAGTCCATACATTCACTAGATTCTACCAGGTGGATGTAAAAAGGCACGAGGATATCGCCTTTGGCCGCAGTGTGCTGCAGGCTGCAGTATAGGTCTCCATGCCTGATGGCGCCCTGTTTCCTTTTGTGTCTCCCTCCCCTCAAATGGCATTGCTTTGGGACATTCCACATAGTTATTACTATGGTGGCTCTCTCCCGTGATATACGAAAAAAGAAAATAGGATTTTTATAACCGCTTACTTGTAAAAATCCTTTTCTTCGAGTACATCACGGGACACAGAGGTCCCTCTCTTTGGGATACTTATTGCTTTGCTACAAAAACTGAGGTACTCCCTTTATGGGAGGGGTCTTCCTGCATGTTGAGTCCCTGGAATATTTTATATTTTGCCACAAGTTGCGGGAAAATGACAAACTGATTTATTTTTTTGCACAAAGTTGTCACTAAATGATATATTGCTCACACATGCCATGGGCATATGTGGATTTACACCCCAAAATACATACTGCTGCTTCTCCTGAGTACTTTTTGGGAGCCTAGCTGGTACGGGACACCGAAAACCAAGCACCGCCTTCAAGATTTCTAAGGGCATACATTTTGGATTTTACTCCTCACTACTTATCACAGTTTCGAAGGCCATAAAATGCCAAAATAGCACAAACCCCCCCAAATGACCCCATTTTGGAAAGTAGACACCCCAAGCTATTTGCCGAGAGGCATGGTGGGTATTTTACAGCTCATTTGTTATTGAAAATGAAGAAAGAAAAAAAAAATTTCTTTTTAAAAATTTCAAAACTTTGTGACAAAAAGTGAGATCTGCAAAATACTCACCATACCTCTCAGTAAAAAGCTTGGCGTGTCTACTTTCCAAAATAGGGTCATTTGGGGGGGGGGGTCTGTGCCATCTGGGCATTCCATGGCCTCCGAAACTGTGATAGGTAGTGAGGAGTGAAATCAAAAATTTACACCCTTAGCCTGAAAGCGGTGCTTGGTTTTTGGGGTCCCGTACGCGGCTAGGCTCCCAAAAAGTCCCACATATGTGGTATCCCCGTACTCAGGAGAAGCAACAGAATGTATTTTGGGGTGTAATTCCACATATGCCCATGGTATGTGTGAGAAATATATCATTTAGTGACAACTTTGTGCAAAAAAAAATCTTTTCCCACAACTTGTCAAAATATAAAATATTCCATGGACTCAACATTCCTCTCAGCAAATAGCTTGGGGTGTCTACTTTCCAAAATGGGGTAGTTTGGGGGGGTTTTGAACTGTCCTGGCATTTTATGCACAGCATTTAGAAGCTTATGTCACACATCACCCACTCTTCTAACCACTTGAAGACAAAGTCCTTTCTAACACTTTTTGTTTACATAAAACATTTTTTTTTTTGCAAGAAAGTTAAGTTGAAACATTATATATTTTTTTTAAAGCAAATGCCCTACAGATTAAAATGGTGGTCATTTTATTTCTCCACACAGTATTTGCGCAGCAATTTTTCAAACACATTTTTTTGGGAAAAAATACACTTTTTAAATTTAATGCACTAAAACACACTATATTGCCCAAATGTTTGATGGAATAAAAAAGATGATCTTATGCCGAGTACATGGATACGAAACACGACATACTTTAAAATTCCGCACAAACACGCAGTGGCGACAAACTACATACATTTTTAAAAGCCTTTACAGGTTACCACATTAGATTTACAGAGGATGTCTACTGCTAATATTACTGCCCTCGATCTGACCTTCGCGGTGATACCTCACATGCATGGTGCAATTTCTGTTTACATACGACTCCAGACCGACACTTGCGTTCGCCTTTGCGCAAGAGCAGGGGGCACAGGGATGCTTTTTTTTTTTTTTTTTTTTTTGTAAACTGTTTCTTCCATTTTATTTTATTTGTTTCCATTTTTATTGTCATCTCAGGGAATGTAAATATCCCCTATGATAGCAATAGTTAGTGACAGGTACTCTTTTTAAAAAAAAATGGGGTTTATTAGACCTTAGATCTTTCCTCTGCCCTCAAAGCATCTAACCACACCAAGATCGGTGTGATAAAATGCATTCCCAATTTTCCAATGGCGCTGTTTATATCCGGGGGGGGGGGCATTCCCTGCCACTGGATGTAAAAGCAGTCTAGAGGCTAATTAACCGCTAGGATTGCTTTTACATGAAAGCCGACCGCTGGCTGAAAAGAATGATACCAAGTTGATTTCTAAACCCACGGGCATCATTCTGGTATAACCATTCAAAGTCCAGCAACATACCATACGTTGATGGTTCTTGTTGGACATGTATTGTAATCTTTTTTTTTCATGCAGCCTGTTGGCTGAACGAAAAAAAGAGATTGATCGGTGGGTATGCCCACCATTAGAATACCTCCCTTCATCCACCCACTTCTAATGATGGGCATACATGCACCATTTATATATGCCGAAGCATGGGGGCATCCTCCCGCAAAAAAGTAATGCCGCGCACACACGGTCGGACTTTTTCACGGGCAAGCCTCCGTCGGTATTTCGACCGTATGTACGCGGCATTAAAAAGTTATGGTGCATACACACGGTCGGACTTTTCCACGGGCAAGCCTTCGTCGGAATTACGACCATATGTACGCGGCATTAGGAGCAAAAATCGCTCCTCCGCTCCTAATGCCCCCATGCTTCGGCATATATGCTCTTTTTTTTTAACTGTGATGGTGAAATCACCTCCTACAGCACTGGAGTCATGGCTTTATATATCGTGGGAGCAAACGCTGTTGCTGTCAAGATAAATAAATCCGCGCAACAGCTGAATGGCGTACCTGAAAAGCAAGCATGATAAAACATAATAACAATAAAATATAATAACAATAAAACATTGCAGAATAGAATACAGTAAAAAAGAGCAGAACAATCGAGAGAATAGAGAGGGAGAGAACAATAAAACGACAACTATTTTTTTTTTGTGTTTTTATTTTTTACTTTTTTTTAATTTTTTTTTAACACTTTTTTTGTAACTGTTCGGTTTCAGGTTTGGGTCTCTCAAAATGCAATGGCATCTTGGGAGACCCTGTGTAAGTGTGCCTAGCCTGTGAAATGCATTACCCTATGCTAATACTTCACTCGTGTGTGGAAGCGTTCAAAACATTGGCCAGTGCAAAGACCAGGATTGTCAGGACAGCGGGGACAATAATAACGGGTGTCACGCCTATATCCCTGCTTGCTACAGACACATCTTTTTTTTGGGGGGCTCATTGGGTAGGGGTACTCTCGAGGACATACGAAAAATGCCTCTCATGCAGTCGGCTTACTGCATTTGGTTGGGAATGGTGAGGTGCAGAACCTCCTGGATACACTTGTTTGTACATGCCTCTCGCCTTACGGGCAATATGATACGGCGCCATCAACTGGTCATTGAGGTCCACCCCTCCCATATTTTTGTTATATTGGTGGGCACAGAGGGGTTTCTCCACAACACCAGCCGCCATACGAATTTGTACTGTCGTGTCTGCGTGAGGGGTGGTTAGAACGAAAACATATTATTGTCCCGCCACTGCGAGCAAATTATTACACCTTGAGCAGGCTCTCTCCCCCAGCCTAAGATGGGAATCTACAAGCCGCTGGGGAAAGTCCCAGCGATTAGGTCGCACGGTGCCACATGCTCCAATCTGATGATCCAATCTGATGATCAAACAAGGGACTAAAAAGTGGCACGCTCGTGTAATAATTGTACACATACAAGTGGTATCCCTTTCCGATTAAGGGTGACACCAAGTCCCACACAATCTTGCCAGTGCTCCCTATGTAATCTGGGTAGTCCTCCGGTTCTATCTATCTTTTCCCTCATAAACCATAAAGCTCCATGTATAGCCTGTTGACCTGTCACAGAGCTTATAGAGCTTGACCCCGTATCTGGCACGCTTGCTGGGAAGGTACTGCTTGAAAGACAAGCGGCCAGCAAATTTAATTAGGGACTCATCAACACAGACAACTCGATGGGGATTATACAAGGCTGCAAAACTTTCATTGAAGTGGTTTATGAGGGGCCGAATTTTGTAGAGCCGGTCGTATTTAGGGTCTCCACGTGGTCGACAAAGTTCATTGTCATTGAAATGCAAGAACCGCAGGAATGCATCGTATCGTTTCCTGGCCATGGAAGCAGAGAACACAGGCATATGGTCATGTGGACTTGTGGACCAATAAGTCTGCAACTTTCGAAATTGGTGTATTCCCATGTTGAGGCAAAGGCCCAGAAAGGTTTTAAATTCGGAAACCGTAAGTGGTTTCCATTCTCTGGCAAGGACGGACTGGGGATTAGCGGCGATGTAAGTACCAGCATATAAATTACTCTGGTCCACAATAGATCTATAGAGATCTTCCGTGAAAAACAGCGAATAAAAATCAAGTGACGTAAAATCAGCTGTTTCCACCTGAATGCCGAGTTGGCCAGTGAATGGGGGAAGTACCGGTTCTGCTCTGCAGAAGTGGTGGGGACCCAATCAGGGTAGGCAAATTCTGCAGGAAGGGAACTATGAGCACGATGGGCCTGTCTTTGTCTTTTTGGTAACAGCGGGACACTACTTGTGCTTGCCACCTCACCAGCTTGAACTGCACTTATGGGACTCGCCACGTCACCACGTGATACTGCAGTGCTGGATGAACGACCAGGGTGTACTAGGCCGCTGGTGCTTACCAGTTCACCAGAAGGAATAGCGGTGCTAGTACTGGCTGTCTGCTTCATACAAGGGTCCTGCGGTTCGTGCTCCTCAACAACATCAGAATGGGGTTGGGTATGCCTGCCCTTAGCAGGGACCACAACTTCGTTGACAGAGCTATCTGACATGGAGCCGCTGGGATGTATTCTGAGTCAGAATCTGACAGATGCGTGACCTCCTCTTCACTATCTGTCATGCTCAGAAACTCATAGGACTCATTACTAGTGTACATTCGCTTTGCCATTTTGGGCTCTAAATTTAGTGGTACACTAGAAAGGATGTACAGGTAAAAAAGCACCTGATCTGTCAGCAAATGTAGAAAACCCTTCCAAAAAAAACTGTTAGCGATCGCAGGGATCAGACCTGTCTCTGCAAACGCTGCAGTTATGTGTGTTGTGTTTTGTAAGTGACAGTGATCAATCGATACTGCACTTGAATGGGGTGGGCAGAGGGGCAAAAAGCAGGTGCTAGCGGGTATCTCGGCTGATCCCACTAACAACGCATTTTTGGGAACCCTAAACTGCTGGGTAGGCTAGTATAGATCTGATCAGATATTGATCTGTTCAGATACTATACCACTAAGGGGGGTGTATGCTTTGCGAGTGGGTGTAAGCGTTACTGGCACTAACCTAACACTGCCTGGGGCGACACAGACCCTGACTGACGCTAAAATGTAATTGATATCACCCGCCGGGCGATCAGGGGGTTAAACCTTTATTGGGTTATATATGGCGGGTGCCCTGATGCTATAAACAGCAAACTAACTAACCAGCGTCACCCGTAACACTTATACGGTGATCACTGGTAAAAGGGTTAACTAGGGGGCAACCGGGGGGTTAAAACCTTAATTAGGTAATATATGGGGGTACCTGACGCTATATAAAAACCTGGCGGCGAACCTAAATAACTAACTGGTTAACCAGCGTCACCATAGACACTTATACGGTGATCACTGGTGAAAGGGTTAACTCTAGGGGCAATCAGGGGTTAAAACCTTTATTTACTAAATTTATGGGGGAACCTAACGCTAAAAAAAGCTGGCTGGCTACCTAGCGACACTAATACAGCGATCAGAAAAACGATCGCTTAGGGACACGGGTGAAAGGGTTAACTGGGGGGGGCGATCAAGGGGCTAAACCTTTATTAGGGGGGCTACCCTGGACCTAAAGGGGCCTAAAGCTAATGTCCCTGACACTTTTTACTGTCACAAATGACACCAATTGCAGTGATCGGTAAATAAATGATTACTGCAATCAGTGACACTGTGGCTGGGGGGGTGATCTGGGGGCGACTGGGGGGTGAAAATGTGCCTATGTGTACTGGTGTTAGTGGTCTGTTGGTGCAACTCACTGTTAGATGTCTTCTCTCCTCTCGCTGGACGAAAAGACCGCCACAAGGAGAGATGACATCACTTCCTCCTGCCTGTGTTTAAAGTTCACAGGCAGGGGAAGCAGGTGATTCGACGGGAGCTATCGCGACGGGGGTGGCCTGAAACGAATGGCCGCCCCTCATCCCGGATCGCTCCCACAGCAAACCGGACCGCCGCATGTACCGGGGGGGGGTCCCGATCGGACCCCCGACCCGCGGGAAGGCAGCCACATACAGGTACGTGATTGTGCCTGTACATGCCATTCTGTGGACGTATATGTACATGCGGCGGTCCTTAAGTGGTTAAAGACAGACAAAACTGTGTATGTCTCTTAATATTTGGAATATAATTATTTCATACTGCAGTTAAAAATAGTACAACTCCAATTTGCTTTGCCATATATATTTAAATGGTTTTAGTAATGTACAGTAGGTGTTTGTGATATTGTGCTTTTAGCACGACAGCGTCGCGCTGATACTCGGCGACAGGGTGCCGAGATCTCCCCGACACCTCGCACTCACTGGAATAGTGACAGCACATCCCAGCAAGCGCGTCATAGAAGCGACGGGAGATCCGACTTGGATTCCCGCCAATTCTACACGTGTGCGGTGTTTGTTATGAATCCTGAGGGGGAAGTCCCCGCCGGATTTTAAATAAAAATCCGGCATGGGTCCCCCCCTCAGGAGCATACCGGGCCCTTAGGTCTGTTATGGGTTGTAAGGAGAGCCCCCCTACGCCGAAAAAAACGGCGTAGGGGGTCCCCCTACAATCCATACCAGACCCGTATCCAAAGCACGCTACCCGGCCAGCCAGGAAGGGAGTGGGGACGAGCGAGCGCCCCCCCTCTCCTGAGCCGTACCAGGCTGCATGCCCTCAACATGGGGGGGTTGGGTGCTCTGGGGCAGGGGGGCGCACTGCGGCCCCCCCCACCTCAGAGCACCCTGTCCCCATGTTGATGAGGACAGGGCCCCTTCCCGACAACCCTGGCCGTTGGTTGTCGGGGTATGCGGGCGGGAGGCTTATCGGAATCTGGGAGCCCCCTTTAATAAGGGGGCCCCCAGATACCGGCCCCCCACCCTAAGTGAATGAGTATGGGGTACATCGTACCCCTACCCATTCACCTGCAAGAAAAGTGGTAAAAACACAAATAAACCACACAGGGTATTAAAATATTTTATTTTTCTGCTCCGGAGGCCTCCCCTGTCTTCTTTATTAGCTCTTTTACCAGGGGAGGCTTCTTCTTTGACGTCTTCGGGTGGGTGGGGGCCGCCGTCTGGTTCTCTTCCACCGCCGGGGGGGGTCGCTTTTAAAAAAGCCCCCACCCCCCGGCGGGTTTCCTCCGGCGTCTTCGGCGGGGCTCTTCTTCTTCCGCTATCCCGACGGGTCTTCTCAACTCTCCGGGGGTCTCCTTCTGTCTTCGCCGCTCTCCGCTCTTGACTCGTCGCACCCCGGTTCTTCGTCTCGCTGTCCGGTGTCTTCTTCCGTGCTTTACGTCTTCTCCTTCCATGCTGTGATGAGTTCTTCTTCCGCGCTGTGACGTCATGTTCTTCACTTCTCTCCTTCTCCCGGTGTTGACACGTCGCCGGCTCCTCTCTGCAATGACGGGTGCGCGGGTGCATCGGACCTATATAGGCCTCACAGTCCCATCATGCTCTGTACCTACCCATGTGATACCTACCACGTGGGTAGGTATCACATGGGTAGGTACAGAGCATGATGGGACTGTGAGGCCTATATAGGTCCGATGCAAGGCGCGCATCCGTCATTTCAGCGAGGAGGACCGGCGAGTCAACATCGGGAGAAGAAGAGAAGTGAAGAACATGACGTCACAGCACGGAAGAAGAACTCATCACAGCGCGGAAGAAGACGTACAGCACGGAAGAAGACACCGGACAGCGAGACGAAGAACCGGGGTGCGACGAGTCAAGAGCGGAGAGCGGCGAAGACAGAAGGAGACCCCCGGAGAGTTGAGAAGACCCGTCGGGATAGCGGAAGAAGAAGAGCCCCGCCGAAGACGCCGGAGGAAACCCGCCGGGGGGTGGGGGCTTTTTTAAAAGCGACCCCCCCCGGCGGTGGAAGAGAACCAGACGGCGGCCCCCACCCACCCGAAGACGTCAAAGAAGAAGCCTCCCCTGGTAAAAGAGCTAATAAAGAAGACAGGGGAGGCCTCCGGAGCAGAAAAATAAAATATTTTAATACCCTGTGTGGTTTATTTGTGTTTTTACCACTTTTCTTGCAGGTGAATGGGTAGGGGTACGATGTACCCCATACTCATTCACTTAGGGTGGGGGGCCCCCTTATTAAAGGGGGCTCCCAGATTCCGATAAGCCTCCCGCCCGCATACCCCGACAACCAACGGCCAGGGTTGTCGGGAAGGGGCCCTGTCCTCATCAACATGGGGACAGGGTGCTCTGAGGTGGGGGGGCCGCAGTGCGCCCCCCTGCCCCAGAGCACCCAACCCCCCCATGTTGAGGGCATGCAGCCTGGTACGGCTCAGGAGAGGGGGGGGCGCTCGCTCGTCCCCACTCCCTTCCTGGCTGGCCGGGTAGCGTGCTTTGGATACGGGTCTGGTATGGATTGTAGGGGGACCCCCTACGCCGTTTTTTTCGGCGTAGGGGGGCTCTCCTTACAACCCATAACAGACCTAAGGGCCCGGTATGCTCCTGAGGGGGGGACCCATGCCGGATTTTTATTTAAAATCTGGCGGGGACTTCCCCCTCAGGATTCATAACAAACGCCGCACACGTGTAGAATTGGCGGGAATCCAAGTCGGATCTCCCGTCGCTTCTATGACGGCTCTGTCTCCATCGCGGCAAGCCAGCTCGGCGCTGGCTCCCGCGATGGGGCTCGTAGGTGCTCAATCTCGCCGAGAAAGAGAGCGAGATTGACACAAAATCGGGTTCACCTACTGTATATGCAAAAACAATTCAATTACCAAAAAGGTATACATGAAAACATCGATATAAAGGATGCATATTTACACGTACGTACCTATCTGTCTGCTTCATCAGAGGTTCTTGTGACTTGCAGTAGAGGAATGTAATTTTCAGTTTGTGGCTCTACCCTTCGGGCTTGTTCACAAAGGTCCTAGCACCAGTACTGGGTCTTTTAAGGGGGCCAAGGGATCTTGGTGCTCAGGTATCTGGATGATCTCCTGCTCAGAGATCACTCACTTCAGGCTCTAGAACAGAGCATAACATGTACAGTGTGGTATGTTTGATTAACTTATTATGAGTACACCTTGATTTCTTCCCGTTCCAGACAAATTTAGACAAAAGTGATTGCATGGATTTGAAAAATATATTGGGAACAGGAATGGGCAAACTCCTGAAAAAATATAAAACTTGTGGAAGATGTAACATTTTAAAGGCAGATAGCCTACCCCACCAAGAAAATTAGAATTTGCTCAATTTTTGAAGGTCGGTTTGTAGTTTACTCCTAAGGGTAAGGTAATTGTATTCATATAGTTTTTCAGTGGTCCTCGTGAGATGAATGCCCAAATATGGGATGGTGGAATCCGCCCAAGTATATGGGAATTGATGTTGTAGTAAGCTTTTATTCACAGCATCAATTCCAATATCTAAGATGAGTGACTTCAAAGTATATGCCTTATAAAAAGAGACCTCAGCAGATAATTTAGGTAATTTTACTAGACTGAGGAAAGACTTAATTTCCTCGCATGTTGGTTGATGAGTGTCAGTATCTAATTTGAGGTTATACAATTCATTATAATAAGTACCAAAGGCATCGGCAATGGATTGGGGATTAATGAGTTTCTCACCAGAAGTTGGGTGATAAAGGTAGGGAATTCTGGTTTTCAGTCTAAGACCTCTGATACGGTTAGCCATGAGCTTTCCTGATTTATTATTAGCAGTGTAGGAGGTAGCTTTGAGTTTTCTTAAGTTAAGTTCATAGGATTCAAGGAGTAAGGACCTCAAATCATTCCGTAGCTTAAATAATTGGGATCGGAGGTGAGGCGACGGAGAATTTTTATTCTTGAAGTCTACCTCCTTTATTTTTGTCGATAATTCATCCAGCCTTTTAGTTCTTAATTATTTTGCTCTCGATCCAAGTTGGATAAAGAAACCTTGCATATAAGATTTATGGGCATTCCACAATACCGTCGGGTCTGACACAGAGCCTACATTGTTTGAGAAAAATTCAGTAATTTTTTGTTTGAGAAACTCTTCATGAAGAGGGTTTTGAAGTAGATAATTATTAACACGCCACAGGAACGAGTTCTGTTTAGAATTTTTGTTTTCTATTTTAATAGTGACAGGTGCGTGGTCCGACCAGGTGATAGAGTGGATGCGAGATTCTATAACATTTTGCAATAACCATTTGTCAGATATGAACATGTCAATCCTGGAATAAGTGTTATGACGCGAGGAGAGAAACGTAAAGTCTCTCTCCTCCGCATGACAACACCTCCATATATCAAAGAGATCATTCCGGAAGAAATATCCATAGTAACATCCGGAACAATATTAAAATCCCCACATAACAGTAGATGACCTTCCTGTACTTCCCAACATTTTTTAAGCGCGAATCTATGAAATTTCAATTGACCGTGGTTCGGGGCATACAAGTTTGCAATAGTGTATAATACATCGTCCAATTTACAAACTAAGATAACAAACCTTCCATTTGGATCAGTAGTGAAGGATATTAGTTGAAAAGAAAGTGTCTCGGATGGCAATCAAGACTCCCCTTTGTTTTTTAGAAAAGTCTGCTTTAAAAACATAAGGAAAGGATTTATTAAAACATTGGGGAGTCGCCCCTTGAGCAAAGTGCGTTTCCTGCACACAAAGTATATCACATTTGTGGGAGATAGCAGTGTTCCACAGCGAAGTACGTTTTGCCGATATATTTATTAATTATTAAAAATAAAAAAAAACATGAAAACAAAAAGAAATAAAAAATAAGTACCAATAAGTAGCTCAATAAAAAAAAAAACAGATCCAAGGATGTAGGATATTCAAGGTAAGATATATTTTAAACTGAAATATAGCCTACAGACTTGGAAAAAAAAGCTATGTTAAAGCAATTGAATCATATGTTACCAATGTCGGGTGTTAAGAAACCGACAATACAACAGGGTAATGTTCAAACAGCAAAAGGATGTAAAGACTGGCATCCAGGGAACATTGTTGCAATGAAAAAAAAAACAACAGCAAAAAATACTTTTTCATTGTATCACTACGCAGCAATGATGTGATGATCAGTGTGGTTTCCTTTACCAAGATGTACACCGTCTAAAGCACGTTTTTCCTCAGTAGAAAGTTCAGGAACAATGCCCCACGAGCGCAGTAAGCGAAGCCCATCCTGAGGCTTGGATATGACATGTTATTTCCATTGTGTGTTATCAGCAAAGTTGCAGGATGTCTCCATTTATACAGAATTTTGTGGTTATTTTGTGGTTATTTAAAGCTTTTGTGACATTTTTTAGTTGTCTTCTCATATTTAGAGTGTACTGCGACAAATCTGCATACATATGGACCTCCCTATAAGGCACAGGGAGTTCAGGTTGGGACCTAGCTTTAGCCAGCAATTTTTCCTTAGTAGAAAAAAAATGTATTTTCATAAGAACATCGCGTGGGATGGATGCATCCAGATGTTTTGGTTTAGGGATGCGGTGTATGTTGTCAATCATTCTTTCTATTGTGGATAAGTCCGGTAGCAAGGCCATCATCATATCTCCCGCATATTTTTGGAGGTCTGGTAATAGATTCTGGGACTCCCCTCAATTTAAGGTTATCTCTCCTAGAATGATCCTCCAAATCCGCGATTTTAGCACGCATCCAATCCGCGTCATCCATCTGGTCCTTATAAGCATCAACCAAATTGTTCACAGTTTTTGATTGTTTCTCAATTTTATTTTCTACATGATGGATCCTCTCTCCCAAACCTTTCATTTCAATAGAAAAGTTGTTGAACATAGTAGAAATATTCACCATAAGTGACGATTGAAGAGATAAAAGCATATCCTTCATGGTAGTATCAAGGACCGGTTGGCCTGAGGTAGGATAACTGGCTATTGATGACGTCATTTTGAGGCCTACTTGGTCCTGGCTTAGTGATGTTGCTGAAATTACAGGGGATTGTTCTGAATGATCATATCTCATCCGAGCTTTAGCCAGGCTTTTAGAGGATGGACTATGTGGGGGAGATATCTCCGGATTAAATGTATGAGAATCTGAATCCCAATGGACCGGGATCTCATCAGGGAGATCAGTATAAGAAGAGGATGGCATTACCTCAGATCCGTGGGAGCCATTTTGTAACTGATCCTCCACTGCAGCTGACAGATCAGACATGTCACTCAGCTTTTTATAGCGATTCTCTTTAATTCTCTTGCAGGACTGCATCGAGTGTTGTCTCCCCCTTCAGAATATCTGATTCAGATGATTAAATAATCGATAATACGATGGATTAGCCGATAAATCCCCAGATGCCAGTCAGAGCTGTCAGCTCAGGCATCCATCACGATTGCACGCAAGCCACGCCCCCCCTGTATGAAATTTAAAGGAATATTTCACTTTTATTGTTTCACTTTAACCACTTCCATACCGCGCCTATTCTGGCACTTCTCTCCTTCATGTAAAAATGTTTTGTTCCTGGGAAATTACTCAGGACCCCCAAACATTATATATATTTTTTTAGCAGACACCCTAGGGAATAAAGTGGCGGTCATTTTTTATTTTGTTTCCAACGGTATTTGCGCAATAATTTTTTTAACGCCTTTTTTTTTGGGCCAAAAAAAAAATGGTTTCATGAATTAAAAAATAACAAAGCAGTAAAGTTATCCCAATTTTTAGGGATAATGTGAAAGATGATGTTACACCGAGTAAATAGATACCTAACTTGTCATGCTTTAATATTGCGCACACTCATGGAATGGCGCAAAACTTCAGGACATAAAAATCTCCATAGGCGATGCTTGATTTTATTTTAGAGGTTACCAATTCAGAGTTAGAGGAGGTCTAGGGCTAAAATTATTGCTCTCGCTCTAACACATGCGTCAATACCTCACATGTGTGGTTTGAACGGTGTTTACATATGTGGGCGGGACTTACATGCATGTTCGCTTCTGAGTGCGAGCTACTAGGGACAGGGGCGTTTTAATTTTTTTTTTTTTTACGTAATATTTATCTTTTTGCACTTTTTTGTCCCTTTTTTTATTTTTATTTTGGATCATTTTTATTCCTATTACAAGGAATGTAAACATCCCTTGTAATAGGACTAGTGTGTGACAGGTCCTCTTTATGGAGAGAGGCGGGGTCAATAAGACCCCACATCTATCCTCCAGGCTGGAAAGCATGAGATCAGAAAAAAAAACACTGATCTCATCCTTTCAGCCGCGATCATGTTCGTTCAGCACACTGGTGTAGTGGATAGTACTTTCACCTAGCAGCAAAAAGGGTCGCTGGTTTGAATCCTGCCCGTGACACCATCTGCCTGGAGTTTGCATGTTCTCCATGTGCCTGCGTGGGTTTCCTCCCACAATATAAAAACATACTGTAAATCGGATCCTGTCTAAATAAGCCCTAATATGCAGTAGTATATTTAGGTTTTGTGCTGCCCTAGGCCTAACTAAATTTCTGCACCTCCTAATAGAAAAATTACCCACCCCTTCCTGTCAAGGCCACACCCTGTTTTTTTAGGACATGCCCAGAAATTTTCAGGGGGGGGACACACACTAGTCCTGGGGGGGAGGGGGGGCACTGGATTCCCTTAATTTGCATCGTTTTTCTCTCACTTCCTGTTTGGCTATGGGGCAGGAAGTGAAGGCAAATCTCCCCAATTGGACAGGGATGGTACAAAATAAACTGACAGGGGCTATAACCCTCCCTCCAAAATGAAAGAAAAAAAATGTTAATTCTAGTTCTACTTTAAGCACAAATTTCTGATAATTTTATTGAGAGGACTAAGAAAATATAACCATGCCAATAGGCCAGGATACAGCGTTGCTAATATGTATGAATGTGTGTGTTAGGGCCCCCACAAACCCCACCCAATGTTAAATAAAAAATTATTAATTAGCAAATAAGTATCATCTTCTCATTTTTTGGGACGTCTGCACCCCTGATAGGGTGAAGACACCTCACAAATGTTGTCACTTTCTACTTCAAATTCATTCACTCCCTGTCACATAGCCAAACAGTAAGTAAGGGTAAAACCTTACTAATATATTTTCTTGGGGACACAGAGATCAATCTAAATAGTTTCCCATTATGTAAATTGCACTCTAGCATTTTGCTGTGTACACCCCAAATTATTAGGGATCTTGGACTTTGGGGTCCATTTACTAAAGGCAAATCCACTTTGCACTACAAGTGGACAAGCAAGGAAGAAAACAAAAAAACTTTGCTTCTACAGGATTGGATGTTAAAACCATCAGTGCTTCCCCTCTGATTTTCAGCGACTACGCTTGTACTGCAGAGTGGCTTTGCCTTTACTAAACCCTAAAGGAAATAATCATTTGGGGTGTACACAGCAGTGCTGGAGTGCAATTTGCTTAATGGGGACACTAGTTAGATTGACCTGTGTCCCCAAGAAAATACATTGGTAGGGTTTTAACCTCACTTCCTGTTCAGCTGTGTGACAGGAAGTGAAGCCAATTTTAAGAAAAGGGACACAAAGCTCAACCCAAAAAAAACACAAGCAGGGGTTCTAACACTCACTTGGCTTCCCTCAAACACCCACAATTAGAATAGGATTGTCTTGCGCTAGATTTAAGCACAGTGCTGTAAATCAGCACTTCAAGCCTGTCCGCCAATACACCCCCCACCCCCCAACAGGCCTTGTTTGCAGGTTTTCCTTCATCTTGCACATGTACTTTAAAAGACAGTATGGACAGCAATTCTTGATAAGATAAATCCACAAAACATGTCCTGTCGGGGGTACTTGAGGACCACTGCAGTAAAAAGGAAATACTTACCGCTCTGTCTTTTTCATTTCCTGGTGAATAAACATGGAAGCAAACATTTCATGATTACATACCAGGAAAGAAGCTTACAGACAAAAATCACACCTGATTGTTTAGGCCAAAACTATTTCAGCTGCAGCTGTCAAAATCTGTAGCATGAAAAAGGTAACAAAAAACTTTACAATTTGAAGGTAATTTTATTGGTCAACAAAACAAGGAAAGCAAAACAAAAAAAAATTAAACAAAAACACAAACAAACAAATATAAAAACTAAAAATATACATTTAAGACACTGAACAGCATATGGTTTATGCTTTGCAAATAACAGGATAGACCCACAGACAGGATTTAAACATTAGTCAAAACATCTTGATAAAAATTTAGCAAAATAATGCACCATAGACAAATAAATCAAAGTGAACATCATTAAAAAAAACATACATTGCCAAAAAAACCTTGCTCAAAAACATATCTGTTTAGCAAAGACATTCTTGCCAGCCGTCCCCCCCCCCCTTGGGGAAAGTTTCCTCATTGGGTGCATGCTCAGAGACATCCAAGTGATTTTCACCCACAAAAAGCAACATCAAAATTTCTAAGTCTCTGAGCATGCTCAGTTCTGCAGACATGCAGAAACATAAGCAAAGCTGCAATCGCGGCTGAAAGGATGAGATCTGTGTTTTTTTCCCCTGAACTCATGCTTTGCAGCCTGAAGGGGAGGTCTTATTGAATTATTACGTAAAAAATAAATAATAATACCGGTAATTAAAAGGCCCCTGTCCCTAGTAGCTCGCACTCAGAAGCGAACACGCATGTAAGTCCCGCCCACATATATAAACACCGTTCAAACCACACATGTGAGGTATTGACGCCTGCGTTAGAGCAAGAGCAATACTTTTAGCACTAGACCACCTCTGTAACTCTAAACTGGTAACCTGTAAAAAAAGTGTCGCCTATGGAGATTTTAAAGTCCTGAAGTTTGGCGCCATTCCATGAGTGTGTGCAATATTAAAGTGTGACAAGTTAGGTTTCTGTTTACTCGGTGTAACATCATCTTTCACATTATCACAACAAATTGGGCTAACTTAACTGTTTTGTTATTTTTTAACCACTTGAGCCCCGGACCGTATTGCTGGTCAACGACCGGGCCAGTTTTTGTGATTTCGGCACTGAGTCGCTTTAACTGACAATTGCGCGGTCGTGCGACGTGGCTCCCAAACAAAATTGGCGACCTTTTTTTTTACCACAAAGAGAGCTTTCTTTTGGTGATATTTGATCACCTCTGCGTTTTTTTTTTGTTTTTTTTTAAGCTATAAACAAAAATAGAGCGACAATTTTAAAAAATAAAGAATATTTTTGACTTTTTGCTATAATAAATATCCCCATAAATATATATAAAATAAACTTTTTTTTTCTCAGTTTAGGCCGATACGTATTCTTCTACATCTTTTTTGTTCCAAAAAATCGCAATAAGCGTTTGGTTTGCGCAAAAGTTATAGCGTCTACAAAATAGGGGTTATTTTTATGGCATTTTTATTAATCTTTTTTTTTTTACTAGTAATGGCGGCGATCAACGATTTTTATCGGTACTGCGATATTATGGCAGACACATCGGACACTTTTTTGGGACCACTGGCATTTTTATAGTGTTCAGTGCTCTAAAAATGCCTTGCTTACTATTAAAATGCCACTGGCAGGGAAGGGGTTAACACTAGGGGCGAGGGAGGGGTTAATTATGTTCCCTGGGTGTGTTCTAACTGAAGGGGGTGGGACTGACGTGGGTAAATGACAGATCGCTGTTCATGAAGGGGACGGTGAGCATGAAGGGGAACTGCAGACCAAATCGGTTCCAGCTCCTCCCACTTTTGTCATTCTACTTCCTGCTGGAGCAGTGAGAAGACCTGTTTCCTGAGCTCCTGTGTTCCAGAGATCCAGCCACCAGGACCAGCCTCCAGCCCCAGCCCCTGGCCCCGGAAGAGGGGAGGGATGTCCTCCCTCAGCCCAGGAGAGGGACCGGCCTTCGGAAGAACCAGCAGCACCTGCCCTCCAGCCATAGCACCACCACCATCAGCAGGGAGGACCGTCTCTTCTTAGGGACCCAGGAAGGACTATCTGATTGGACCGCTCCCCAACCAGGTGAGACGGAGGCTAAAACTAGGAAGAGGCGGGATAAGATCAAATCCCTGCTGGTGAGGATATCCCAGGCCTGCGTGGAAAAAATGACAACTCTCGCAGGCCTGAGGAGCAAGAGGGACAGGTGCTCCAGTAACAAGAGGTCGGAGTACAGGGGTGCCATCAACACCTTGAGGCTAGAGGTGAAGGAGATATGGGGGTATTTAGTTTTTTTTGAGCGTGGGGCTGGAGAGGTGAGCTTCCTAGAGGAGCTCGGGAAGACCCTCCAGCAGGCAAGCAAGGAGGGAAGCCAGGCGGTGAGGAGGAGCGGGCGGTCAGGGTCCCAACCCTCCCAGAAGCTGGGGAAGCCAGAGGAGCCTGGGACTAGTGTGGAGGGGGGTGTAAGCTCCGGTGGTGTGGTGCCCAGTAAGACCATAAAACCTGGGGAGGGCCCCCGGGAGCCAGGTTCCCAGTCCATGGAAGGGACTGGGGGTGTGACTAACCTCGAGGGGCCCAATGATCCAGGAGGTCGCCGGGCTGAAGCACCACTGGGGGGAACCCCCCGACGTTTGCAGGTCATTGTGCCCAGGCTCCCAGGTGACCATGGTGCGGTAGCCCCCCGCCATGTAGAGACCCCCATGACCCACCAACAAGCAGTCGAGCTTGCTCCTGCTACTATTAAACAACAAGGAGAGGGGTTGAAGCATGGTGGGAGTGTGCAAGTAAGACCAAAATCAGGGAAGACCATACAATGCAGCATGGTCAAGATGGCGCCAGCTGAGGGAGGAGGAGTGGCTGAGGCCACATTCCCCAGTAGGGACCAGCCCCTTTTCAGGGAAGGGGGGTGTGGCCAGCCTCCATCCAGCACTCTGGGACCGGAAGTGTCCCCCCGCGCCCGCAAGTGACTTCCCGTGACTTTTCGGCTGGTGTCACCAGCACGGGAGTGGACCTGGGGGGTGATGGGCCAGAGGTGCAGGGGTGCCCAGTCCCGGTTATTGCAGCAAGCACCTTTTGGCACCCCCGGCAGGACGGTATGGACGGTAAGCTGCCTACCCCCCAGGTCCATATGGACACCAGCCCTGAAGGGCTTCCAGCGGCACAGGCGGGGTGGGGGGATTGTCAGGTGGGGCCCCTCCCGGAGGACAGTGCTGCATATGATTTTATCCGTCAGCTGGAGGGGTCCCAGGGGGGCATCCCCCCAGAGTCAAGTGTGCGGGTTGAGTCCCAAGGGGCTGGTGAGGTCGCAGAGGGGTCTGGGTGGGGGAGTTTGGTGGGGGAGTTACCCCCCTCTGCTGTGGCCCCGGGGGGGGAGGAGCCTGTAGTCAGGCCAAGGGTGGTGGGTCAGGGTAGTTCAGCGGGGGTGGGTGCAACACCACCGGCAGGGATTTGGGCCCCCCCGTCCCCCCCCACTTCTGGGGGTGCTAAGGGGGTGCCCCGCTTCCCGAGAACATCTTTCGGGGGTCTCCGGAGGCCAACTTATTGTCTGCCCTAAAGGGGGGTCGCTCTTTCACCCAGGTGGCGAGCTCTCGTGCCCCTCTGGACCACCTGTACAGCCGGTTTGGCGCCCAGAATTTCCGCACCCCCCTACTGACCAGGAGAGGATGCAGGGGTCGGCGTGGACGAGGGGTACAGGTGGTCCAGAGAGGAGGTGTAGGAATGTTGTCCAGCTTCGGTACGAGGGTCCGGACCCCTGCCCCGCCCGAGGTGAGGTGGTGGGCCTGGTACTCTCCTTGGGTTTTGGGGTGGGTGACCTTTTTGCTGTCATCCACCCCACCAACACACGGGAGTTTGATATAAGTTTTGTCACTCCTGTGTGTATGGAACGCTTCATCACCAGCTTTGGGTTGGTGAGGGGCGTTGACCCTTGGAAGAGGTACAGGCTCATTCCCATCTCCAGGCAGGAGGAGGTTAAGAACATCACCATCCTGGTGAGGAATGAGTCGCTCCCTCCGGAGGACATTGCCACCTGGCTTGGGAGGTACGGGCAGTTGCAGACCCCCCCTGAGGAAGAACCTTGATGAGCGCGGGGTCTGGACCGGGGCTTGGTTGACCAGGACCCGGCTTAAGAGGGAGGGCAACAGTGTTGCCCACCTCCCTGGCAGCGCCTTCCTAGGCAGAGACCGGATCCTGGCCTTCTACCCGGGACAGCCCCGTCGTTGCTTCAAGTGCGGCAGCCCGACCCACATGAGCTCGGACTGCACGGTGGTCAGATGTGGCCGGTGCCACGAGTTTGGCCACCTGTCCGAGTCATGTGGGAAGATATGCTGCAACTTGTGTGGTGAGATGGGGCACCCGTTTAGCAGGTGCCCCAAAGCATATCGGGGTTCTTTCTCAGGGGGGGGACCTCCTGGGCCGGGAGCGGCCGAAGCACCCCCGGCGAGTGATGGCGGGGGGGTGGGGATCCTGGAGCCCCTAATGCCCCTTCGGAGGGACCAACAGGCCAGCAGCCTCAAAGAAGGCGGAGCAGGCGTGGGCGATGGGCTCCCTCCCGGGAGACACGGGCTCAGTTGGCCAGGAGGCTCCCGATCCTCCGGAAGGCAGAGCCGGTGGGGAGGAGTCGGGAGGGCCTGGAGGTCCTGGGTCTGAGGATCCGGGGCCCTGGCCTTTCCCTCCTTTTGTTGCAGGGCCGATCCCCATCCCCCTTCCCCCCCACCTCCTCGCCCATGCCCCCTCCCATCACCTGGCCTTAAAAAAAAACCTCCTCGTACCCCCCCTCGTCCCCCCCTCCCAAGTCCCATCCCCCCCTCCCCCTTCTTCCTCCCATACAGAAAGATCTGGTTCCCCCCTGTCTCTGGCCCCCCTCCTGCCTCTCCTACCCCCCCCTTCTGGACCCATGGCCATGGAGACGGATGCTGCTCGGGCCTCGCATAAGAGGGCTAAGGAGGTCTCGAGCAGCGGGTCTGAGGAGGGGGGTGGTGTTGTCACCTCGGAGAAATGGCAGGAGTGGGAGCAAGTCAGACATAGGAGGAAGAAGGGGCAGGCTAATAAATCTGGGGGCGGGAGGCTCCCTGTGAAGGGTGGGGTTCCCCCAGGGGCACGAAGTGGGGTGTCCCTGGGGAACCCGTTCAGTGTCCTCTCCTCCTCGGATTCCGAGGAGGAGGAGGAAGTGTAAATATGTGTATAGGTTTATGTATTATGTAGTATGAAGGAGAACGTGACCCTTTCAATCATTTTGATGGCGGTACCCTCTCCAATACGGCTTGCGACCATTAATGTCGCAAGTATTCGTTCTGCAGGAGCTCGTTTTATGGCCTTTGATTTTCTCAGCCGTGTTGAAGCTGACATTTTGTTTTTGCAGGAGACCTGGCTGGCATCTGTGGCAGAGATGCATCTAGCAAAGAGGGAGTGGAGATGTGGGCCCTCCCTCTGGTCTCTTGCGGCCGAGCCCTGCAGTGGTGTTGCGGTCCTTTTTAAGACTGGTTCGGTGGCTTGCCGGCGAGTGATTGAAGTGGAGATTGGTAGATGTCTGGTGGTGGACGCTGTCGTGAGGGGGCAATTCCTCCGGCTCATTAATTTCTATGGCCCTCAGTCCAAGAGGGAGAGGAAGAGCCTCCTTACGGCAGTTAAGCCTTATCTTTTTACATCCCAGCAGGTGATCTTTGGTGGTGACTTCAATATGATCACTAGGCACAAAGACCGGGCAGGTGCCGCCAACCCTCTGGGATATGATAGTACTTTTTTGAATAGCGTAGTGAGGGAGGCGGGGTTGGTGGATGTGCACGTTCGTCACCTCCCCAACCTCACTGGTTTCACATTTGCCCGAGGTAGTTCTAAGAGTAGATTAGATAGGTTTTTTTTAAAGGAGGACTCTGCCTGCTCGGCTCCCGAGCTGCAGTCGGTAGAGTTCTCCGATCACTGTATGGTGTCTGTGGCCCTGAATGTTGCAGACACTCCTCAGAAAGGGAGGGGTTTGTGGCGCCTGAAAGGGTCGCTACTGGAGGATCCTGAGGTTAGGGAACCCTATGAGGTTTTCTTCCTGGACCAGACCTCGCTCCTTGAGGGCAACTGCTCCCGCCTTGAGTGGTGGGAAGTAGTTAAAAAGAGGTCTGGCGATTTTTTCCGGGAAATCTCTGGGTACAGGGCAGCCTCCAAGTACCAGGCCTACCAGAGACTACGCAGGCAGCTTGACCGCCTGGTGTCCTCTGGGGGCTCTCGGGAACAGATATCCGGTCAGAAGGCGCAGATGAAGGAGTGTCAGTACGACCGTCTCGCCTCCCTGGTTTTTGAGAGGGATTATGGGAAGTTTATCTCTCCTGATCCCTACAGGAGCTGTGGTGAGGCGGCGAGTTCAAAGGTCGTACACGGCCTGAAGGATGCCTCAGGATCTCTGGTCCGGTCCAGATCGGGGATCCTGGGTGTCGTCAGAGACCACTTTTTGGACCTCCTGAAGAAGCGGCCTCTAGACATGGAGAAAGTCAGGGTATTCCTTGATGAGACCCCGCTGGAAGTGGGGTCTGACCTTCCTGACTCTCTGACAGAAGAGATCTCGGTAGCTGAAGTCGAGCAGGCTATCAGCTCTTTAGCTTCTAAAAAGTCGCCTGGGCCCGATGGGCTCACGGCCGAGTTCTACAAAACCTTTAAGAGCCTCTTGGCTCCTCATCTGAGGGACGTGTTTAGTGAATGTTTGGCCTATGGCCTGCTGCCTCCCTCAATGAGAAGGTCAGCTCTGATCCTTCTGTCAAAAGGGAAAGATCCGTCTGTGGTGGAGAATTGGCGTCCGATTGCCCTTCTTACCACAGATAGGAAGATACTGGCAAAGATCTTGTTTACACATCTGTCTGCTTTGGCGGGCAGGATGCTGTCTCCCTCTCAGCACTGCACAATTCCTGGCCGGGGCACTTTTGGTGCCGTCCTGAACGTCTGGGAGGCTGTGGAAAGGTGCAGGGCTGATGGCAGCGAGCGGTTTCTGCTTGCACTGGATCAGGCTAAGGCGTTTGATCGGGTGAACCATGAGTACCTTTGGCTGCTTCTGAGGAGATACGGTCTGCCTGATCAATTTGTTGATTGGCTACAGGTATTGTATAGGGGAGCTGAGAGCTTCCCTCTTGTCAACGGTTGGGTGGGTCGGGCCTTTTGCTGTGGACTCTGGTGTCCGGCAGGGCTGCCCGTTGAGCCCCCTTCTGTACGTCTTTGCGGTTGACCCCTTCGTAAGGAGGCTAGACTGCGAGCGTCTGGGGGGGGTTCCGGTGGGACCTGTCGGGGGTCCGGTTTCGGCAGTGAGGGTCGTGGCCTACGCGGATGACGTCTCGGTGGTGGTATCTGGTCGTGAGGATGCCCATTATGTGGAAACCCAGATCGGGTGCTACTCTGAGGCGTCGGGTTCGCTGGTCAATTGGGACAAGAGTGAAGTTTTCTGTATGGGGAAGGAGGGGGAGCAGTTCCCCCTTCCGGATGTGTTCCCCACGCCCGTACCAGAGATTCGAGTACTTGGCATTCATTTCGGCCCGGGTGATTATCCCAAGCTAAATTGGGAGCGCAGGCTGGTGAGTGCCACTCGGAAGGTGAAGGCCTGGAGAGGTTGGAAACTTTCCCTAAGGGAAAGGGTATGCTTGGTCAAGACGTACTTATTGCCTGAGTTTCTCTTTGTGAGCTACGTGTGTCTTTTGCCAGCATCTCTCTATGCTCGGGTCTATGGTCTGTTCTTCCTGCTGTTGTGGGGAAACAGACTGAACCTGATCAAGAGGGAGGTCACATATCACCAGCGAAGGCAAGGAGGGTTGGACATGGTCAACCCGGTGGTGTTCTTCATCATCATTTTTGTAAAGTACAACTTGCAGTCCATCTTTGTGGACGCGCCTTCCTGGTGGGAATGTTCATGCAAGGACTGGCTCTTGCTGTTCTTGGGGGAGGGGGGGAGGCCCGGCGATCTGAGGAGATCGCATGGGTATCTCCCGTCTTACGTCCCCCTGGCATTGAAGGTACTGAGGCAGTGGCGGATAACTGCCCTTGAGGTGGGCTCTCTGGGTCGGCGTGAGCTGTACCCGAGGGTCATGGCCTCTGACATTTTGAAGCCCCTGTCTTTAAGGGACTGTCCTGAGAGGGTCCTCACGGAGGGGTTAGCCCTCTTGAATTCTTCCAGAATTCCGAATAAATTTTGGGATCTTGCATGGAGGTCATTCCATGGACGACTGTACGTCCGTGCAAATCTCAAATATCTGAACCTAGGGGACAGGGGCTGTCCCCGACGGGAATGTGGAAGGACATTGGAGACCATGGACCATTTTCTGGTCCAATGTCCCTTCAACATGGAGGTTCTTACGGGGGTCATTGGCTACCCCCGCCTTCCGGCCCTGACCTATGCTGAGCGAGTGTATGGTGACTTCGGGGTCCGCAGGGGTTTTGAGTTATCGTCACTTTATTTAGTCAGCGTAGTTGTGCTTTACTACACTTGGCACGCTCTGTGTTTGGGACAAAATCCTGTCTGTGCATGAGGTGGTGGGCGATATCTTTCGGGAGTTGGTGAAGGTGCGGCTACTTTGAAGAACCTAGAATATGAAATATATTGTCAGTTGTTTCACACTTTTTTGTTATGTATAATTTCCACATGTGTTAATTCATAGTTTTGATGCCTTCAGTGTGAATCTACAATTTTCATAGTCATGAAAATCAAGAAAACTCTTTGAATGAGAAGGTGTGTCCAAACTTTTGGTCTGTACTGTATATGTCTTCTTTTTCATGAGCCTACCATCCACTGAGTATCCATCTAACTGACGATCTGGAAACAGAAGGGGACTAGATCAGACCCACACACTTACTGAGGGCTTACGAACTTGGCGTTCGTGGAGTATTGCTCACACTCATTTACCACAAGTGAGTGCCACTTTGTGAGAATGTTATCAGTCCCATTGTGGTTCTCTGCCCAAGGTATGCTATGATTGCGCTCCCTGTCTTTGCATCTCCATGTATGGCTCATATCTGCCTTTGAGAGGACTGCAGCAACAGAGAGGAGACTACCACATCGTGTTATATATATATATCATCTGTATCCACACTCTGCGGTGTGCGTTTTCCGTCTATCCAACAGCAGTGAGGTGAGCTGCTTGCAGACACAGAGGTGTATCACTGCAGAATCTTCCAAGTATTGTGTGTGTACAACACTGTCTATTGGTGGTGGGAGACACCATCACACAAGAACTTTTTATATATATTTTTTTGTATATATTTTTATATTGTTATTTCAGCAAGTTTTGGACTTCTACGTTTTTTTGGACTTAACCACTTGCTTACTGGGCACATAAACCCCCTATGTACAAGGGACACAGATCGTTCTCCTCTCCTCTGACAGCACATGGAGCTCTGTGTTTACACACAGAGCTCCACGTATCTGCTGTGTTACCGACAATCGCGTGTACCCGGCGGACATCGCAGCCGCCAGGTACACGCATTGGCTCCCCAGCGATATGCTGGAACAGTGTTTACCCGCTGCGCGCCCCCCAGAGGCGCGCGCGGGTAATGCACTTGAAATGACGTCCAAAGACGTCCAGTTGGCACCTGAGAGCCACACTGTTGACGTCTTTTGTCAATAGCGCGGGTCTCAAGTGGTTAAAGGGTCACTAAAGGAAAACTTTTTTTTTGCTGAAATTACTGTTTACAGGGTATAGAGACATAAAAGTTAACTGATTCCTTTTAAAAATTGATTAAATTCAATCATATAATGTGCCTCTAGTTTCACTTTCGGTTTTAAACTGGTTTCATGTTTCTGTGAAGTAAAGAGACCCACAGAACAAAAACAAACAAATCCAGGGCAGTGTTTTGTTTTTAAAATGAATCTGATTGGTTCTGAGGAGTTTTAGACACAGAGTAATGACAGCTTAGACCACCGTGAAAAGCTCCCAGTACTGTGGTTATAAGAAGCCAGACAAGCAGGAAGTGTGGAGATCACAGCAGAATTACAGCTACTTCAAAGCAAAAACGAACAATAAGGACATGAAACCAGTACTGCAGTAAGGTAAAGGAAGCTATTTAGCTAAAAAAAAAAAAAATCCTTTAGTGATCCTTTAATGATTTGGATCGTGTGTTTGTTATGCACGGTTTACAATTTTTTGCATTTGCTCGTGCTTATTTATTTATTAAGTGTATCACTTATTCACTCTTTTTGTTTCACAGTTTTATTGTGGTAGTGGATTTTCACAGCACAGACACCACCGCCTCACTTTCATCCTTTCATTCCTAACACATTACTCAGTCCATATCGGTATAGATATCAATCATGAGATTTTTGCCCGTTGAGATCTGATATGTTTTCACAGTGTTCCTTTATTTTTTTTGAGCGGTGTATTAATAATTTTGGCCCCATGGAATATACAAACTTTATCAAAGTTGCGTCCAAGTAGCACTACATGATCGCACTGAAAGTCGGATCAAAATTGTATTGCAAAATTGTATTGCAGTAGTGTGAACCTAGCTTTCTCTCCTACTCCCTTTGAAAGCTTTGCATTACAGGTGCAACTTGTAGGGGACTAATCATATACATAAAACAAGCTTCTGATACCCCACAATCTGAAACACCACTGAGACATAACTATATGGCCAAATGGACGAAGAATCTTTTTTTTTTTCTTTAGTTTTTTTGGGAGCAGATTCTAATGATAATGTTCTTGTTCTAATGTCTTTGTAACAGACTTGTGTTTTAGTTTACTGCTAGTATATTCGAGAAATTAGGAAAGCCACGGTTAAAAGACCATTAGCTTATAATACAAAAAGGAATTATATCTACAAATACAACTTTGCCATCTAAAAGTCATTTTAATCTGTTTTTATCTTTAGTTGACTCCAATGATGACCTCTATGGAGGAGATGCAAAATTCCTAACGGAGATTGGCAAACTGTGTGATACAATTATTGGCCAGATTTTGGAGCACCTGAAAGCTCTTGGAAAAGAAAATGTGAGTATTGCAAACAAAGTATTTAACTCTTTCATGCCCAGGCCAAATTTAGCAGTTTTAATATTCATTGGTTAACCTCATAATAAACTATTTTATATCCCCACTCTGCACTTACAGTATGTACCTTAAGGCTGGGTTCACACTATTGTGAATTGGATGTGGGTTCCCCACATCCAATTTGCAATAGCAGGATATTTTGACCGGAGCCGGTTTACATATCTTCACTGCGGCTCCAGTGGAAATTTGCACAGAGGTCCTGTGCGTTTTATGGTCCGTTTCAGGTCGTAATTCTGCCCAAAATTTGTGCTAAAATCAGACCTGAAATGGTAAATGTGATGCACCAGACCCCTGCTGTGAGCTGCATGCAGCGATAGTGTGAACCCAGCCTTAAGGATAAGTTCACCTTTTTCCAAAAAATAATAAATGCACATTTTTTTGCTGGTAAAAAAAATTTGTATTTTATTATTTGTTGTTGCAGGAGCCTGTAAAGCATTGCACCAGTGATTAGCAGATCGCTGATGCCTTTCAGGCCTCCTGCAGAATTGTCAGTGTATCTACTATATCGTACAAGGAAACCGATACATTCTGACAGGAAGCATGAATTAACTACCATGGCGCTCTTTCAATTCACAGAGCACTGTGGGGGCAAAGCCCCACGCAACCACATTTAAAAAAAATGGCAGCTAGCAGAGAGATCGGAGTGCTTTTCGGTGCTTTCATAACATGTTACATGTTACACCCTGAATATGGGTGCAACATGTTATGAAAGGAGAACTTATCCTTTAAATCCAAAATGTGACAAATGACACATGTTATTAAAAAATATAAGAAGCCATATTTAAAAAAGCCATCTATCGTACTGTGTCATTAAGGCTTATCTCATGTGAATACAAGCGCGTAGGATGCTCTTGACCTCTTGCCACCAAGTGCACACATACATGCAGCCTCACTGAAGTAGGTCTTCTGTGAGGCCGCATATTTGCATACCTGTGTTTGTATACCGGCGCTGCTCGCCGTCAACACTGCACATGCGCGGGATAGAGTGGTGAATGCTGGGACATCAGCATTCACCGTATCCCGAAAGGATTTGCTTGTGGGCTTCACAGTGCCCACAAGCAAGATGGAAACGTCCATCGAATATTTTTATAAAATATCTTTTGCGGCAGAATGACCATGCTGGCGGCTGCAATACTAGGACACGTGAGTACCAGATTAGCAAAGGTAACAGCGCCAGAAGCATCTAAAAAAAAACGAATTCCCGTGGAACCCCCGCTTTAATAGGAAAAGTCTGTAATAGGTACATTCATTTTAATTATGTTGATTCTACCAAACCAGGTGAATGCCTCCTTATCCCATTATTTATTTAATTAACCTATTTATTATTTAACCTATTTGGTATTTTTATCCCGAGGTAGCCTATATGAGAATGTGTCCATCTAATGCAAAAAAAATTGATAGCTGCTGTTGTAATACTGTACTCGTCTCAATGCCCATTGCTTTTGATTTATTATAGTTAACCTTAAAATTAGACAATTTCCCATACTTATCCATTTCAGTCATTAATGCCGACAAGGATAGCGCTGGGAGGGTTATAAAAAACAGGTCATCCGCAAATGCAGCCACTTTATTCTCCCTTCCCTTTGCTCTGATGCCCCTAATGTCTGAATTTGCCCTTATCATTCTGAGAAAGGGCTCCAATGTTAGAATAAAAATAATCGGAGACAATGGGCATCCCTGACATGTTCCATTCTTAATGGAGAAGGGCTCTGAGAGTACTTAATTTATCTTAATTCTAGCTTTTTGGAAGGAATATAGACTCATAACCCAGTTCTGCATCCCCCTTTTCAGCCCTACATGTTGTATGGTCGCTCTCAGGAAAGACCAGTCCACCCTATCAAACGCTTTTTCTGTGTCTGTGGATACTAATACTAGTGGTTCTTGATAATGTTGAGCGTAATGTATGGCACTTATGGCTCTTTGCGTATTCTCCCTACCTTCATTTTCTGGCGTAAATCCTACCTGCTCAGGATGTATTAGTGTAGGTATAAATGGTAGTAATCTGGTTGAGAGTATTTTCGCGAGGATCTTTAGGTCCACATTTAACAGTGAGATTGGACGGTAACTTGAACATTGAGCCGGGTCTTTCCCCTCTTTATGTATCACTGTTATATGGGCCATCAGCGTTTCTATTGGTATTGTTCGCCCTTCTAGTATCGAATTATAGGCCTCCACGAACCCTGATGCCAGCTTATCCGCGAAAGTTTTATAATATAGCAAGGTGAATCCGTCCGGGCCCGGGGCTTTACCAGGTTTTAATGTTTTCAAAGCCTCCAAAAATTCCTCAATGGTTATTGGGCCATCTATGTCTTCTGCTTCTTTGTCAGTCAATCTAGGCATCCCCAAGGCTTCTATATAAGCCCCAGCCTCTTCTTCTTTACTTACCCTGCCTCCTTGGTCTCGTGCATCCAATTGATATAGGCCAACATAATGATTACGGAACGCCTTCGCTATTGCCTGAGATGAATATACCAATGCATCTCCCTGCGTTTTAATGCGTTCTATATAATTTTGTGTCCTTGTCGCTGTTTTTGCTTTATCTGGTAGCCGCGCATTCAGTTCCTCTCGTAGGCCAGTTAGTTCCTTCTCTCTCTGGAGAGTCTGCGATTTCTTATGTAAAGTCTCTAACCTTTTAATATCTCCAAGCAGTGATTCTAATTGGGCCCCCTGCTGTCTTTTTCTACGTGCTCCTGCTGATATAAGTATGCCCCTTATATAGCATTTATGTGTTTTCCATATACAGAAAGGTGACACTTCCTCTGATTTGTTGGTTGAAAAAAAACAATTCTAATTCCTGTGCTATCTGTGTTCTTTCAAGAGGGTTTTGTTAACCTTCCACTGCCATTATCGAGTGGTGGGTTCTCCCCATTCTATGACACAATTAGATGGGGCGTGATCTGAAATCGTAAATGAACCTATGGAGGTCTCCCTAATACATTGCGGCACACTTTATCCTAGAATAGGTTTTATGTTTTGCTGAAAATAAAGTATAGTCTCTATCATGTATCATGTAGAGTTCTCCAGCTGTCTCCTACCTGCAGCTCCTGAAACATTCTTTTTGCTTTTCGTAGTTTTATGTACGATAAATGAGAAGTTCCCCTTGAGGCGTCTAAAGTTGGATCTAGTGCCATATATAAATCTGCTCCCATCAACAAAGTTCCCTCCTTATTTTGATGTATAACATTCATATACCTCTCCAAGGCTGCTACTTGACCTTTGTTGGGCAGATATATATTCACCAAGGTAAACTTTTGGTTATATATTAAACCCTTTACAATCAATAGCCGCCCCTCCTCATCTGTGATTGTCTTTATTTCTTTCCATGCTAGCTGGGTTGATATAATTGCTACTCCTTTTGCATTTGAGGTCTGCGATGCACTATGATACACACTGGGATATCTATGATTTCCCAGCTTTTGAATTTTTTTTTTTTAAATGTGTCTCTTGGAGAAACAAAATATGCGATTCAAGTCTCCTGCATTCCGCATATAGTTTGCTACGTTTTTCTGGTAGGTTCAGACCTTTCACATTATACAATGTCAATATTATTTTAGTCATCTTCATATACCAGACTTTTTACAAAAAACAAGAGGAGATGAGGAAAAGAGGGAAGGAAAAGAAAAAAAAGAAGAAGAGGTGCAGGAGTGGGGATATACTTTCCCCTTTTCCCTCTCCCCTTCCCCTCTCCCTCCCTTTCCGTGGACCGGCCCACCTGTGATCACGGAAAGTAGCAACAATATTTGTTCGTGCGTATACGGGAGCGCCCTCCACTCGTGGGTCTACGCATAAGAATTTAAAAAAAAAAAAAAAAAAAGTAAATTAATAAAAATCAGGAATTACGCCTCCGACTTCGAGGAAAGGCGTATAAAATGGGGGAGTTGGTTGTGCGTATATATAGGTAGCGGTCCCGTTCTCCGTACTTTTATTCCTCGCTCGTGTCTCTCTTCCCCCTTGAAACCCCCCTTGAAGCATCAATTTTCCATTTTGCTAAGTCAAGTCCTAGGCTCTCCTTTTACATTTAAATTCCCACATTTATAACCAGATGACATATAACACACTGAAATTGTTCAGATATTCTCCTAAGACATTTATATATACAGTTGTGTTCAAAATTATTCAACCCCCCAATGCTGTAAAGGGTTTTAGGGAATTTAGTGTACATTTGTAATTGTATTCAGAATGAAATCCTACAAGGACTTCTTAAAGAACCATATGCAAC